>NC_136057.1:1497452671-1498002698 GCF_964261635.1 Lissotriton helveticus | reverse complement strand
TCTACAGTCACTCCTGCACTCTACAGTCACTCTGCACTCTACAGTCACTCTGCACTCACTGCCTACTCTGCACTCACTGCTACTCTGCACTCACTGCCACTCTGCACTCTACAGTCACTCTGCACTCACTGCTACTCTGCACTCACTGCCACTCTGCACTCTACAGTCACTCTGCACTCTACAGTCACTCTGCACTCTACAGTCACTCTGCACTCTACAGTCACTCTGCACTCTACAGTCACTCTGCACTCTACAGTCACTCTGCACTCTACAGTCACTCTGCACTCTACAGTCACTCTGCACTCTACAGTCACTCTGCACTCACTGCCACTCTGCACTCTACAGTCACTCTGCACTCTACAGTCACTCTGCACTCACTGCCACTCTGCACTCTACAGTCACTCTGCACTCTACAGTCACTCTGCACTCTACAGTCACTCTGCACTCACTGCCACTCTGCACTCACTGCCACTCTGCACTCTACAGTCACTCTGCACTCACTGCCACTCTGCACTCACTGCCACTCTGCACTCTACAGTCACTCTGCACTCACTGCCACTCTGCACTCTACAGTCACTCTGCACTCACTGCCACTCTGCACTCTACAGTCACTCTGCACTCACTGCCACTCTGCACTCTACAGTCACTCTGCACTCTACAGTCACTCTGCACTCACTGCCACTCTGCACTCTACAGTCACTCTGCACTCTACAGTCACTCTGCACTCTACAGTCACTCTGCACTCACTGCCACTCTGCACTCACTGCCACTCTGCACTCTACAGTCACTCTGCACTCACTGCCACTCTGCACTCTACAGTCACTCTGCACTCTCACTCTACAGTCACTCTGCACTCTACAGTCACTCTGCACTCTACAGTCACTCTGCACTCTACAGTCACTCTGCACTCTACAGTCACTCTGCACTCTACAGTCACTCTGCACTCTACAGTCACTCTGCACTCTACAGTCACTCTGCACTCTACAGTCACTCTGCACTCACTGCTACTCTGCACTCACTGCTACTCTGCACTCACTGCCACTCTGCACTCTACAGTCACTCTGCACTCTACAGTCACTCTGCACTCTACAGTCACTCTGCACTCTACAGTCACTCTGCACTCTACAGTCACTCTGCACTCTACAGTCACTCTGCACTCACTGCCACCCCTCTGCACTCACTGCCACTCTGCACTCTACAGTCACTCTGCACTCACTGCCACTCTGCACTCTACAGTCACTCTGCACTCACTGCCACTCTGCACTCTACAGTCACTCTGCACTCACTGCCACTCTGCACTCTACAGTCACTCTGCACTCACTGCCACTCTGCACTCTACAGTCACTCTGCACTCACTGCCACTCTGCACTCTACAGTCACTCTGCACTCTACAGTCACTCTGCACTCTACAGTCACTCTGCACTCTACAGTCACTCTGCACTCACTGCTACTCTGAACTCACTGCCACTCTGCACTCTACAGTCACTCTGCACTCACTGCTACTCTGCACTCACTGCCACTCTGCACTCTACAGTCACTCTGCGCACTCTACAGTCACTCTGCACTCTACAGTCACTCTGCACTCTACAGTCACTCTGCACTCTACAGTCACTCTGCACTCTACAGTCACTCTGCACTCTACAGTCACTCTGCACTCTACAGTCACTCTGCACTCTACAGTCACTCTGCACTCACTGCCACTCTGCACTCACTGCCACTCTGCACTCACTGCCACTCTGCACTCTACAGTCACTCTGCACTCACTGCCACTCTGCACTCTACAGTCACTCTGCACTCTACAGTCACTCTGCACTCTACAGTCACTCTGCACTCACTGCCACTCTGCACTCTACAGTCACTCTGCACTCACTGCTACTCTGCACTCACTGCCACTCTGCACTCTACAGTCACTCTGCACTCACTGCTACTCTGCACTCACTGCCACTCTGCACTCTACAGTCACTCTGCACTCACTGCCACTCTACAGTCACTCTGCACTCTACAGTCACTCTGCACTCTACAGTCACTCTGCACTCTACAGTCACTCTGCACTCACTGCCACTCTGCACTCACTGCCACTCTGCACTCACTGCCACTCTGCACTCACTGCCACTCTGCACTCTACAGTCACTCTGCACTCACTGCCACTCTGCACTCTACAGTCACTCTGCACTCTACAGTCACTCTGCACTCTACAGTCACTCTGCACTCTACAGTCACTCTGCACTCTACAGTCACTCTGCACTCACTGCCACTCTGCACTCTACAGTCACTCTGCACTCTACAGTCACTCTGCACTCTACAGTCACTCTGCACTCTACAGTCACTCTGCACTCTACAGTCACTCTGCACTCTACAGTCACTCTGCACTCTACAGTCACTCTGCACTCTACAGTCACTCTGCACTCTACAGTCACTCTGCACTCTACAGTCACTCTGCACTCTACAGTCACTCTGCACTCACTGCCACTCTACAGTCACTCTGCACTCTACAGTCACTCTGCACTCTACAGTCACTCTGCACTCTACAGTCACTCTGCACTCTACAGTCACTCTGCACTCACTGCCACTCTGCACTCTACAGTCACTCTGCACTCTACAGTCACTCTGCACTCACTGCCACTCTGCACTCTACTGCCACTCTGCACTCTACAGTCACTCTGCACTCTACAGTCACTCTGCACTCTACAGTCACTCTGCACTCACTGCCACTCTACAGTCACTCTGCACTCTACAGTCACTCTGCACTCTACAGTCACTCTGCACTCTACAGTCACTCTGCACTCTACAGTCACTCTGCACTCTACAGTCACTCTGCACTCTACAGTCACTCTGCACTCACTGCCACTCTACAGTCACTCTGCACTCTACAGTCACTCTGCACTCACTGCCACTCTGCACTCTACAGTCACTCTGCACTCACTGCCACTCTGCACTCTACAGTCACTCTGCACTCTACAGTCACTCTGCACTCACTGCCACTCTGCACTCTACAGTCACTCTGCACTCTACAGTCACTCTGCACTCTACAGTCACTCTGCACTCTACAGTCACTCTGCACTCTACAGTCACTCTGCACTCACTGCCACTCTGCACTCTACAGTCACTCTGCACTCACTGCCACTCTACAGTCACTCTGCACTCTACAGTCACTCTGCACTCTACAGTCACTCTGCACTCTACAGTCACTCTGCACTCTACAGTCACTCTGCACTCACTGCCACTCTGCACTCTACAGTCACTCTGCACTCTACAGTCACTCTGCACTCACTGCTACTCTGCACTCACAGTCACTCTGCACTCTACAGTCACTCTGCACTCTACAGTCACTCTGCACTCACTGCCACTCTGCACTCAATGCCACTCTGCACTCACTGCCACTCTGCACTCACTGCCACTCTGCACTCACTGCCACTCTGCACTCTACAGTCACTCTGCACTCACTGCCACTCTACAGTCACTCTGCACTCTACAGTCACTCTGCACTCTACAGTCACTCTGCACTCTACAGTCACTCTGCACTCTACAGTCACTCTGCACTCTACAGTCACTCTGCACTCTACAGTCACTCTGCACTCTACAGTCACTCTGCACTCTACAGTCACTCTGCACTCTACAGTCACTCTGCACTCTAGTCACTCTGCACTCTACTGCCACTCTGCACTCTACTGCCACTCTGCACTCACTGCCACTCTGCACTCACTGCCACTCTGCACTCTACAGTCACTCTGCACTCACTGCCACTCTGCACTCTACAGTCACTCTGCACTCTACTGCCACTCTGCACTCTACAGTCACTCTGCACTCTACAGTCACTCTGCACTCTACAGTCACTCTGCACTCTACAGTCACTCTGCACTCACTGCCACTCTACAGTCACTCTGCACTCTACAGTCACTCTGCACTCTACAGTCACTCTGCACTCTACAGTCACTCTGCACTCACTGCCACTCTGCACTCTACAGTCACTCTGCACTCTAGTCACTCTGCACTCTACTGCCACTCTGCACTCACTGCCACTCTGCACTCTACAGTCACTCTGCACTCACTGCCACTCTGCACTCTACAGTCACTCTGCACTCACTGCCACTCTGCACTCTACTGCCACTCTGCACTCTACAGTCACTCTGCACTCTACAGTCACTCTGCACTCTACAGTCACTCTACAGTCACTCTGCACTCTACAGTCACTCTGCACTCTACAGTCACTCTGCACTCTACAGTCACTCTGCACTCTACAGTCACTCTGCACTCTACAGTCACTCTGCACTCTACTGCCACTCTGCACTCACTGCCACTCTGCACTCACTGCCACTCTGCACTCTACAGTCACTCTGCACTCTACAGTCACTCTGCACTCTACAGTCACTCTGCACTCTACAGTCACTCTGCACTCTACAGTCACTCTGCACTCTACAGTCACTCTGCACTCTACAGTCACTCTGCACTCTACAGTCACTCTGCACTCTACAGTCACTCTGCACTCTACAGTCACTCTGCACTCACTGCCACTCTGCACTCTACAGTCACTCTGCACTCACTGCCACTCTGCACTCTACAGTCACTCTGCACTCTACAGTCACTCTGCACTCTACAGTCACTCTGCACTCTACAGTCACTCTGCACTCTACAGTCACTCTGCACTCACTGCCACTCTACAGTCACTCTGCACTCTACAGTCACTCTGCACTCTACAGTCACTCTGCACTCTACAGTCACTCTGCACTCTACAGTCACTCTGCACTCACTGCCACTCTGCACTCTACAGTCACTCTGCACTCTAGTCACTCTGCACTCTACTGCCACTCTGCACTCACTGCCACTCTGCACTCTACAGTCACTCTGCACTCTACAGTCACTCTGCACTCACTGCCACTCTGCACTCACTGCCACTCTGCACTCACTGCCACTCTGCACTCACTGCCACTCTGCACTCACTGCCACTCTGCACTCTACAGTCACTCTGCACTCTACAGTCACTCTGCACTCTACAGTCACTCTGCACTCTACAGTCACTCTGCACTCTACAGTCACTCTGCACTCACTGCCACTCTGCACTCTACAGTCACTCTGCACTCACTGCCACTCTGCACTCTACAGTCACTCTGCACTCACTGCCACTCTGCACTCTACTGCCACTCTGCACTCTACAGTCACTCTGCACTCTACAGTCACTCTGCACTCTACAGTCACTCTGCACTCTACAGTCACTCTGCACTCTACAGTCACTCTGCACTCTACAGTCACTCTGCACTCTACAGTCACTCTGCACTCACTGCTACTCTGCACTCACAGTCACTCTGCACTCTACAGTCACTCTGCACTCTACAGTCACTCTGCACTCACTGCCACTCTGCACTCACTGCCACTCTGCACTCACTGCCACTCTGCACTCACTGCCACTCTGCACTCACTGCCACTCTGCACTCTACAGTCACTCTGCACTCACTGCCACTCTACAGTCACTCTGCACTCTACAGTCACTCTGCACTCTACAGTCACTCTGCACTCTACAGTCACTCTGCACTCTACAGTCACTCTGCACTCTACAGTCACTCTGCACTCTACAGTCACTCTGCACTCTACAGTCACTCTGCACTCTACAGTCACTCTGCACTCACTGCCACTCTGCACTCTACAGTCACTCTGCACTCTACAGTCACTCTGCACTCACTGCCACTCTGCACTCTACTCACTCCGCACTCTACTCACTCGTCCCACTCTACAGTCACTCTGCACTCTACAGTCACTCTGCACTCTACAGTCACTCTGCACTCTACAGTCACTCTGCACTCTACAGTCACTCTGCACTCTACAGTCACTCTGCACTCTACAGTCACTCTGCACTCACTGCCACTCTGCACTCTACAGTCACTCTGCACTCTACAGTCACTCTGCACTCACTGCCACTCTACAGTCACTCTGCACTCTACAGTCACTCTGCACTCTACAGTCACTCTGCACTCTACAGTCACTCTGCACTCTACAGTCACTCTGCACTCTACAGTCACTCTGCACTCTACAGTCACTCTGCACTCTACAGTCACTCTGCACTCTACAGTCACTCTGCACTCTACAGTCACTCTGCACTCTACAGTCACTCTGCACTCACTGCCACTCTGCACTCTACAGTCACTCTGCACTCTACAGTCACTCTGCACTCTACAGTCACTCTGCACTCTACAGTCACTCTGCACTCTACAGTCACTCTGCACTCTACAGTCACTCTGCACTCACTGCCACTCTGCACTCTACAGTCACTCTGCACTCACTGCCACTCTGCACTCTACAGTCACTCTGCACTCACTGCCACTCTACAGTCACTCTGCACTCTACAGTCACTCTGCACTCACTGCCACTCTGCACTCACAGTCACTCTGCACTCTACAGTCACTCTGCACTCTACAGTCACTCTGCACTCACTGCCACTCTGCACTCTACAGTCACTCTGCACTCACTGCCACTCTGCACTCTACAGTCACTCTGCACTCACTGCCACTCTGCACTCTACAGTCACTCTGCACTCTACAGTCACTCTGCACTCTACAGTCACTCTGCACTCTACAGTCACTCTGCACTCACTGCCACTCTGCACTCACTGCCACTCTGCACTCTACAGTCACTCTGCACTCTACAGTCACTCTGCACTCTACAGTCACTCTGCACTCTACAGTCACTCTGCACTCACTGCCACTCTGCACTCACTGCCACTCTGCACTCTACAGTCACTCTGCACTCTACAGTCACTCTGCACTCTACAGTCACTCTGCACTCTACAGTCACTCTGCACTCTACAGTCACTCTGCACTCTACAGTCACTCTGCACTCTACAGTCACTCTGCACTCACTGCCACTCTACAGTCACTCTGCACTCTACAGTCACTCTGCACTCTACAGTCACTCTGCACTCTACAGTCACTCTGCACTCACTGCCACTCTGCACTCTACAGTCACTCTGCACTCTACAGTCACTCTGCACTCACTGCCACTCTGCACTCTACAGTCACTCTGCACTCTACAGTCACTCTGCACTCTACAGTCACTCTGCACTCTACAGTCACTCTGCACTCTACAGTCACTCTGCACTCTACAGTCACTCTGCACTCTACAGTCACTCTGCACTCTACAGTCACTCTGCACTCTACAGTCACTCTGCACTCACTGCCACTCTGCACTCTACAGTCACTCTGCACTCACTGCCACTCTGCACTCTACAGTCACTCTGCACTCTACAGTCACTCTGCACTCTACAGTCACTCTGCACTCTACAGTCACTCTGCACTCTACAGTCACTCTGCACTCACTGCCACTCTACAGTCACTCTGCACTCTACAGTCACTCTGCACTCTACAGTCACTCTGCACTCTACAGTCACTCTGCACTCTACAGTCACTCTGCACTCACTGCCACTCTGCACTCTACAGTCACTCTGCACTCTAGTCACTCTGCACTCTACTGCCACTCTGCACTCACTGCCACTCTGCACTCTACAGTCACTCTGCACTCTACAGTCACTCTGCACTCACTGCCACTCTGCACTCACTGCCACTCTGCACTCACTGCCACTCTGCACTCACTGCCACTCTGCACTCACTGCCACTCTGCACTCTACAGTCACTCTGCACTCTACAGTCACTCTGCACTCTACAGTCACTCTGCACTCTACAGTCACTCTGCACTCTACAGTCACTCTGCACTCACTGCCACTCTGCACTCTACAGTCACTCTGCACTCACTGCCACTCTGCACTCTACAGTCACTCTGCACTCACTGCCACTCTGCACTCTACTGCCACTCTGCACTCTACAGTCACTCTGCACTCTACAGTCACTCTGCACTCTACAGTCACTCTGCACTCTACAGTCACTCTGCACTCTACAGTCACTCTGCACTCTACAGTCACTCTGCACTCTACAGTCACTCTGCACTCACTGCTACTCTGCACTCACAGTCACTCTGCACTCTACAGTCACTCTGCACTCTACAGTCACTCTGCACTCACTGCCACTCTGCACTCACTGCCACTCTGCACTCACTGCCACTCTGCACTCACTGCCACTCTGCACTCACTGCCACTCTGCACTCTACAGTCACTCTGCACTCACTGCCACTCTACAGTCACTCTGCACTCTACAGTCACTCTGCACTCTACAGTCACTCTGCACTCTACAGTCACTCTGCACTCTACAGTCACTCTGCACTCTACAGTCACTCTGCACTCTACAGTCACTCTGCACTCTACAGTCACTCTGCACTCTACAGTCACTCTGCACTCTACAGTCACTCTGCACTCACTGCCACTCTGCACTCTACAGTCACTCTGCACTCTACAGTCACTCTGCACTCACTGCCACTCTGCACTCTACAGTCACTCCGCACTCACTGCCACTCTACAGTCACTCTGCACTCTACAGTCACTCTGCACTCTACAGTCACTCTGCACTCTACAGTCACTCTGCACTCTACAGTCACTCTGCACTCTACAGTCACTCTGCACTCTACAGTCACTCTGCACTCTACAGTCACTCTGCACTCACTGCCACTCTGCACTCTACAGTCACTCTGCACTCTACAGTCACTCTGCACTCACTGCCACTCTACAGTCACTCTGCACTCTACAGTCACTCTGCACTCTACAGTCACTCTGCACTCTACAGTCACTCTGCACTCTACAGTCACTCTGCACTCTACAGTCACTCTGCACTCTACAGTCACTCTGCACTCTACAGTCACTCTGCACTCTACAGTCACTCTGCACTCTACAGTCACTCTGCACTCTACAGTCACTCTGCACTCACTGCCACTCTGCACTCTACAGTCACTCTGCACTCTACAGTCACTCTGCACTCTACAGTCACTCTGCACTCTACAGTCACTCTGCACTCTACAGTCACTCTGCACTCTACAGTCACTCTGCACTCACTGCCACTCTGCACTCTACAGTCACTCTGCACTCACTGCCACTCTGCACTCTACAGTCACTCTGCACTCACTGCCACTCTACAGTCACTCTGCACTCTACAGTCACTCTGCACTCACTGCCACTCTGCACTCTACAGTCACTCTGCACTCTACAGTCACTCTGCACTCTACAGTCACTCTGCACTCTACAGTCACTCTGCACTCTACAGTCACTCTGCACTCACTGCCACTCTACAGTCACTCTGCACTCTACAGTCACTCTGCACTCTACAGTCACTCTGCACTCACTGCCACTCTGCACTCTACAGTCACTCTGCACTCACTGCCACTCTGCACTCTACAGTCACTCTGCACTCACTGCCACTCTGCACTCTACAGTCACTCTGCACTCTACAGTCACTCTGCACTCTACTGCCACTCTGCACTCTACAGTCACTCTGCACGCTACAGTCACTCTGCACGCTACAGTCACTCTGCACGCTACAGTCACTCTGCACTCTACAGTCACTCTGCACTCTACAGTCACTCTGCACTCTACAGTCACTCTGCACTCACTGCCACTCTGCACTCTACAGTCACTCTGCACTCACTGCCACTCTGCACTCTACAGTCACTCTGCACTCACTGCCACTCTACAGTCACTCTGCACTCTACAGTCACTCTGCACTCACTGCCACTCTGCACTCTACAGTCACTCTGCACTCTACAGTCACTCTGCACTCACTGCCACTCTGCACTCTACAGTCACTCTGCACTCTACAGTCACTCTGCACTCTACAGTCACTCTGCACTCTACAGTCACTCTGCACTCTACAGTCACTCTGCACTCTACAGTCACTCTGCACTCTACAGTCACTCTGCACTCTACAGTCACTCTGCACTCTACAGTCACTCTGCACTCTAGTCACTCTGCACTCTACTGCCACTCTGCACTCACTGCCACTCTGCACTCTACAGTCACTCTGCACTCACTGCCACTCTGCACTCTACAGTCACTCTGCACTCACTGCCACTCTGCACTCTACAGTCACTCTGCACTCTACAGTCACTCTGCACTCTACAGTCACTCTGCACTCACTGCCACTCTGCACTCTACAGTCACTCTGCACTCTACAGTCACTCTGCACTCACTGCCACTCTACAGTCACTCTGCACTCTACAGTCACTCTGCACTCACTGCCACTCTGCACTCTACAGTCACTCTGCACTCACTGCCACTCTGCACTCTACAGTCACTCTGCACTCTACAGTCACTCTGCACTCTACAGTCACTCTGCACTCTACAGTCACTCTGCACTCTACAGTCACTCTGCACTCTACAGTCACTCTGCACTCACTGCTACTCTGCACTCACTGCCACTCTGCACTCTACAGTCACTCTGCACTCACTGCCACTCTGCACTCTACAGTCACTCTGCACTCTACAGTCACTCTGCACTCTACAGTCACTCTGCACTCTACAGTCACTCTGCACTCTACAGTCACTCTGCACTCACTGCTACTCTGCACTCACTGCCACTCTGCACTCTACAGTCACTCTGCACTCACTGCCACTCTGCACTCTACAGTCACTCTGCACTCTACAGTCACTCTGCACTCTACAGTCACTCTGCACTCTACAGTCACTCTGCACTCACTGCCACTCTGCACTCTACAGTCACTCTGCACTCTACAGTCACTCTGCACTCTACAGTCACTCTGCACTCTACAGTCACTCTGCACTCTACAGTCACTCTGCACTCTACAGTCACTCTGCACTCTACAGTCACTCTGCACTCTACAGTCACTCTGCACTCTACTGCCACTCTGCACTCACTGCCACTCTGCACTCACTGCCACTCTGCACTCACTGCCACTCTGCACTCACTGCCACTCTGCACTCTACAGTCACTCTGCACTCACTGCCACTCTGCACTCTACAGTCACTCTGCACTCTACAGTCACTCTGCACTCTACTGCCACTCTGCACTCTACAGTCACTCTGCACTCTACAGTCACTCTGCACTCTACAGTCACTCTGCACTCACTGCCACTCTACAGTCACTCTGCACTCTACAGTCACTCTGCACTCTACAGTCACTCTGCACTCTACAGTCACTCTGCACTCTACAGTCACTCTGCACTCTACAGTCACTCTGCACTCTACAGTCACTCTGCACTCTACAGTCACTCTGCACTCTACAGTCACTCTGCACTCTACAGTCACTCTGCACTCTACAGTCACTCTGCACTCTACAGTCACTCTGCACTCTACAGTCACTCTGCACTCACTGCTACTCTGCACTCTACAGTCACTCTGCACTCTACAGTCACTCTGCACTCTACAGTCACTCTGCACTCTACAGTCACTCTGCACTCTACAGTCACTCTGCACTCTACAGTCACTCTGCACTCTACAGTCACTCTGCACTCTACAGTCACTCTGCACTCACTGCCACTCTGCACTCTACAGTCACTCTGCACTCACTGCCACTCTGCACTCTACAGTCACTCTGCACTCTACAGTCACTCTGCACTCTACAGTCACTCTGCACTCACTGCCACTCTACAGTCACTCTGCACTCTACAGTCACTCTGCACTCTACAGTCACTCTGCACTCTACAGTCACTCTGCACTCTACAGTCACTCTGCACTCACTGCCACTCTGCACTCTACAGTCACTCTGCACTCTACAGTCACTCTGCACTCTACTGCCACTCTGCACTCTACAGTCACTCTGCACTCTACAGTCACTCTGCACTCTACAGTCACTCTGCACTCACTGCCACTCTGCACTCACTGCCACTCTGCACTCACTGCCACTCTGCACTCACTGCCACTCTGCACTCACTGCCACTCTGCACTCTACAGTCACTCTGCACTCACTGCCACTCTGCACTCTACAGTCACTCTGCACTCTACAGTCACTCTGCACTCTACAGTCACTCTGCACTCACTGCCACTCTGCACTCTACAGTCACTCTGCACTCACTGCTACTCTGCACTCACTGCCACTCTGCACTCTACAGTCACTCTGCACTCACTGCTACTCTGCACTCACTGCCACTCTGCACTCTACAGTCACTCTGCACTCTACAGTCACTCTGCACTCTACAGTCACTCTGCACTCTACAGTCACTCTGCACTCTACAGTCACTCTGCACTCACTGCTACTCTGCACTCTACAGTCACTCTGCACTCTACAGTCACTCTGCACTCTACAGTCACTCTGCACTCTACTGCCACTCTGCACTCACTGCCACTCTGCACTCTACAGTCACTCTGCACTCTACAGTCACTCTGCACTCTACAGTCACTCTGCACTCTACAGTCACTCTGCACTCACTGCCACTCTACAGTCACTCTGCACTCTACAGTCACTCTGCACTCTACAGTCACTCTGCACTCACTGCCACTCTGCACTCTACAGTCACTCTGCACTCTACAGTCACTCTGCACTCACTGCCACTCTACAGTCACTCTGCACTCTACAGTCACTCTGCACTCTACAGTCACTCTGCACTCTACAGTCACTCTGCACTCTACAGTCACTCTGCACTCTACAGTCACTCTGCACTCACTGCCACTCTGCACTCTACAGTCACTCTGCACTCTACAGTCACTCTGCACTCACTGCCACTCTACAGTCACTCTGCACTCTACAGTCACTCTGCACTCTACAGTCACTCTGCACTCTACAGTCACTCTGCACTCTACAGTCACTCTGCACTCTACAGTCACTCTGCACTCACTGCCACTCTGCACTCTACAGTCACTCTGCACTCTACAGTCACTCTGCACTCACTGCCACTCTACAGTCACTCTGCACTCTACAGTCACTCTGCACTCTACAGTCACTCTGCACTCTACAGTCACTCTGCACTCTACAGTCACTCTGCACTCTACTGCCACTCTGCACTCACTGCCACTCTGCACTCACTGCCACTCTGCACTCACTGCCACTCTGCACTCACTGCCACTCTGCACTCTACAGTCACTCTGCACTCACTGCCACTCTGCACTCTACAGTCACTCTGCACTCTACAGTCACTCTGCACTCTACTGCCACTCTGCACTCTACAGTCACTCTGCACTCTACAGTCACTCTGCACTCTACAGTCACTCTGCACTCACTGTCACTCTGCACTCACTGCCACTCTGCACTCTACAGTCACTCTGCACTCACTGCCACTCTGCACTCTACAGTCACTCTGCACTCACTGCCACTCTGCACTCTACAGTCACTCTGCACTCTACAGTCACTCTGCACTCACTGCTACTCTGCACTCACTGCCACTCTGCACTCTACAGTCACTCTGCACTCACTGCCACTCTGCACTCTACAGTCACTCTGCACTCTACAGTCACTCTGCACTCTACAGTCACTCTGCACTCTACAGTCACTCTGCACTCTACAGTCACTCTGCACTCTACAGTCACTCTGCACTCTACAGTCACTCTGCACTCACTGCTACTCTGCACTCACTGCCACTCTGCACTCTACAGTCACTCTGCACTCACTGCCACTCTGCACTCTACAGTCACTCTGCACTCTACAGTCACTCTGCACTCTACAGTCACTCTGCACTCTACAGTCACTCTGCACTCACTGCCACTCTGCACTCTACAGTCACTCTGCACTCTACAGTCACTCTGCACTCTACAGTCACTCTGCACTCTACAGTCACTCTGCACTCTACAGTCACTCTGCACTCTACAGTCACTCTGCACTCTACAGTCACTCTGCACTCTACAGTCACTCTGCACTCACTGCCACTCTGCACTCACTGCCACTCTGCACTCTACAGTCACTCTGCACTCACTGCCACTCTGCACTCTACAGTCACTCTGCACTCACTGCCACTCTGCACTCTACTGCCACTCTGCACTCTACAGTCACTCTGCACTCTACAGTCACTCTGCACTCTACAGTCACTCTGCACTCTACAGTCACTCTGCACTCTACAGTCACTCTGCACTCTACAGTCACTCTGCACTCTACAGTCACTCTGCACTCTACAGTCACTCTGCACTCTACAGTCACTCTGCACTCTACAGTCACTCTGCACTCACTGCTACTCTGCACTCTACAGTCACTCTGCACTCACTGCTACTCTGCACTCACTGCCACTCTGCACTCACTGCCACTCTGCACTCACTCTGCACTCACTGTCACTCTGCACTCACTGTCACTCTGCACTCACTGTCACTCTGCACTCACTGTCACTCTGCACTCACTGTCACTCTGCACTCACTCTGCACTCACTCTGCACTCACTCTGCACTCACTCTGCACTCACTCTGCACTCACTCTGCACTCACTCTGCACTCACTCTGCACTCACTCTGCACTCACTCTGCACTCACTCTGCACTCACTGTCACTCTGCACTCACTGCCACTCTGCACTCTACAGTCACTCTGCACTCACTGCCACTCTGCACTCTACAGTCACTCTGCACTCACTGCCACTCTGCACTCTACAGTCACTCTGCACTCTACAGTCACTCTGCACTCACTGCTACTCTGCACTCACTGCCACTCTGCACTCTACAGTCACTCTGCACTCACTGCCACTCTGCACTCTACAGTCACTCTGCACTCTACAGTCACTCTGCACTCTACAGTCACTCTGCACTCTACAGTCACTCTGCACTCACTGTCACTCTGCACTCACTGCCACTCTGCACTCTACAGTCACTCTGCACTCACTGCCACTCTGCACTCTACAGTCACTCTGCACTCACTGCCACTCTGCACTCTACTGCCACTCTGCACTCTACAGTCACTCTGCACTCTACAGTCACTCTGCACTCTACAGTCACTCTGCACTCTACAGTCACTCTGCACTCTACTGCCACTCTGCACTCTACAGTCACTCTGCACTCTACAGTCACTCTGCACTCTACAGTCACTCTGCACTCACTGCCACTCTGCACTCTACAGTCACTCTGCACTCACTGCCACTCTGCACTCTACAGTCACTCTGCACTCACTGCCACTCTGCACTCTACAGTCACTCTGCACTCACTGCCACTCTGCACTCTACAGTCACTCTGCACTCTACAGTCACTCTGCACTCACTGCTACTCTGCACTCACTGCCACTCTGCACTCTACAGTCACTCTGCACTCACTGCCACTCTGCACTCTACAGTCACTCTGCACTCTACAGTCACTCTGCACTCTACAGTCACTCTGCACTCTACAGTCACTCTGCACTCTACAGTCACTCTGCACTCTACAGTCACTCTGCACTCACTGCCACTCTGCACTCACTGCCACTCTGCACTCTACAGTCACTCTGCACTCACTGCCAATCTGCACTCTACTGCCACTCTGCACTCTACAGTCACTCTGCACTCACTGCCACTCTGCACTCTACAGTCACTCTGCACTCACTGCCACTCTGCACTCTACAGTCACTCTGCACTCTACAGTCACTCTGCACTCACTGCTACTCTGCACTCACTGCCACTCTGCACTCTACAGTCACTCTGCACTCACTGCCACTCTGCACTCTACAGTCACTCTGCACTCACTGCCACTCTGCACTCTACTGCCACTCTGCACTCTACAGTCACTCTGCACTCTACAGTCACTCTGCACTCACTGCTACTCTGCACTCACTGCTACTCTGCACTCACTGCCACTCTGCACTCACTCTGCACTCACTGTCACTCTGCACTCACTGTCACTCTGCACTCACTGTCACTCTGCACTCACTCTGCACTCACTCTGCACTCACTCTGCACTCACTCTGCACTCACTCTGCACTCACTCTGCACTCACTCTGCACTCACTCTGCACTCACTCTGCACTCACTGTCACTCTGCACTCACTGCCACTCTGCACTCTACAGTCACTCTGCACTCACTGCCACTCTGCACTCTACAGTCACTCTGCACTCACTGCCACTCTGCACTCTACAGTCACTCTGCACTCTACAGTCACTCTGCACTCACTGCTACTCTGCACTCACTGCCACTCTGCACTCTACAGTCACTCTGCACTCACTGCCACTCTGCACTCTACAGTCACTCTGCACTCTACAGTCACTCTGCACTCTACAGTCACTCTGCACTCTACAGTCACTCTGCACTCTACAGTCACTCTGCACTCACTGCCACTCTGCACTCACTGCCACTCTGCACTCTACAGTCACTCTGCACTCACTGCCAATCTGCACTCTCAATCTGCACTCTCAATCTGCACTCTCAATCTGCACTCTCAATCTGCACTCTCAATCTGCACTCTCAATCTGCACTCTCAATCTGCACTCTCAATCTGCACTCTCAATCTGCACTCTGCACTCTCAAACTGCACTCTCAAACTGCAATCTGCATTCTGCACTCTCAAACTGCACTCTCAAACTGCAATCTGCATTCTGCACTCTCAAACTGCACTCTCAAACTGCACTCTCAAACTGCACTCTCAAACTGCACTCTCAAACTGCACTCTCAAACTGCACTCTCAAACTGCACTCTCAAACTGCACTCTCAACTCTCAAACTGCACTCTCAACTCTCAAACTGCACTCTCAACTCTCAAACTGCACTTTGCACTCTCAATCTGCACTCTCAACTCTCAAACTGCACTCTCAAACTGCAGTCTCAACTCTCAAACTGCATTTACAAGTTGTGAAATGAAGTCTTTGGCAGACTGTTCTAAAAACGACATAATCAAAGTATGTGTTCCGAGTTGCTAGACTTGGGGAGTTCTACAAACTTTCCTACCAATGTTCTTTACTTTATAAAAAATAAAAACAATAAAACTTAGCACACCTCCTCTTTTGCCATCGCGCAAACGCTGCAACTAGCAGGATACCTAGATTCCATTCGGGGTTTCTCCCAGAGCTCGGAAGAATAGAATTTAAGTCAAGAACGGAAATCTACTTCTGCTGCTCCGCCTTTCAGCACGACGGTCAATATACAGTCCCCAATGTTGATAGGGCGCGAGCATCTGTATCAGCCCCACGCAGCCCTCGTGACACGCTTTGCCAGGCGCGTCTTACAAGCGCAGCTGTGGGCAGTCAATTTTCTCGCAAACACCAATCCCATTACGAAAAACAATACCAATAAAAACCCCAAACGAAGGTCCGTAACTGCAAGCAAACAGTTACCTCACCTTTCGTTGTGTCAACAACTGACGGGCTCCTTGAATCATTCCTTTAAAACTCTGCTTGCTGTCTGAAGGAAGTAACAAGGCGCATTATTCAGAGAGAACAAAACTGTTGGAAATTCGTGTGTGGAAAAAAGTTGACGCAGGCGGTATGGGAAAATACAAACAATACAGCAGCCTGTCAGACTATGCTGAAGTTCAACACCACTGCAGGACTCTGCCCAGAAAGCAAACAGTTCTAAAAGGCGCTGCCTGCCAGCTTGCTATTCATTACCTCAGCTCCGAAAACAAAAGCTGCTGCAAAGAAACACATTATAAACTCGAGAGAACAATTCCATTCACACCGGCCACGGACCATTCCAGAAAAAAAATGAAACTGAGATTAAAAGAACAGCCCATGACAGAACGTCAGACTCTTGTTCTTGAACTAATGAAGCCCTTTCCCGGCCTGGCATGGAGCAGCTGCGCGCTGAGCGCTGCTGAATGGTGAACGCGCCCGGCCATCTGGATTCACTTACGGAGGCACCCTGACAGCTCCTAATTATAATTAATGTACTTCTTTGCGCGCACACGAACGAAAAATGCCCAACATGGCGGACGAAAACTACATTTACCCTATCACTTCAAGGCTATTAAAACGACACCACAACGAAGACGAATCACTGGCCAGATGACATAACACACTAAGGAATGTGTGGAATTTGTCTCGCCAAAGCCCTAGGAGATACTTTTTTTTTTTCTTTAACATTAGGATCTCGAAACTCCTCCCACTTACGTGGGCGGAGGCCGAGCCCTAAAAACGAGAGTAGTACAATTCGTAGAACCGCCTATAACTCCAGCCTTCATTTCAGACTCTAACAAACCACTAGATGGCGCAGTACTAAGGTTCCACGGATATTAGTCATCACACTCAACATGCCTACCTTCCTTGCATTGAGTACGAAACTTGTGCCGAAACCGATTCCATATTTTATTAAAGTTGTGCGTGAGCTCTCTTTCTATTATTAACATCTCTCTTCAGGTTGGTAGCGATGCCAGCTGCTGTAAAGTCGGGAAGGTGGCACTGCCCACTCCACCTGGTATGGAAAACGCTTGGAACGTGTTTCCTACACTTCCCTATAATACATGCTTTCTTTTCCTTTGACTAGTAGTTAACCATACAACAGACCTAGGTCTCCAGGTCCAACAGTGAAAATGTGTTCAAGTAATTACACAAATGGTAGATCGGAGACTTGACTAGCCCGATTCAAAAACACAGGGCTCTAGGTACATTCCTATATGTTATTTTTTTTATGATGCACGATGTTCATCGGTTTATCAATGGCCTCTTACTAATAAGTAATATTCAGTATATGAAAGAATTGGGGGAGGGTGTGACTTAACAGCTAGGTCGAAAATCACAAAAACCTCCTGTAGGAGAGTAGGATCTGCTTCCTATAGCAGATGTATCACTGTTTTCAACTTAGACTGACTAGGATCCTGCTATCCAGGACCTCAGTCTAGATGCTTTTTCCTCTAAATTGATTGTTTGTACTTTAGGTACACTCCAGAGTGGATACTGGGGTACCCCTTTCAGTCCCTAGTATATGGTACACAATGTACCCAGGGCATAGGTACCCCAGAGGCCTCCCAGGGGCTGCAGCATGTATTGTGCCACCCTTGAGAGACATTCAAACTGACACCACAGGTATGACTACTGCAGCCTGTGTAAGGTGGTGCATGCACCCCTTACTTAAATATAGGTTTACTATATGTATTCTAAATCACTACACATATAAACCTATTAGTCACCCCTATGGCCGGCCTTATCAATCCTGAAGGTAGGTTGCTGGGTTTTATCTGAGAGGGTGCCCCTGCATGAGCAGAGCCCCTCTGCAGCCTTCGGAATCCATTTTCCGAGGTGGTCTGTGATGCAGCCAACCATATATATTTAAGTGCATTATAACCTTGCGGTAAATGCTAACTTTAAAACGGCTGCTTAGAAACATGTTGTGTTTGGTGTCAAACACCTTGGAATCATACCTCCCAGCCAGGAACTGGCGGGGAAGGTATGATTCCACCCTTCTAGAGGTACTTATGTGAAACACCAGGAGACACGGTACCAGCTTTCTCGACCTGGGCTTCACAAAATGGATGCTGCCAGCCACAGACACGAGTCTGCCCTCTTGCTGCTGAGCCAAGCTCGAGCAGGGGAAGGCTTGACAATAGGTTTCCTGTCACAGGGAGGTGTGACCACCTCCCAGACAGGCTTTAGTGTATTGGGGCTGGGTGGGTCCACTCAGAGTGCCAGAAAGTCTGCACTGGGGGCACATTTGGTGTCCCTGTGCATAGTCCAGCTCAAACCGGTTGCATGAGCCATTTGCTCCTGCTCTGGCGTGAAACTGGACAAAGGACATGGGTGTAGCCACCCATCTGTCCTGACCCTCCCATAGGTGGGTCCCCAGACTTTGTCCAACCCCTTCCTTGGGTATAAAGTAGGAACCCTGACTACAGGACCTTAGATTTTACCCACACTAAACTCTGCAAGCAGAAACCAAGTACTTAGACGGTCTACACTTTGCTGGACGACAGAAGAATCTCCCTTGGAGTAAAGGGGTTACTCCCCTGCAGAAGCAGGCACTTTAACACATCTGACCGGTTTGCATTTCCCGAGCTCCTGAGGACTCCGAAGATTTCTGCAACACAGGAGGTGGTTCCTGAGGTTTCCGAGGTCGATCTGCTCTCTCAGCAATTCTGAGACCAGTATCCCTCGTGGGGACCATGCAACCCGAACTCCTGTGCACGGTGTACTTTTGCAGCAGCATATGCTTTTTGGCGATCCCTGAGGCTGTACTTCGGGCTACGTTTAGTCCTGACCCCGAGCAGTATTTCCACTGAATATTTCCAGCCTACACTGCACAAGTGTTTCGTGGGCTGGTATTTCGGGATCCAGCTCGAGGTCCCTTCGCGATCCCTGGTCCGTTGGCCTGTGGGTCCCTGTAAAGGAAACTTTGACTTTCTTTGGGCTTCCCTGGTTGCTCCAGACGTGCCCTGACTCCATTGCTTGGAGAGTCGCCAGGACCTTGCAGGTCCTCACCATAACCTGTTTCCTCTGCCCGCATGGGTTGCCGTTGCCAAGGCTTGTTGGAGTTCGATTAGGACACTGACCCCCCAGCACTTAACATCCTTCATGGGACAGCTCGCCTCCGGACTTTGGTAGTCGTTGACATCTCCTGGTCCCCGTGGTTGCAGAGTCAAGCATCCAATCTTCTCACTTGAAGCACCCAACATCGGTGGGCATTTGTCTACCGAGCCCCTGGTCACCCTGAAGTGATCCAGACTCCGTCCCTTCTGCTTTCAGGTTCTTCACACCTGGGATCCAGGCTTGGATTCCACCGGACACTTTTCATCTTCCCAGCAGCAGCACTTCTTCACATCACGCCATTAAAAAAGACAAGAGTTTCCGACACCACTTGACCCCTATGCACCCGGCTCCTCAGGGATAGGTAACTCGAGTACCTCGGTACTCACAAGAGTGCTGGCCTTAGAACCTTCTATGTTCCAAAGGGTTTGCTTGAAGTCCTCTCCGAAGTGTCCTTAAACTGTAGTTTTCCAACCGTGACTTTCCCATAGAGTTGTACGGAGCTCACGCCTGTGTTCTCACACTGCACCCGTCCTCCGTGGGTCACCTGTGCCACTACTTTGGGTGGTTCCATGGAGTCCCAGCGATTCTAGGTGCTCTAGGCACTGTGTCTTGTGAAGTTGTTGTTGTTATACCATTTATTTAGTGTATGGTTCGGTCTCCCCTGGAGCCCGCTGTGTATTGTGGTATTTACTGTTGTTCTATTGATTAAGTATTGTGTGCCTTGTGCTCTAATCTCATATAGAGGTTTGTGGAGAGTGTTTATAATAAATCCATATATCTTATATATCTCTTGTGTGGTTCTCCTTTCATTTGGTCATTCAGGAGGTTTTAATCTGGTAAAACAAGCTACTTTACATTCCTTCGAGATTTAGCCTGAAGGCTGCTCTCCACATCTACCACTAGGATAGCTTTCTATAAAGGCTGTCTTTAACAGAATCAATAAGGGTCGTTTGGATTGGTGCAATGTTTCCACTTTAATTAGTGGACAGCATGTACCAGGCCAACTTCTCACACCTCCCACAAGACCTATATTACTTTTGTGTAGGTTAGCAACAGCTCTATGGGGCTATCCACAACAGCATCAGCAGAAGAAACTCGCAAACAGAAAGCTATTGGATTTTTTCACTGAACACAGTGAAAAGGGGCTAAACAAAGATCGCATGGACGGTCGCTTAATTTTGACTGTTACAGCACATCTGATGATATATATTTCTCTTGGATGTAGTTATGCAAATAACATATCTTCCATGCTGTAATGCCACACAAGAATGAGGAAAAAGCACAATGGATTTTTTATGATGTAAATTATGCGATGTACTAACACGACAAGGTTATATGTGTTATGTTGTAGATAGTGATGTATCCTTTTTTCAATGCGGACTGAACTCAATAAACAAATTTAAAAAAAACATCTTCCATCAAACTTTTCTGTACGCGACAATGTTCAATAAGCCATCCGAGCGGACTATGATAGTGAGAATATTTAGCCCTATATTAGACATTATGTATTTAATAAACACTAACCTCCTTCTATTTTGGCTGTTTGACCAACTGAATCGTAATGAAAAATAGCCAACTTGTTGTAAACATCTTTAATGTCCAGTTAATCCTATTAATATGTGGGTTGGATGCAATCAATGTGACCAGGTTGTTCACATCTTTACTATCTTAATTTTTTTATTTATTAACATTATGTACTTAGAATTAGTACTTTGTGAGCTCAACATGAGAGTTATTCTTCGCCCAATATCATGTAGATAGCATCTACGTAGAAGATAATACCCCAAGTAGAAAGATCAAACAGAAAAGACATTAAGAGTAAAAATGCACTCCAAGAAAGCACCGTAATTGCCTCACATCTTCTAACAGGGCATTACCAGAAACGGCCGCTCAGGCAGGACTGTCCTGCCCGGGAATAGAGACAGACTATTTAGCTGCCTTTGGCAATTCAGTCGTCCTTTATACAAAGAATTAGCAGTCACGTTGATGCCGGACTCCTGACAGAAAGGTAAGCACATGTCTGAACCTTATAATGTGACCGAACGAGCGATGGAGGGGGATCAGAAATGGTCTTTGTCTGACACATTACTGGCAATAGGAGTCTCACCTACAACAGGGACGATGTGAGTCTAACCCGCCTATAACAGAACATGAACGCTGAGACACCCATGAGTGGGTCCAACATTTTAATCTACACGTGTGCCTTACACCAGAGGGGTTAGCCCCAAGATACACCTTGGCTAAGGTAGGAAGTTTCCCTTGCAGATAATATTTTGAGGAAGTAAAAGCTAGGACGCCTACTGGCGTGTGTAACGTTCTACTGATATGAACTTTGGTAAACAGACCTCACACCCACGGAGACGGTTTCGGTGAATATTTGTACAGTAAGGAATCTCCCATGGTAATATTGATAGAGTAATGCTGAAAGGCTCAAACATAAGTCAAAAAGATCACTTTCAGCAGATACGGTAAAGCTTCCACCTCATGTAAATAGCAGCCCATTCATCTTAAATGTTATGTTGTAATCTACCATTGACATGATAGAACGCGTTTAGGCAAGATGTATATCACTTGACCCAGACATACCTAAAACGAGTGGAGAGCCTACCCAGTCAACAGGGATCATAAAAACATACATTAGGATTTGCATATCCGTTGAATTGGACAATTAAGACTATCTATGCCATGATAGCATATTTGCCCTAATCCAATTTCTGATGTTTTAAGCAATATTGCTACCAGCTCAATTGCACGTCTATGAAAACTGAGCAATTACTAATTTCAGATAGTCACTTGCAAGACGCCTTGACCTTTATCTCATGTTGTCCATTGTATTGTCATGCCTTTATAGGTCAAATTGAGGGGAAGGCCACTTTGAGGGTATATCACATGGGATTCCTCGCTATACTGTTTCAGTATTGTATCACTAATCATTAATTGAGGATCTCATGGAAAAGTAAATGGTCAGGTATTAGACTCTTCATTTTTTAAGACCCAGTTTGAAAAGAAAAATTCTTAGTTTTAATTGAAAGTCCTTCTCTGAGTGTTTTTTCTATGACCCACAGAGTGGACCTTGTAAGCGGCCAGCCTATTGACTCTTTTAATCGCAGTGCTAATACATAATAGTGAGACTGTTTCCTGGGACTCGGAAGAAATTATAACTTGATGTTGAGTTTGTAAGTTTAACAGCCTTCTTAAGCTACACTCGTTTTGCTAGCTCTTAGGGATATAAGAGGATCGTTGGCTCTTATCTCTCTGGACTTCCTTTTTATAACATGGGTGGGTAGTCCTCTGAGCAAGACTATGGATGTCAGATCTATGCACAAGTCTCTGATTTAAACTCGATTACAACTTTCTTTCTGGTATCTTTTTCTTTGATAGAAACTTTCGAGCGGTTTGGAGATATGTGTCAGAAAATGTAACACCACTCTGACAGGATGAGTGTGGTTGGGGGCATGGCAAGGGAACATGGCGGCCGCGAGGTAAACGGTTGCGGACCGCCGGAAGGGAGATGTGGGGTTAGATTGACCAAGTCTCTTTTTGTGCCGTCCCGGACCCCCCCAACCTCCCCAATCTCCAGAATTATGAATCCTGCCTCTGGACATCGCCTTTGAACGTCCGCCTGGAAGCAAGGATTAAGAAACTTACATTGTGAGGCTTTCCTGATGATAGAGCTTCCAGGACCTTCTAGACCAACCGGATCAGGTGCGTCGGAGCTGACGTGGTGGGAGGCGGCAGTACGCTGGCTGACAGCAGCGCGCGCACAGTACAGCGGAGGCAGCACAAGCCTGAACGCGGCGTTTGCCCCATACTTTGGCCATTGGAGGACAAACCTCCCACGGAGAAGGCAGAGTGATTCCCTCCAGAATAGCGGGCACTATCAGAAGGAGGACCGGGTAAGTGGAGGCCCTCCCTCCATGGAGAAGGAGATCACTCTACCATTAGAAGGTAAGAAGCGGGGGGAGCCTCTGACTGCCTGCACAGATCAGATTACGAGGTACACCCTGCGCACTCGTGCCCCAGGAGCTGTGGACACCCTTAAAGGGGTAAGTCAAGGAGCCTCTTCTAACGAAGGTCACTTACCGGTCGGCAAACCCCTTACAAAACCTAAAAAAGTAGGGAAATTAAAGAAGAATCAGGGGAACCAGGGGAAGAGCCCAAGGGGGAGAAATAAAAAGATCTCTACCCTGTTAGCCAAAATAACCCCCTCCTTAAAAGCCTATTATAAGGTATTTTCACAGGAAATGGCCTCAGAGGGCAATGGACAGGTTGGACAGAGTGAGAGGATCTTGTGGACCCGGTTAATCCCGGCGAGTCCCTGAAGGGTAGTGAGGAACTAGGAGATAAAGAACCTCAAGACGGAGCTATCAACATGCCATGTTTCAATATCACAACCCAGAACAGGTTTAACATTCTACAGGGAAAAGAGTTAAGAGGAAGAGCAGATAAGCAGAATTAGAGTTACATCAATGAGGCTGATAGGCCTATAATTTGCCGGGTCTAAGGGAGAGCCTTTTCTATGAATGGGAATAATCTACGCACCTGCCCAGGTTTGCGGGAGTGTCAGGCTGCGGAGGATTGCATTAAATAGGCACTGCAAATACGGGCCCCAAACCATCAATTCAGATTTAAACAGGTCTCCAGGGATCCTGTCCAGTCCGGGTGCCTTGTTTGGGGAAACTTTGGACAGGGCCACTGTAACCTCAACCAACGAACAGGGGAGTAGATCTACCTGCGGTACCAGAATAAGGTCAATGGTGGGCAGCCTCATTGACTCGAGGCTTGGAATACAACGGTTCAAAATGGGAGCGCCAAACCCTCCCCAAGGGTTGGTTCGATGGCATTCCTGCCCTCGGTCGTTCAATTTTTTTTTACCAAGTTCCAAAATCCTCTAGTGTCCTAGACTTCTAGGGCTTTCTGTATCGCCTGCCATCTGTCAATTTCCCATTCCGCTTTTGCTTCTAAAATAAATTTTTTAAAAGATGCTCTAGCCTCCCTTATTCGTACAGAGTCACCCTGCCGCAAGTGGGTCAGCAGGGTGTTCTTTGCCTCTTTACACGCCCTGTTGTACCAAAGGTTATTGGTTCTGTTAATGTTCTTTTTACAAGTTGATGCAGTAAAAAAGAACGGAGCTAGAGTATTAACCATAGCCACATGGCTTTCCTCCATCGCTTCTAACAAATCAATGGCACCATTACTATCTGTGAGTATACTTGCCTTAACTAAAAAGGTATGATCGAATTATACAGGGAAGCCTTCGCCTCTGGGGATTGCAAAAAGGTACCCCAACGAATCCTTCTACCTCCATCAACAGCAAACAGTGCAGGAGGAGGAGAGGTGGTCGCAACCTGTCCCTCTGCCGGATGATACCACTCCAGGGTGACAACCAACGGGTTGTGGTCACTTTCGGCGCGAGGCTGTACTAGAAAGTTTACAATCCTATGCCACATCTCCACATTGATCAGGATAAAATCTATCGCGGAGGTTTGGCCAATCCTATCAAAAGAGTTTTTCCCTGGGTTGTCGGCAGATAGGCGACCATTACATGCTCTCAAAGAATAGCTGAGAGTAAGGGTGATCAGTTGCAAAACTAGAGGGGTCCAGGCCCTTACTGGGTAATGGTTACACAATGGGATTTCCCACGATATGTCCTCATCACTCGTGACAGAATCATATGCGGTATTCAAGGGTTCAAAGTGGCAACTGCAGTCCCCACCAATGATGGGAACCATTCCATCAGGTAACATAGAGAGGAGGGAGGATAGCTGGTCTAACGCCTGCGATGTCTGACCATACCTAACCGACGGGAATAGACGTTAATAGCAGCCACCTTTGGAAAATTAATGAGGGAGAGAACAATACAGAGGATATCCGGGCAGTGGGTTTCAATCATCCTAACTGCACAGTCTAGATGGACACCAACCCAGATGCACAACCCCCCCAATGGCCTTCCCCTCGCACTCTGTACCGCTGGTTTACAATATGTATCAAACCCCACTCTATGCATGGACTTCACTGCCCATATTTCCTGAAAGAGGCAGATTTCATGGGTATCCACAAATTCACCCCAATCAGGAAGATCCATTTTGGCACTCAAGCCAGCAATATTCCAGGAAAGTATCTTTAACCCCTGTGCTATGGGTACCTTATTACTTTGAGGGTCTAAGGTGGAATCCCCTATCTCTTGCTGTACGAGCACATCTTCCTCGTCATAAGAAACAATAGTTTCAACAATATCCTCAAGATGAGAGGCGTCTGACCCGTTGGAATTCTCTATTGCTGCCAAGTCATTACCCAACTTCACCAGATGAGCAGGAACCTAGTCTACCTGCTGCCCTCTGGCTTCTGAAACCTGGTCTAAGGGAGCGGGGTTCCCACTATAAATCCCAGTGGAATAAGTTCTCACCGTGCCCAGCAGTACACAACCTTGATCAATCAATCCCATAGACAATTTCTTAGTCGCCACTTCCCTATTTGATATTGGTGGCTGCTCATAGGCCACAACCCCCTCTCCCGAAATATTGGAACATAGCCGTTGGACTTCAGGAATTACATGGTGACTTCTGGTGGATTGTCAATCAACCTGGTCTAAAACGCTAAATCTATTGATTATGGGGAAAGTAGCTGGTGAGGTGGAGTCATAAGTGCAATGCCCATTAAAGGAACTTCCTACCTGCGCTCTGAAGTCCCTTCTTGCCCAATTTTCCCATAACCCACTCCTTCCCTCGGCTGATGGCTGAAAAGGAGTTGGGGGATAGAAATAAAGTAACGGGAGGGAGTGTATCCGAGTAGAGGCCCGCATCGGCTTCCAATGACATATATGCTCTACCACCCGCCTGTCCCTAAAATTAATCAGGATACAGGATTGATCTTTGGCCCACCCAATTTACCCTGCAGGCAAATAGAATTTCACTGTGTACCTGAGGTGGAAGTGGCCTATTGGAATTTAAACAGTGGATGCATTTGTTTTTGAGATCGAAGTACGACTCCTTCCTGCCATGATCCAAGGCAGGGATCCCAGCTAACACAACAACATACGGGGTCGATGCAGGGGCTAAATCTATATTTTGCAAGCTTGGTTTCTTTGCACCCAGACTCGACGAACTCAAGTGCGGGGCATGGCTTTCAGCTCTATGCCCGGTTACAGATGCTAAACCACCCTCCGCCTTGGTCAAAATCACTCTATCCATCTTCCCAGTATTAGTTACCCCCGCACATGGCATACTAGCAGATATATAGTTGTTGGAGCTCCAACGCTCCTGCTACAAGAGGCTTGAGGTAGGTTCGGCAGGACTTGGAGGGATGAGCTAGGGGGACAGAAGCGATACACAATGCTTTTGCTATAGTTTCAGAAGACCCGTCATCCTTACCCCTCGGGTTGGCAGTATTAATATGGACAGTAGCATATAGTATCTCATAGTGTAGGAGCCTTTCCTCCAATAAAGAGAGTCTTTCCAGAAGAGAAGAGAACGATCTAGCCAATAACTCCTACATTCTAACCCAAAAATCCGCTCCAGTCTGGCAATGTTGAACATCACCCAGATTTGGCGCAATCGTGGCCTCAATATGGGACAGGTGGTATGTTTCTGGTTTTATTTGAGCTTCTGTTATTTCCGTCGTTCTTGTACTTGTTGATTTTTGGATTTTGGCATTTTTAGCATTTTTATTTGTCTGGGGACCCCCACCCCGCTTTCTCTTGGCTGCCGTCTCTCGGACTTGGGTCACTGCTTGCAGCAAAGAACTACAAGCAGACCTAGTTAATGTTCGTGAGGATGGAGCACTAACTGGCTTTTTAGTTGCAGTTTCAGTATGCAAGGTCACTGTTACAGACTCCAGAGGGCAAAAAGTGTTCACTGAAGTGTTCACTGGAGTCACTGAGTGCGATACGTCCTGTGATGACTTGCTGGTGCATCCTATGGAGGCCAATGGAACAATGGCCGAGACGGAAGGTTGTTCGGGTGACCTTGCATTCATTAGCACACCCAAAGAAGAGCGTTTGGTTAGCAAGGGATCCAACGATAGACGTCGTTTAGTTAGTTAAATTTCGTGCTCCAAAACCGATGTCGCTCTAATTAGAAACTGGTCCAGAGTCCCCACCACTGACCCACTTGTAGTAGAGTTCCTCCAGTTGCTTCCTCTATTAGACTTCGCAAATTTAAAACCAGCCCAGCAACCGACCTCAAATCATAAACCTCAAACAGCAATACAGGACAAATATGCGACAGTCACCAACCTTAAGGCACAGGATTCAGAGGGGGGTCCCAGCCCGGCCTCTACCGGTCCCGCCCTTGGCCCGGGCTTTGCCCGGCGCGCCCGCGAAGCGGGTGCCGGGTGCTCCTTTATGGCGGCAGGCGAGCACAGGTGTGGGAGCTTTGCGCCAAGGGTCCCTGGGACTTGCAGTCCCGTCAAGTTGCAGGCGTGCTGGCTCCCAAATTCGGTAAAATGCGGCTTCCGCGAAGCAGGTGCCGGGCGCTCCTTTATGGCAGCAGGCGAGCACAGGTGTGGGCGCTTTGCGCTAAGGGTCCCTGGGACTTGCAGTCCCGTCAAGTTTGCAGGCGAGCTGGCTCCCAAATTCGGCAAAATGTGGCTCTCGCGAAGCGGGTGCCGGGCGCTCCTTTATGGCAGCAGGTGAGCACAGGTGTGGGCGCTTTGCGCTAAGGGTCCCTGGGACTTGCAGTCCCGTCAAGTTGCAGGCGCGCTGGCTCCCAAAATCAGCAAAATGCAGCTCTAAGCAGAATTAGAGATGTTGCAGAACAAGTAGCCCCAGGGCCATCAGTGATATCAGCAGGAGTGGACCCTGTAGTGCCGCAGCTGTCACAGCTGGAGAACTCAAGGGCCACATTAGCTACTATCTTAATGGAGTTGAAAAGGGAGCTCAGAGGCCGATTCGAGGTGTCTGAGGCCAATCAGGCAGATATACAGGAATCATGTTCAGCGCTAGCTAAAAAACTGGATCATGTGGCCATTCGAACAAGCAACCTTGAAGAGGAAGTTGGCTCCATGAAGAACGATATTTCGAAGAATACAAAGGGAGTAGAGACTCTTACAAAAGAGAACACAAGCCTTCAGAGACGACCTCGTGAGGTTAGAAAATCATGCCCGGAGGAATAATCTGAGGATCTTAAATATCCCAGAGGCAGAAGAGGTTCTAAATCTTAAAGAATTCATGTTAAAATCACTATCGGAGACAGTCTTGAAGGCATAGACCGGACATAGGCCTGATACAGAAATACAGAGGTTTCATAGAGACCCCTTTAAGAAGAACCCTCACCTTCTTAAGCCAAGGAAGATTCACGTTCATTTTCTTTCCTATGAGGTAAAAGATGTCATCTTGTCATCTGCATTGAAAAATGGCCCCTATGCAATTTGAGATACCCAGTTCACCATTAGATCAGATATATGCCATGCAACCGCCCAGAAACAGTGGGAGCTGGGTAATAAATGGGTGCGGTGAATAAATTGGGGGCCAAAGCTCAACTAAAATTCCCTGCCACGTTGAGGGTACTATGGAAAAACCAAATAAGCAATATAAGGACAGTAGAGGAAGCAGATGGATTAATTAATGCTATCAGGAGGGGATAGACATCGAGACGATAAGCTAGCCATTTTTGTGAATCTCCCTTTCTCTTTCTAGATTTCTATACACACTAAAATAACATGATAGGGGATAGAGAAAAAAAAAAGAGGTTAATAAAACGGTCAGAGTCTCGTATCACAAATGCAAATAAAATACATTTAATATGAAGAGGCACATAATCACTACTTTGGGATTTGTGGGGGAGGGGGGGGCACAAGAACTTCATTTTTTTCTTTTTAAACTGAGCATCTCCTTCCGATGGTCCGAAAGTAGGGCTTCATGCCTGAAAGTATGGGGAGGGTTCCTAGGGGGGGTTAAAGGTAGCACAGGGTGGGGAGCAGTGGGAAAAAACAAAAAATAAGTCTTCATTAGACAGAGTTGATATAACATATATCTTACATGGGCCTGATTGGACGTCGAGAAACCGAAAGATCCTTTGGTACAAGGGGTAATGTTACAGGGAATAATGAAATAAAAATCATAACATGGAATGTGAATGGCTTAAGATCAAAGAAAAGACAGAGGATGGTATTGGGACACTTAAAAGCTTCAAGAGCCCAAGTATGTATTATACAGGAAACTCATATTACAGCAGATGAGAGTAGAGGGGTGTTTTCTAAATATAATTGGATAGAAAGTTACGTTTCATCCAACCAACCGGACTATACAAAAGGAGTTGCCATAATAGTGAGGAAAGGATCAGGGATGGAGCTGATCACATCTAGCACCGACGACTCAGGAAGATGGGTGATGGCCACGCTTCGATGTTCATGTATAGAGTTCATATGTGTTGGTTTCTACGGCCCAAATATAGACAACCCCCAGTATTTAGTGGACCTGCATATGAGGCTGGTAGAGAAATCATCCCCCATAGTAATAGGAGGAGACTTCAATACATTACTAGACCCAATAGTGGATAGATCAAAGAGCAGGAGGGGGCACAGGCCCAAGCACCGAAAACAAGACAGGCCCTAAAACACATGCTTTCAGAGTTAGGAATGGTGGATGCCTGGAGACATTTAAGGAAGGGTAAAAGGGCTTACACTTTCCATAGTAAGTAGTACCCTTCTTTTTCCCGGCTCGATTATATATTGGTCAATAGAGAATGGGCAGGGAAAATAAAGGACGTTTGTATATCCCCCGGGCATATATCCGACCATAGTATGGTCAGTATTACACTGGGGGGGAATCACTGTAAGGAAACCTGGCAGATGTACCCTGAAGAGAGCTATTCTATTAGATCCAAGAGTCGCTTCCACTTTGAAGGAAAAAACTGTGGACTTTTTCAGCATTAATGCCAATTCAGCATCAATAAGCATTGTCAGGAATACTTACAAGGCCTATATCAGAGGGGTATTACAAAATCTTGATGCATATAAGAACAAAGAGGAACTAGTCGAGTTACAAAATTTGGAGGAGGAGATAGGGAGGTTGGAAAGGACACTACAGCAAGATACATATTCTGATGATGAGGCAGAAAAAAAACTAGATGAAGCTAGATTGAGTTACAGGCTGAAATTGGATAATAAGAGCAGGGAAAGGTGGGAGGCAAGTTGCAAGCAACACTTTGAATATGGGGAAAAAGCAGGGGCTCTTTTAGCCTGGAAGGCGAGGGCGGATAGGGAAAGGAATCATATTAGAGAGATGTTCATAACTTCCGAGGGGGATGTATCCAATAATGAGGAGTTAATGTAGGAAAGAATGGTAACTCTTTTCGCAGAACTCTACTCAGAGTCGGAAATACCAGATGCAGAGGCTTTAAAGAGCTGGCTGAATAACATTGGCCTCCCGGTTCTAACAGTAGAAGGGAGGGACAGGATGAATTCCCCGTTTTAGGCGGCTGAAATAAGAGAACAACTAAAGCGTATGAAGAATGGTAAGGCGGCTGGCCCCGACTCAGTTCTGGCTGAGGATTATAAGCTATTATCAGAAGAGATAGTTCCAGAGTTGATGTCTCTTCTCAATACTATATATAAAGAGGGGGAGAAAATTCCAAACTCTTGGAATGGGGCTATTATTATGTTAATCCTAAAACCCTCAAAGGAAGCGAAAAATCCTGAATCATATCGTCTTACATCTTTATTAAATGTGGATCGAAAAATATACACTGGTATATTGGCGAGGAGATTAGCTAAGGAGGCAATACAACTGATACACCCCGACCAGAAAGGTTTTGTCCCTAAGAGACAGATTCAAGATCTAACACTCACATTAATAGGAACCATAGATTTAGCGGACGAAAGATCGATTCCTTTGGCGGTGATCACAGTAGATGCCGCCAAAGCATTTGATCGGGTCTGTTGGTCATTTCTGTGGGCCGTTTTAGACATAATGGGATTTAGCTCTATCTTCATCAGTGCAGTACAAAAACTATACGAACAACCCACAGGGAAAAGTTTGCTGAACGGAGTATTAACAAGGGGATTCGAAATTAGGAGGGGACGCGACAGGGTTGCCCCTTGTCCCCCCTTTGATTTGATATATACATGGAACCACTTGCACATAAACTAAGGTTAGATGATAAGATCATTCCCATACATCAACTTCCGCCCCACAGTAAAATAGCATTATACGCAGACGATCTTGTAGTGTACACTTCGGACCCAACACAAACAATGTCAAGAATAGAACAGCTGACTGCCGAATTTGGATTATTTTCAGGATACCTTGTTAATTTAGAAAAAACAGAGGTAATGAGTTGGAATATGGGTGGATGGGCTGGTAGAGTATTCTCGGAGATCAAATATTTAGGGATATTAATTGTAGAGAAGATTGATGAGATCCCCCTGGTAAACTTGAAGCGCGTTATGAAGGAAATAGATAAGAACCTGGCCACATGGAAAAATCTACCACGGTCTATATATGGGAGAGTAAATTTGATAAAAATGACAGTTTTACCATAGTTAACCTACCTTTTTAACTGCATACCTCTTAGCTTCCCAAAAGAGGAAATAACGAAAATTCAAGGGAAAGATTTCCAGCTTCATTTGGGCTTCCCGGGTGATCAGTCTGTCTTGGAAAAAACTCAGAAAAAGTCTAAAAAAAGGGGGACTGGCACTGCCAGACATTAGGCTTTATTCATGGCCTTTCAATGGAAGAACTTTCGTATGCTGGTAGGTAAGCCTGAGAGTACTACGTGGGGCTTAATTTTGAGTGAGATGACCAAAGAAGCCAGCGGAGCATTTCTCTATAAATTTGGAGCACATAAATGTTTTAAGAAAGTAAGATTGAAAGTGCTGAAAGCAGCTTTGAGTCTATGGATGGCAGTGAGACGAATTCTCAAGATTGGCTACTTTTCAGAGTTTGCTCCAATATGGAATTCCCCGGGGACACCGGCATGTCTCAAGGATGCCCTGAGCTAACCCTTGAGGCAGGCAGGAGTCAAACAATGGGGTGACCTAACATCAGATGTCGTAGTGGTCCCATGGGAAGATCTGCATTTTAAGACAGGTAGTGGACTCTCAAGGTTCAAGAATATACAGCTCACTTCATGGGCTATGACGGTAGGGACTGAAGTTGGAAGCAATTAGGACTTTGAGACCTTAATAAAAGAACCCCTCACAGAAAGCCAAAGAGGTAGCTCTATGGTACAGACTTCTTTTGGAGGTGGAGGTGGAAAACACACAAGATCCATCGGAGGGGTGTTACAGGAGGGAAGTATAAAGCCCTTGTGGTCTAACTCTGTGAAAAACCTCTATGATATAGTCATTCCAGCCAATCTTAAAAGACACCACTTCTTCGTCATGCACAGACTGTACTGGACATCACATAGATTATCAAAATTTGTGCAACAGCCGGTCCCAAGATGTAAAAGGTGCAACCTTCTCAAAGCAAATGATCTACATGTCCTCTTTACATGCCCAGGGCTAAAGGATTACTGGTGCTCTGTGGAAAATAGTATAAGAGATATTCTAGAAGAAAATATAACCCTAACAGGAACATTGGTTCTCTTAGGAGTGGACTACGTAACTCAGAAGGCCCTAAGATCTAAACAGAGGAGGTTGCTGTTTTATTTAATCCTTCTGGCTAGAAGGGAAATTTGTAAATATTGGTTAGACCCTCAACCCCCCAATGCAATAACTTGGCTGAATGTGGTTAAATGGATATGCAGATTTGATATTAAAAGGGATAAAAGTACTCCGGCTGAGGTGTGGGAGGTTAACTAATTTGGAAATCTAATTCGGAACTTAGTCCAATGATTACATCAAGCCATGGACTGGGGTGTCGAGCAGGCTTGGCCGCTCCCCCCGCGCCCTTCTAAGGAAGGACAGTTGGGTGCTGTGGAAGGTACTGTATGTAACTTCTTGGACCAAAGAAGGATCAAGGGTGTTTTGTTTTCGAATCGGCCCAAATTGCAGTAACCATGGTGTAATGAGGACACAAAAAATACAAGAAAAAAAACCTTTTGAGCGGTTTGGTGGTAGATATCTTTCTATTCATGGGAATGAAATCCTCCAACTTTATGTTTTTAACAAACCAAGGAGCACTGTAAAATAAAGTATTTGACAAACATTATTAATCGTGGGGTATTCCTAGATGATACTATATCTCGGCATTTACAGATTTCCCTTCCACTCATCTTTATGCTTCAAATTGGTGGTCCTGAAGAAGGTGGCTTCAAAGCAATAACGTGTCACCAAAACGTATGTTGACCTGGATGTCTGATACCCGACTGACGTCACAGACACGGAGACTGTTTTCGGTCTGTCCTTACCGTGACTTTCTTGGTGTTTGCAAGCTGGTTGGGTATCAAATTTGCATGGTGAGAGAATGAGAAAGCATGATGGTATGTCAGGTTAGTATACAAGTGGGGTCATAAATCAGGGGATATGTGATCATAATGAAATGATAAAATGATTGTGATAAGAAAACAATGTATATGTTGATTTGTCACAACTGAAAATTGTTGCAAATGAAAAATAATGCAATTTATTTGTACCCAAAAACATGTTTATCTTTCATCTCTTTTGTATGTGAACACAAATGAAAACATTATGGAATACTTTAATACAAAAGTAACAAAGAAGCATAGAAATTGTCGTTTGTATTGCGGACAGCCTCACAGAGCTGTTAGCCTACACAAAAGTAATATAGGTCTTGTAGGAGGTTTTTGTGATTTTCTCTTGCTTGCCCCCCCCACCCGCCCACCCCCCCTTCTCCTAGACCTGAAAGTAATTCTTAGGGGGTACCTTTTGGACATTGATAGTTAACGGCTAGGGCAGCCGACCTTGAAGCTGGGGAACCAGGTTAAAGTCTGGTAGAAGGCTCACACATTCTGATTCTGGGCAAATCACAATCTCCCCTTGCCTAAAAAAAAACCAACAAAATGAACGTGTTCGTCTTTAATGCAGCTGATGCTCATGTAAAGGGCTCCGAGTGGGTGAAGCATAGCTTGTGCCATTGTTCGCTTCAACCTGTGTATTTGTGTTCGTACCCTTAGTTTAGTTGTGTTGTATGAGTGTTCTGTCACCATTGCTGTAGCAGGAGTATTTGATTACTTTCTTGATAATCATATGTGGTAATTTATCCTCCCGTTTCTTTCCCCATCTCCTTGACTACTTACTTTGGAATGTGGATTATCACTATGCATTTATCTACTGTGATGGCTAGTTTTCAGACTTAGCATAAAACCCTGTGAGGATGAGGCACTAGTGTTGGTCGGCTTATCATGGTCGCTGTCCTATCATGGTCGCTGGCTTATTATTGGCGTTTGGCAGAATGGGAGATACTATACCTGAGGGAGAGAGCTGAGCGCCCTTGTTTAAGTGCAGGAGATACAAACACACATACTGGCAAACGTGATAAGTATAATGCAATATCGGACTTTGGCACATTTTTCAACAACTGTGGACTAGAGTACGTATGAAAAGAGGGGAAAAACAGCTACATGGTGAAATGTATTCTCTCCTTTAATGGGCTATGCCCCCGATCTATGCATCACTATGTGCATCTGCCCAGGTCCTACATCTTCTATTCTATGAGCAGATGAGCATTTTAAAACGGTGTGCTAAAAACTAAGAGAACCAGAATCACCATGAAAGCATTTTTTTCTCACCATCATTCTTGCTCGATCTCCTTCCCAGCACCTAAGATGGTGTCGTCTGACTTTGCGGCTGCTGTGCACCATCCCAGAAGTGACGGTGTAGAGCTGCATGTAGGCAAGAACCCCAGCGCGCACACAAGTTTTCTCTTCCTCTTTTCCACACCCTCAGGTGCAAATCAATTGGTACTTAAATTGTAAAAAAGTTATCAAGTTACAGGTATTTCACACAAGTGCACTGCATTTGACACCACTGACTAAATAGTAGGGATGGCATGTATTTGTAAGGTGACTTTTATACTATGTGAACTTGTGCCTGCTCACTGTGTCGCTTCATTTTAGAACAGGGAGCTGAGGAGCCCCTGTTCATAGTTGTGGATATTCCACCCTAGCGGCACCATCTTGGTGAGACACACTCTAGTCGATGCAGTAAGACAACAACCAAATAAACCTTTAATGTATTAAGGAGGCCATACTGCGGACGCGCAGCTGGTGCGCCAAACGAAGCACGTCCACAACTGGATTATGTCCATCGCCTGCCATGTTGTCAGTCTGGTTGGCAAGTATACTTTTACTCATGTATATTTAAGGGAAAAACTACCATTGGGCTAAGTTTGCGCATGATAAGACTCGCATCATTCATACTAGCATACAACTTAAGATTTGTGATCCCAATGACAAGTATAATCTAGAAAACTTTAATATAGATAGCAATAGCATTTTCTGCCAAGTTTGCAAGTTTTCCTTTGAGGGTCACTTTCATCCCAGATCAAGGATATAAGGGAGTAATGTTAAAGATAAACCAACCACTAAGTGCTACCACTCTAATAATCTTTAGCTGCGTTTATCAACTGTAGATCTCATCCATTGCATGTTTTACTTTCAGAAGACAAATTGGATTTCATTTTTCTTACGGACACACGTTTCAAAGAATCCTCCACACCGACATTGCTCTATCAATTCCCTCTGGTTTTTCAATTCAGCATCTAAACCGGGATGGTAAAATAGGAGGCAAAATTGCAGTAATTTACTGTTGCATCTACACTTGTTCTTTGACTAAATTGGAGGAAGTCTGAGACATTAAGGAGTTGGTTTTGACTAATAAAATGGCGCGAACTATCATTTTTGGGTGCCCTTATCTACCGCTCACCTGACTTTTGTAATGGCTCTCTACAAAAACTCATTAACGTGGTCACTCAGTAGTTTCTTTGCTACGCTAACTTCACACTTCTGAGTGACTTTAAACTACACATGCATGAGTGTTACTGTATGACAGCTAACCATTTTAAGTAGCCTTTGGAAGATGTTAATTTAAAACAATTCTGAGTCCACCCATAGGGCTGCACATTCTCTTGATTTCATTTTTCCCGTCCCTCTAACCTTCAAGTCAGCCCTGTTCTTAAATTAATTTGGCTTGACCACTTTAGTACCTTTTTGATTTAGGTACATTTTAAAGTCGGACCAACCGAAGTACCATACCTAAGAATACTCAATAAAGGAATTAGCCAAATGAAAATCTGGGTCCCCACTAGATTCATGCCACCCCATGCCCGAACCTCACATTTTGAGCCTAGTATCTGTTTCTAATAAATACATTCTAAACAATAGTCTGAATAATTCTCTGAAAACCCGTATAGATCCGGGGAACTGGAAACAGACAGTACTACTTCCCTATTGAAGAGCCCTAAAGCAGACCCAACCATACCGAGCAATTTTAGACCAATTTAGCTTCTCCCTAGAGTCTCCAAGATTTTGGAGAAATTTGTCAACTAGCAATTATCTTTTTAAATAGAATCCAATAACCTTCAGTATGACTCTCAATCGGGTTTTCGACCGGTCTTAGCACATAGTCAGTTCTACTTGAAGTAACAATTTATTAAAACTATTTAGACCAGGGCACCTCCGCTATAATGGGGTTATTGGACCAATCAGCAGCTTTTGTAATGGCATCACTTCCAATCTTGCAAAACAGACTGATAGACCTTGGGATTCAAGGACAGGCTTTTACCTCATAAAATCTTTTCTTGAGGACAGAACCCAGGCACTTTTATCTCCCTCCTTTCACATCGGATGCCAAACCACTTTGTTACGGTGTTCCGCAGGGCTCTGCTTTGCGCCCTACAATATTTAATATCTATCTTGAACCACTGCCAAAATTGATAAAGTATTGGGGTATAAAAGTGATTTCCTATGCAGACAACACCCAATTGCTCTGTCACTTTATGAACATAACCGAGAGGCACAGACAACTTATAAATAATGTTTGAGATGGGTAGCTCAGTGAATGGATAACTAATGTCTCTTCTCTAAAGTAATTCTAGGTCTCCTAAAAGATTGGGCCGAAGATAACAGTATAGTACCCCCAGAACAGGGGGGTTTTAAAGAAGGGCATTCAACGGTTGACCATTGTTTTGCCCTCTGGGCGTTAGCGCGGAAGTCGATAGAGCAGAGGGGTAACTTATTCTGCTGCTTTGTAGACTTCCGCGTGGCATTTGACCGTGTAGACAGGGAGCAGCTATGGTCAACCTTGATAGGCTATAAAATACACGATGATCCGTTAGCCCTTATACAGGCCTTACATACAAATAACTGGGCCCAGGTAATCCTGGACGCGGAGGGTGGATTGTCTGGGAGGATCCAGATTGGTAATGGCCTGAGACAGGGGTGTGTACTAGCCCCGTTGCTTTTCTCCCTGTTCATAGCGGACCTACCCCGGTATTTAAGAGAGGCCCGAGGGGCTAGCCCAAAGGTAGGAGGTAACCACATAGCTTGTCTGCTATATGCAGACGATTTGGTGATTATGGACCAGACAGAGATAGGTCTGCAGAGGAAATTAAACATGTTCTATAAGTACTGCTTAAATAAAAAAATTAGTAGTGAACATGGAGAAGACCAAAATATTATGTTTCGGTAGAAGGAAGACCCGGTTCTCTTGGTGTCTAGGTACGGAATTACTGGAGAAGGTAACAGAATACAGATACCTGGGAATATGGTTCACGAATAATCTGAACAGGACCACCCACTTGGAAGCACTAAAAATGAGGGCGATGGCTTCCACGAAGGGCTTAAAAAGATTTAATAGTTTCTATGGAGAAATGTCAGACGGGCCGGTTATAAAGGCCTATCAAGCTATGATCCCCGCGCAATTTCTATACGGGGCAGAGGTTCTCTTTTTAAGCGGAAAAAAATGTTGGGATAAAGAGGAGGGTTTGATCCTAAAAAGCTTGTTCTCACTGTCAAAATCATCAATGGTACAACCAATGAGATTAGAGCTGGGAGTTACCTCATGGGCAATAACTACAAGGATGGCCCTAATACGATGATTTTGGCAGCGTCTAGGGACCGGGGAGACACCCAAAAAAATCTCACAGTGGTGTAGAGAAGAAATTGCCTCTAGTGAGTTATCTTGGGTGAAAGAAACAAGGGCAGCATTAAGAGAAGCATATGGAGTGCTGGGATTAGAATTATGTATGCAGCTAGGACACGCCACAATATGCAAAAAAGAACTACGGTCTTTGGGATCCGACGTGTCCTGTACAAGCGATCGAGAGTACCTCCTCCAGAAAGTTTCGGTGTCCCATATGACCCAAATATGGGCTTCAGAAGATCAGACGTATCCCTATTTAGATAAGTTGCCGAATCACCATCTCAGACGAAAGGTACTAAAAGTGAGAATGGGAATAAATCCATGTTATGTAAACAATAGGATCAAAAACCTCATGATAAACAAGGATGGTAGCTGCACTTGTATGTTAGGTACCCCCTGTGACATTATACACATTCTATTAGATTGTCTGATGGTTCTTGATATACGTAAGGAGATTTTATGCCCGATATTTAAAAAAATACAGGATTAGGAATAGGAAGCAAGCAGCCAACCTTTTAGTGATAATGACAAATTTGGATATAGCCTGTGCCTTGGGGAAATACATGTATAGAGTGAGGGCGTTTCTCCTGTTAACAGAGTTATAGGTGCAAGTAATCCCCCGAATATAAATGAGATTATATTTATCAGTAATGTACAGATTATGTTTGGATGGGTCATGTTATATACGTTTAATTCATTGTGATTTTAATAATTCAGCAGGATATTGATTTTTAACAAAAGGAGCCGTGTCATCCCCCAGGAAATTATCAAGTGTTGCATTTTTATAACTGTGTAATATTATGTATTCTTATAAAGTTTTATAAAATGTAAAGTACACACTTTTATGGTTGTAACAAACCAAACAAAGTTTTTATGACTGACTGACTGACTGATAACTAATGTCTCAAATTAAACTTAGATAAAACCTCTTTTTTTTTTAAATTAGAGGCTGCCCAGAAGCAATGAAATTGTGGTCTGAGGAACTAGGCCTTGCCCTACGCCTACAGAAAGAAATGTTGGCATCAAATTTGATACAACCCATCATTTGCACCCTAAATTCAAAACATTTCATCTATGTGTTTTACTAACCTAAAAAGAAAAGCTCCATCTAGTCCAGTATTACACACGGAAGACCATTATCTAAGCTGTAGTAACATCAAGACCGGACTAAGTCAACATTGTGTATCTGGGACATCCTAAGTATTTGATTCACAGGCTCCAGTCCAATGCAGCAGCAAGACTGATCTTGAGAATTCTTTTCTGACAATCAGGCACCCTGCATCAGAAATGTTTGCACTGGTTAGCAGTGTCTAAAAGTTTTGAATTTAAAATATTAGTCATTGCCTACAGAGCCTTTTTTTTAAAATAAAGGTCCTGTTTATATAAGGAAAATACCTAAGCCTTACCATCAATCGATATCTCTCAGATCTTACAACCTTATGGTGCTGCAGATTCCTAAAGTACGTAAGGTCAGAAGAAGTGGCAGATCCTTGTCATACTTAGCATGTACACTTTAGCATGACCTTCCCTTGGCTTTGTAGAGGAGTTTTACTACGATAGTTCTTTTCTGGTTTACATACTGGTCTGTTGAGTTACAAAAGTTACTTATTCTGCTGAGCACCAGGAGGCTTCTTTTAGGCAGCTCTGCATTGCATAGATGGCTGTAAGGAAAAGCTTTTTTTTGTATGGTCACCCCCAAGTTGCTTGACTCAGAGTGCAATGAGGCCTACTAACCAGACCTCAGGGCCAGTGCCCGACCCTAAAGTAGAAGTCGAATTGGCTATACTCAATTGGAAATGGCTAACTTACCAGTAAGTCTCTAGTAAATGGTATCCTGGTAACCAGGGTATGCAAGTTAGAGGGGCACAGAGTGCTTGCAGCACTGATTATGCCACCCTGGAGGTCCCCCAAGGAAAGCAAGTCCGCCACTGTAGATTGGTAGAACAGTTGTGTACTGCTAGCCTGACTTTGCCATTGAAAGCAATGGCAAAGCACCACTACCCCTGGACATGAGTGTGAGTCACCCCTCTGGCAGGCCTACCAAGCCCAAAACGCAGGGTGCAACATATAACACAGGCAGGACATGTACTTTGCATGTCCGGGCAGTAAACCACACGAAACAACCGTTTTTACTGTGGAAAGACTTGCTCCCCCAATTGGCAAGTGGAGGGTTGCATGCTGACCCCTCAGCTGTGCCAACTTCTTAAAGATATAACCAAAGTGGACAGTCCAAGTTATCAAATAGCTTGTTACATTAAACACAACTTGGATCCCAAGTCGAGATTAATGTAACTTGTTGCAGAGGACAGCTTTGGCAAAGCTGCCACTTTGTTGCTTTTCGAGCATTCAAGGGTACACATGGAGCCTGCTCCACGAAACTGTTTCCTGCCCTCTTGGAAAGATGTATCAACTAATCGAAGGAAGGAGAACAATGAGATACTGCAGGAAAGGGAGGTGTCACCTCCCTGGCCCGTAGGAAGCCACATAGGTGTTATCCCCAAAAGGCAGGCTTCATAGGTAAAGATGCATTTAAAGAGCAGATGTGGGACGTCAAGGGAGGGCTGCTCCATTGTTGAGGTAGACAGGCTGGCACGTGCAGCTGAGAGGGGAAACCAGTTGCCAAACTGGTTTCCCATGGAGCGGGTAGCCCTAAAGTAACCCCGCGGGCAGGCAAGTGAGGTCTGTACACCAGTAGAGGGGTATCACCATCCTGGCAGAATGGTACATACTGGGATAGCCAGATGTCACCCTCCACAAGAAGTGGTCATCAGGTGGGAGGGAGACTGGTAGCCATGTGGCTACTAACCACATCCTGCCCTGAGAGCACTTTCCTAGCACAAAGGGGGTACCCCTGGCACCAAGACCTCAGACCTCGATGAACTCGGAAGAAGGACCAAAGAAGGACTGCCCTGAAGACCCGAGGGACTACGAATGAGAAGCAGCACCAACAAGGACTATACCTGGTGGCTAGCGAAGAGAGGGACTGTGCTTACAGTGTCCTGCTCAAGAAAAAGCCCTCGCGGGGTAAGCGCTGGGTGCGTTCCCAGGTGCGCGCTTCGGTACGCGCACCCTGAGCACACCACAGGGAAAAACAGTGTAAAAAATGATAGTAAAAAAATAATTTAGAGTGCTTAGAGGTAGGGTAGCTCTGAAAAGAGCTGTTGGGTTATGTGGGTGTTTTTTGTACCTACAAGTAGGTACCAATGCAGAGTCTTATATTCAAGAGGAAAACTCTATTCCCCTCATCTGTAAAATGCACACCATCTCGCCTATAGATGTCTTGCATGTTGTAACGCAAGTTGTTGTGGTAAATGGAACCCATACCATAGTCTCTGAGGTAAGCAGAAACATATTTATTTACATGTTTCCTTGCTTTTTCAATCTGTGGACAAAATTGGTTGGACCAGTTCCATTTTTGCCTTTGGCATATATTAGAAAATACCAAGGCAGTTTTTGGAAAAAGTGACATCAATTGCCCAAAGATGTCCTTTAAAAGCATTTCCAGACCTACCCCAGTCAAAGTGCCCAAGTCATTGCCACCACAGTGCACAATTATAAGGTCAGGGTGTGGTAAATGCATAAAGGATTTTACCAATGGTATCAATTGGTGACTTCTCAATCCTCTCTGTCCAATCCATACAATGTCCACATTTGGTAAATCAAGGTTGTAAATACCTCTGTTAGCTGCGTATTTTTGACTCCAGTGGACATAGCTATGACCCACAAACCAGACTTTTTGCATGTTGAAGGTAGATGTGATTCTAGTCAGATGAATTGTGGAAATGAAATGGCAGTTTGATTATGAAAAAAAGTGCTTGGGAATCAGTGCAGTTGAAAAACCAGAAATGATTGGCGCTTTCTTAAAAATCTCCACTGAAAATTAGGCTGCATGCTTTATTTTTGTAAGAAGTCATTTAAATGGTTGAGAAAAAGTCATTTAAAGAAACATTGCATTTCATTAGCTAGTAGATTGAGAGGTCAAACAACCTTGATGGATTTTTTTGCAACATAGTATGATGAACTGTGAACTGTGTGCTGGTTTAAGAGGGAGTTACCATGGTTACTTGGTGAATGAGCACTGGGGGGATGGGTGAATGTTAAGTGAGTTTCGAAGTCTTGAAATGTACAACCAATTAAAATGTGCAGTTTGGTTTTGAATTTATGTGGGAACAATTTTAATCGGTTAGGTACAAGAATATGGGTCTGAAATGAGAAAGAATCTATGCCATTATTCTTTTCTTCCTCTCTTTTCCCATCCTTTGCTCTTTCGCCGTTTTCCCTTCCCTTACTGTCGTTACTCCACTTCACTAATTCCTTCTCGTACTCCCTCTGTCCTCTTACTTCTACACTCCTCTTACCTCATTCTCTCTCTGTTAGCCTCATTCTCTCTGACCCCTTAGTCTGTCACTCCTCTTCTATCACACTCACTCCCTATAACAGCCACACTCCCTCACTTATGTTTCTTTCCTCTCTCACTCAGGGCTTCATTTATGAGAAATAACGCATGGCTGCGTGAAAGCAGCGATGCATCACTTCTGCGTCAGTCTTACGCCTGCTGTGAGGCAGGCGTAAGATTTTGACGCAATGGCGTCCTAAAAGTGACGCAGTGAAATCTCATAGATTTCACTGCGTCACTTCTACGACCCTTCCTTGTGTCAATACGCCCCCATTGCATACATTACACCTGGCGCAGGTATAATGTGGCGCAAGGGTTTACAAAGTGACGCATCTACCTAGATGCGTCACTTTGTAAATATGACTCAACAAGGTGCATTTTTTACACCACTGGTGCGTCACAAAAAGTGACGCACTGGTGGCGTAAAAGTGACGCATGGCCTCATAAATGAGGTCTTCAGTCTTCTACTCTTACTTTTTCTTTCCCTTTCTCTGTCTCTTCACTGCCTTACTCACCTTGTCTCACACTCACTTGTCTTTATCAAGTCTGTATCTCCACTCTTTCCTAAACATCACTGCTCTTTTCTTACCCTTCCAAACCCCTGTTCCTTTACTACATTTTCTTCACTTATCCTCATTCCCCATGTTCACTCTCCTTCTCCTCACTCTCCTTCCCCACACACACCTTCTTTCAGTCCCCCTACTTCACTTCCCTTCTCGTCCCTTTCTTTGCTTTCTCACTCATTTTCCTCTCCTCTCTCACTGCACTCCACTTCAGTTACTCTTATTCATTTTTTTAAGAATACAGCTCTTTGATGAGAATTGGAGGTAGTTCTGAAAAGAACTTTTTTTTCTTCTTTTTTCCTTTTTTTGAACAAAAACAAAAACAGGGAATGGGAAACTGCTCAACAGGAGCAAAAAAAAAATAATCAAAATTAGGGCTGGGGACGGCAGCGGTGGTTCTCTAATGCTCGAACCATGAGCATAACACTTTGTTCCCCATAACAAAGTAGCTGATCACATTGTCTGCATTTAATTATGGCTTCATTAAAAGCAGGCTGAATATTAGGGATCAGCTCTTCTGGTCGCCCCCTCACCGATGCAGTTGCTCCTCCAGTTGAAGTAGAGGCACCATCTCTTGAAGCCTCTCGTCCAGAGCCCTGACACTCTCCCGGGCATAGTTCTGGGGATGCCTTCTCTGGACGTGGCGAATCATGGTAGAATTACCAAAACTGTACTTCCTTGTTGGGTCTCCTCGGGAAAGTACAGTATGGCAGATCTTACACTCCACCTTTGGAGCATTTACTTTCTTACGTCCCTCAGGTATATCAAAAAAATTCCAGATAAAATGCTCCTTAACTCTAGGCTGAGGAACCTCTTCATCTATAAATCCATCTGTGTCATCACTGCTGCTGGATGCTCTGGCAGCCATGATAATTCAACAAAGATTAAGCAGCAAAAAGACAGGTCTTGCAGTCACAAAAGTGAAAGAAGAAGTGAAGGAAATGGGGGGGATTTCATTCTTTGTAAAAAAAACTGTTAGCAACCAATGAAAAGTGTTATTTTAAGGTCACATGACTTGACACGCTTACGCTGTGCGCACCGGAGCGCTTACGCGGCACGAACGTAGGCGCTTCCGGGGGCGCTTACGCGGCGTGCCTGAGTGACGTTTTGGTAGCTTTACGGAAATGCAAAATCATTTTCATTTCGTAAATAAAAAATACTGCTTTTATAAGTATGATACTGAATGTCTTGCATTATTATTTACTTTTCATACATATTTTTTTTTACGAACGCAGAAATAGCGCTCTCGGGAGAGCTTACCGTGCGCGCACCCTGAGCGCACCAGGAAAAAATGATTTAAAAAAAATATACATTGAACAAATATTTAAAAAAAAAAATATATATATATATATATAATTAATACTTATAAAAAAAAGCTAATAAAAAAATAAATCGTAGGTTACAAAGTCGATATACAAAGGAATTAGCTTTTTAAAAACCTTTGAAATTCACTGAAAAAACCATAGGTTTCACAATCGTTATAGTTAGGAATTAGCTTGTAAAAAACCTTTGAAATTCACTGAAAAAACCATAGGTTGCACACTCGTTCTAGTTAGGAATTAGCATTTAAAAAACCTTTCAAATTCACTGAAAAAACCATAGGTTTCACACCAGTTATAGTTAGCTGAACATTTTACTCATACAAAACCATTGAAATTCCCACGTTATAGTTAGTTGGACTCATTATAACTCGCGCGCCCGCAATCCACTGCTGATGATGTCACATATTACATCATTCATGACATGGTCAGTGACATCACTGATGACATCACTGATGACATGGTCAGTGACATCACTGATGACATCTCAAATGACATCACTGATGACATCACTGATGACATCACTGATGACCTCATCCATGTGATAATACGATGCACCTCCTCACACTCTAATCTAACCTTTGATACACCCAGTGTTAAATACAAACTACCATTCCTGAAATTATTGACACACCAATACCCGTAACTACATACACAGTCACTGATTCCTAGGTCTACACACACATCCACTCATTCACCCATACAATCACTCATACATACAGTCACTCATCAATAGAACACTATCATATCCACTCTTACACCTATACAGACACTCACACGCTGACACTCATCCACAGAGTTACTCACACACCTAGTTATGCAAAGAATCAATTACACTCCCATTTCCTCAACTACATAGTTAAACACACTAAACCTTACTTATTCAAACATATACTAACACATACTTACTCTCTTTTACAATCACTGATACAAGTACACATTGATCCATACAGTCACTTACGCAATCACAGGCTCTCATGTATAGTCATTTATATATGCCAACTCTCACATGCACTGTGTTTTACATATGTACTTACTTGGACATGGAGCACTGAGATAGCCATTCACTCACCAACACATCCATGCAGACAGTCAACCCCCATACAGCTCTTTCCACATGCACTCTTGAACCCATATACCAAGTGAATCAACTGCTCATACATATATGCACAGAGTCACACACCTCCCAGCCACCCACACACACACACACTCACCCTCACATACAAATACTTGGACAACCAATCAATAACCCATATAGCCACTCATATAGCTACTGATCAACACATGCAGCAGCTTACACAACAACAGACATACTGATGCACACATTCAGACAGTTTAGTCACTAACCAATGCATTCAGTAAGACACATTTATTCACTCACTCATACAGTCAGTCACGCACCTACTAAATCCTTCATCCAGACACTCATACATCCACTCATTCTTCAATATGTAAAACATATTTTAACTTTACAGAAACACACATTCACTGGATGATATCAGTGATGTCATCAGTGATGTCATCAGTGATGTCACTGACCAGGTCATGAATGATGTAATATGTGACATCATCAGCAGTGGATTGCGGGCGCGCGAGTTATAGTGAGTCCAACTAACTATAACATGGGAATTTCAATGGTTTTGTATGAGTACAATGTTCAGCTAACTATAACTGGTGTGAAACCTATGGTTTTTTCAGTGAATTTGAAAGATTTTTTAAATGCTAATTCCTAACTATAACGAGTGTGAAACCTATGGTTTTTTCAGTGAATATATTACCTACTGGCGGTCGCCAGTAGGTATATATAGTTAGGATTTTTTCTCTATGGGATTTTTGAAAATTCTATGTCTAATAACTTTGGCGTTTGTGGACGGAATTGGCTGAAATTTTCAGGAAAATGGCACATTTTGTTTCTGAGTAGCCCTTGAAAATTTGGGGGGGGTTCGTCAAGGGGGGGCCGAGAAAAAAGGGGGGTCCCAAAACGTGTTTTTAACATTGAGTTTTCCATAGGGCGGTTGGCCTCACTTTTAGCCCGAACGGCTGAATGGATTTGCACGAAACTTGGCAAAATTGTAGGGACTGGTAGCCCGATGTGCCTTTTGTAGGTCTCAATATATGTGCTACAGTGGATTTTGAGAAATTAACGTTTAAAAAAAGATATATATCTGTAACAGCGGACCGGGCAGCGCTCCAGGACGCGTACTTTTCGCGCAACGGAGCTTTGTGAAGCGAAGCTGATTGGTTCTCCGGCGTCTGTAAACATTCCAAACAGTCCGTAGCGGCCGCCATCTTGTCTCTCGGTAGGATCGAGAGACAAGCGGAGGCCAAACCGAAGGGGCAAATGACCATAAGGGGGCATAGTAGATCCTCCCTGACCGTTTAGGTTTGATGTGGAGGTTTTAAAAGGGCCCCGCGGGGCAAAAAAAAATAAAAATAATAATAATCGAACAGCTGAATGGATTTGCACGAAACTTGGCAAAATTGTAGGGACTGGTAGCCCGATGTGCCTTTGCTAGATCTCAATATATGTGCTCCAGTGGATTTTGAGAAATTAACGTTCAAAAAAGATATATATCTGTAACAGCGCTCCGCTTCGCGGAGATAAAATTATATGTGTATTACCTAGCTGTTGCGCGACGGCTAGTAGAAGATAGCGACCATCTTGGGCCCCACTTTGCATGTGAGTGATATTTATCACTAATGACATGCAAAGTGGGCATGCCAAGATGTTAGCGACTGGAAACAGTCGCTAACATCGCTATCTCCTATTATCAACTTTTGGAAATATTCGAGATAAGCGTGAATATCTCCAAAAGCTACCACCTGCCCTGAGCAGTTCTTAGCCATGTTATCCAATGGGAGGTGGATAACATGGCTAAGAGCATTAGCTCGGTAATGCATGAATATCGCTGAGTTTTCAGCGATATTAATGCATTGCGGTCGTTTTTTATCGTATTTGCGATAAACCTTGATAATAGCAAGGTTTATCTGCGATAATTTCTGACGGTAAAAAAATCGTTGCTAAGCATCGTTAGGGATAAATATCGCTTAACTTTGGTAATATGCCCCAACGTCTGTTAACGTTCGATTCGAAGGAAATCAGGAAGTGTTGAAAAACATTGTCTGCGCCATCTTGTCTTTTTTCAAATGCCACACTTTTGTCGTGCACGGCAGCCATTTTAGATGCCTTGACCAGACCCACTCTGTGCACGCTGTCGATCCTTAGCATGGCTCCCCACCCTCGCAAGCATCTCCCCCAGGCAGTGGTCACCCCCGCTCTCTGTCTTATGCATGGGTAATAAACCTCCCCCCATCTGCGCTGCTCTTCCCTGAGAATCACACCCTGTGCCCGCCCGACACCTCCCTTTCGCCCTATTCACTACCGCACCCTCTGACACTCCTTTTCCTCTGTGTCCGATTGTCCAGGCTGGTCCTAGGGTATCAGCTAGCCCTGCAGATGTAGTTTATGGCCACAGCTGTAAAGAATCACCCCTCTTCAAAGGAGTTATAGTAGATCAAGGCCCACACTCAATGAGATCCGTCACAGCAGAAGCGTTGCTATTATCTGAAAACCATCCTGTATTGTGATTGGGGAGGGGACCGAGCCTGAAGCGGAAGATTCCAGGGATGACTCTTTGTACATCAAAGTTTTTACAATTATGTGTCACATTAAAAATATATAGCACTCCGACAAAGTAGTAAGATTATAAAACTTTAATAATTTATAAATATATACAAGAAAACAAAAATAGTAATAACATATAAACATTTTTAGGGAAAAACAACGAAGTAGCGGTCGGCTGTGCGAATAGTCCCAACGCAGCACAATGTCCAGATTTCCGGCGTGGGGCGTCGCGGGGGGTGGGTCATCAGTAGCAAACTGTTGTGCGAATAGTTCCAAGGCAGCAGAACGCGCTGAAATCTAGATGACACGAAAGTGATGTCTAGTAAGTTGCCACCCAGCAAATAACGGCATGGGGCGTCGCGGGGGGTGGGTCATCAGTAGCAAACTGTTGCGCGAATAGTTCCAAGGCAGCAGAACGATGGCACCAAGGTGATGTCCAGTAAGTTGCCGCACTGGTTTTGGTATCCTACAATGCTGCTCCGAATAACGGCGTGGGGCGCCCCGGGGGAGGCGGCGTGAACGGGCCTCTCCAGGTGGAGTGTCATCTGTTGTAGTGGGGCGCCCCTTTACCGTTTCAGTTGCCATTCCGTCTGTTTTTGGTCCACTGTGTCAAAAGCCGCAATTCAGCTGAGTTGCGCCCACTCTTGCGGTGCAGCGATAGGCGGCTGTCACAGGACTCTCAAAATGGCGGCAGGCTGTTTCCTTTTTGGGCCTGGTCCACTGAAATGGCCCTGGGACACCTTGGAAATCGGACGCTTGTCTGCTAGGTCTTGGACCCCATTCTCGAAAGCGTCCCCTCCGCCTTGAGAATTCATCAAAAGTTTTGGGGGCTCCGACTCCTGCAGGCTTCTGGTGGGGAGAGGCTGCCATGATTGCTCGCGGAATGACCACGACTGAGCTACGAGATGGTGGTGCTCTCATGCTGACGCCAGCTTCAGTCTGAAACATCCAGAAACAAGGTGGGGCTTTCATCGTTTGGGAAAAAAAAAAAGTTTTCATCCAATGAAAAGTGTTGTTTTTAGGTCACATGATCAAGCCTTCCATCATTAGGAAACCAAAAGTAAAATGAACCAATGAAAAGTTTTATAAACAAGTCACATGACCTGTTATGCGGCATAGGGTATAAAATGCGGAGAAAATACGTTGGCACGTGAGGCGGCGTCAGTAGCGGACCGATGTGCGAATAGGCCGAAGGCAATACAACGCGCCAAGATCCGGATGGCACCGAGGTGGTGTCATAGTTGAGAGTTCTGAGCAGCGGTTGTAACACTGTCTGAAGCTTATTTGCAGCTGCTGCAGCTTCACTACGCGCCAAGATCCGGATGGCACCGAGGTGGTGTCTAGTAAGGTGCACTGGTGTGGCCATCCTACAATGCTGAAAGTCGGCGTGGGGCGCCCCGTTGGCCTGTGAGTTTGCGTCAGTAGCGGACCGATGTGCGAATAGGCCGAAGGCAGCACAACGCGCCAAGATCCGGATGGCACCGAGGTGGTGTCTAGTAAGTTGCCGCACTGGTGTGGCCATCCAACAATGCTGAAAGTCGGCGTGGGGCGCCCCGTTGGCCTGTGAGTTTGCGTCAGTAGCGGACCGATGTGCGAATAGGCCGAAGGCAGCACAACGCGCCAAGATCCGGATGGCACCGAGGTGGTGTCTAGTAAGTTGCCGCACTGGTGTGGCCATCCTACAATGCTGAAAGTCGGCGTGGGGCGCCCCGTTGGCCTGTGAGATGGCGTCAGTAGCGGACCGATGTGTGAATGGGGCCGAAGGCAGCGCAACAATATTTTCGGAATAGAAGACACCACTAGGCGCTGAGATGCCAAGATCCGGATGGCACCGAGGTGGTGTGTAGCAAGTTGCCGCACTGGTGTGGCCATCCTACAATGCTGAAAGTCGGCGTGGGGCGCCCCGTTGGCCTGTGAGTTTGCGTCAGTAGCGGACCGATGTGCGAATAGGCCGAAGGCAGCACAACGCGCCAAGATCCGGATGGCACCGAGGTGGTGTCTAGTAAGTTGTCGCACTTCTGTGGCCATCCTACAATGTTGAAAGTCGGCGTGGGTCGCCCCGTTGGCCTGTGAGATGGCATCAGTAGCGGACCGATGTGCGAATGGGGCCAAAGGCAGCGCAACAATATTTTCTGATTTGAAGACACCACAAGGCGCTGAGATGCCAAGATCCGGATGGCACCGAGGTGGTGTCTAGCAAGTTGTGGCACTGGTGTGGCCATCGTACAATGGTAAAAGTCGGCGTGGGGCGCCCTGTTGGCCTGTGAGATGGTGTCAGTAGCGGACTGATGTGTGAATGGGGCCAAAGGCAGCGCAACAATATTTTCTACAATATTTTCGGAGTAGAAGACACCACAAGGCGCTGAGATGCCAAGATCCGGATGGCACCGAGGTGATGTCTAAGTTGCGGACCGATGTGCGAATGGGGCCAAAGGCAGCGCAACAATATTTTCTGAAGAGAATACACCACAAGGCGCTGAGATGCCAAGATCCGGATGGCACCGAGGTGATGTCTAAGTTGCGGACCGATGTGCGAATGGGGCCAAAGGTAGCGTAACAAGATTTTCTGTATGGAAGATACCACTAGGCGTTGAGATGCCAAGATTCGGATGGCACCGAGGTGATGTCTAGCAAGTTGTGCCACTGGTGTGGCCATCGTACAATGGTAAAAGTCGGCGTGGGGCGCCCTATTGGCCTGTGAGATGGTGTCAGTAGCGGACTGATGTGCGAATGGGGCCAAAGGCAGCGCAACAATATTTTCTGACTGACACCACAAGGCGCTGAGATGCCAAGATCCGGATGGCACCGAGGTGATGTCTAAGTTGCGGACTGATGTGCGAATGGGGCCAAAGGCAGCGCAACAATATTTTCTGTATGGAAGATACCACTAGGCGTTGAGATGCCAAGATTCGGATGGCACCGAGGTGATGTCCAGCAAGTTGCTGTACTGGTGTGGTCATCCTACAATGCTGAAACTCGGCGTGGGTCGCCCCATTAGCCTGTGAGATGGCGTCAGTAGCGGACCGATGTGCGAATAGGCCGAAGGCAGCACAACGCGCCAAGATCCGGATGTCACCGTGGTGGTTTCATAGTTGAGAGGCACTTCATCTGCAGTGGGGCGCCGAGATCCGAATGGCACCGAGGTGATGTCTAGCAAGTTGCTGTACTGGTGTGGTCATCCTACAATGCTGAAATGTAGTGGGGCGCCCCTTTACCGTTTCAGTTGCCATTCAGCTGAGTTTCGGCTGCTCTTGATGCTACAGCGACAGGCGGCTGCAAGAGGACTCTCAAAATGGCGGCCTGTTCTTTGGATTTGGGCCTGGTCCACTAAAATGGCCCTGGGACACCTTACAACTCGGACGCTCGATTTTTTTTTCCTTTCCTGTACATGCAAAAAAAGGTAAATGCCCGGTACGTTACACGCTTCATCTGCCACGATGAACTCTCCAGAGGAACCGAAAAAAAATATAGTTGTGGTAACTATACCATGCATCGTCATATGGAGAGGTGGCACCAATTAATTATAGTGCTGCATAAAAGAGAGATTTGGAGGAGAACCCCTGACCTGCTAGTACATTCATCAAAGAAGTGGCACTGAGAGCTTCAGAGGCAAGGGAAACGGTCCCAAATATTTAGAAGAACTTTGGAAAGATTAAAATGACATGTTTAGATTGTGGTAAATTAATTTCATGTGGACAGATGAGTGTTACTCTAATAAATGCAGCATATGAACATCATCATAGTCGATGGTTGGTAGAGACATTTTGACTATATCCTGGACCTGCCCGTCCTCGCCCAAAATGGCGCTGGAATAAATGGGACTCGTAACTCCTTGTTGTGTACTGGTTGCAGAACCTTGAAATCACGAGATACGTATGCAGTTTTGAAGCACATGGCGGGCGGGGACGAGAATTGATTGAATATTTCGACATCCCTATTGATATTAAGTTCTGATGTGTTATTGATTACTGTACTGTTGAAAATTCGAATTAACGTCACCCATGGTACTTGCCCGCAAATGTATATCTAGATAATTTTATTGTAACTGGCCCTGTCGTATTTTAATTATAAAATGTACGTCCACCGATTCCGTAACTGTTAGACACCTTAGTTCTTGCAACCTAATGGCCCGCCCGTTACGTTCCTCTACAGTGTAAATGTCTATTCATCATATACGATTACAGTTTGCTCCGTGGCAGGCCCACGTGGTTATAGGCTCGTATTTGTATAATGAAATTTTCACAATAAAGGTTTTTAAAAGAAAACATGGTAGTAGTATATACATTGGTAAAGTTTTTAATAATAGTCACTGTTTTAGAATCATTAAAAGGCAAGTGAAATAAAGCAGACCAATTACATGAAGGGTAAAAGGTATAATACGAAGGAACGCAGTAAAGATAAATGGTCAAGGGCTGTTGTGTTTTCTATTCCTGCAACATAAAGTGATCGATAAGAATCTCATATTCAGGCGTATCGGCGACTAAGACAGCAGGTCGACCCTCTTTTGCTCAACGGCTCCGTCATGGGACGAAGAAACGCTCTTTTTCTCAAAAAAAGAATATATTTTACTTGCAGGACAGTTGTAAAATTTCCGGGAAAGTACATTAGCCTGGAACATTATAACATATATTTAAGAAAAAATAATGTTCGGAAGTAATTAAAAGCGTAATTTTTAGGTGATATGACCAAGCCTTTCATCATTACAATAAGAAAAGTAAAATGAACCAATGAAAAGTTTTATTAACAAGTCACATGACTTGTTATGCTTACGTTACGCGCTGCGCGCCCCGGATGACTTCCGGATGCGCTAACGCGGCGCGTCATATGACGCATTACGCGACAACGCAGGTCCAGAATATAGTCAAAATGTCTCCACCAACCAGCGGTCGAAACACAACCCCTTTCAGCAGGCTAAATAGTTCTGTTAAATGACAACATAAGGGACAGGCAACAAGAACCATCAGTCAAAGAGGGGAGGGCTAGTTCTTCTCTACCGGGTTACATTGGGGCGCTACCGGAACTGATCGAATTGGTAGTCTACAGTGTTTCTGGATGTTTCAGACTGAAGCTGGGGTTAGCATGAGAGCAGCACCATTTCGTAGCTCCGTTGTGGCCATTCCGCAACCAATCATGGCAGCCGCTCTTTATCGTTATTTTGGGCGGGGTGGGTGGCGGAGCCGAGCTGTTTTGCAGCCATCATTGTGTGGAGTTCAGTTCATCTCACTAGTTTTGTATTTGTCATGAGGGGTTGTTCCTAATGTTTCTATTTTAGCGAGGTCAAAAAGAGATCCCATTAGTGGCCTACTGATTTTACTCGATTCCTTTTCTTTTTTTTTTACACAATTTTTCGTTATCTGCAAAGACTAAACAGAGTATTGTGACTCTGTGTTTGTTTGTAAATAGAGAATGAACCAAAGAGAACTAATTCTAAAACAGTAAATACTTGGATAACAATCAATCAAATGGAGAGAGAAGCAGGCACGACGGATTACAACGGGGGCAAAGGCCTGCGTTAACTACCTTTCACTATCTGCAAAGAGAGAGTACTCCTAATAGAAATGAGGGGGGGGGGCACCATTCAAAGCAGATCAGTGTGCATAAACACGAAAATGTTTTCACTTACCACGTACTTGACATTCGACAGCTTATGATATTTGCTATTAAAAAACCATTGAAATTCACTGAAAAAACCATAGGTTATAGACCATATATAGTTAGGAATTAGCATTTACAAAACCTTGAAAATTCACTGAAAAAACCATAGGTTATAGACCATATATAGTTAGGAATTAGCATTTAAAAAACCTTATTTTACAAACACAAAACCATTGAAATTCCATATATAGTTAGTTGCACTAACTATATATCGCGCACCCGCAATCCACTGCTGATCATGTCACATATTACATCATTCATGACATGGTCAGTGACATCACTGATGACATCACTGATGACATCTCAAATGACATCACTGATGACATCATTGATGACATCTCAAATGACATCACTGATGACATCACTGATGACATCTCATTTGACATTACTGATCACATCACTGATGACATCATTCATGTGATAATACGATGAACCTCTTCAGACTCTAATATAACCTTAGATACACTCAGTGTAAACAGACACTCACAGACTGTCACTCATCCATGGAGTTACTCACACACCTAGTCAGTCATGCAAAGAATCAATCACACCTCCATTTCCTCAACTATACAGTTATACACACCTTACTTATTCAAACATATACTAACACATATTTACTCTATTATACAATCCCTGATACAAGTTCACAGTGATCCATACAGCCACTCACACATTCACTGGCTCTTATGCACAGTTATTTATATATGTCAACTCTCACATGTACTGTGTTTTACATATGTACTTACTTTGACATGCAGCACTGAGATATCCATTCACTCACCAATACACTCATGCACACAGTCAACCGCCCATACAGCTGTTTCCACATGCACTTTTGAACCCATACATCGAGTGAATCAACTGCTCACACATCTATGCACAGAGTCATACACCTCCCAGCCACCCACACACACACTCAGTCTCCCATACAAATACTTGGGCAACCAATCAATAACCCATATAGTTACTCATATAGCTACTGATCAACACATGCAGCAGTTTACAGAACAACAGACATAATGATGCACAAATTAAGACAGTTTAGTCACTAACCCATGCACTCAGTGAGACACATTTAATCACTCACTCATACAGTCAGGCATGCACCTACTAAATCCTTCATCCAGACACTTATACATCCACTCATTCTTCAATATGTAAGACATATTTTAACTTTACAGAAACATAGTCACTGGATGTTGTCATCAGTGATGTCATCAGTGATGTCATTTGAGATGTCATCAGTGATGTCATCAGTGATGTCACTGACCATGTCATGAATGATGTAATATGTGACATGATCAGCAGTGGATTGCGGGTGCGCGATATATAGTTAGTGCAACTAACTATATATGGAATTTCAATGGTTTTGTGTTTGTAAAATAAGGTTTTTTAAATGCTAATTCCTAACTATATATGGTCTATAACCTATGGTTTTTTCAGTGATATATATATATACACATATACATATGATCTTGCACCCTCCGTAACACTCCTGAGGCGGAAGCCGGGAGATGGGAGTGTGCAGTTGCTGTGATTTTAAACTGTAATATTGATTTGTAATTTTGACACTCATTTCGTTTTGTTCTGTTACTTTTTAATCTGCGCCGCACTGTTAGCTACTCCTGAGGCGGAAGCCGGGAGACGCCAATCGGCTACTGTATAGAGTATAAATATTGCTATTTCTAATCCCTACCTTGCTACCTCCTAAACGTGCGTCGCATCTCGCCACCTTTGCACCCACTCAGCCGATTAGGAGCTGAGGTGCATTTGGGGATTAGGAGGCTGCCTGCAACTTCAGCGGCCATCTTGGGGGAGGCAGGCTCGCTGGTTGGCGGACTAGGCTTGCTGGCTAGAGTTGTGACGCTATAAATCAATACGGCTATGGCTCCGCGCAGCGGACGCACCTCCAACGCGCCGAAGGAGCGCCTAAGGAAAGCCTGTCTGCGCCCGTCAGCGTCCCGGAGGCGGCTGGCGGCAGACGGGCTGGTGCTCTATCGTATCAACCCTTGGATATGGCGTTTAAATATGCGTCGGAACAGCTTATTGCTTTAAGGGGAAATGTCAGTAATTGTTGTACAGTCTTTCCCAACAGTTTTCAGGGCATCAAATGCTGCCCCAGCTGTGGGTGGACACTGGCCAATGGCCCGATCAGGAATGCCTCTTTAGTCTCGGAGAATCACCGTAATCTGGGGACGGGCACGGTGAATTTTCAAAACAATGCTACCTGTTTACTACTTAACACCAGGTCTCTAGTTAAGCATGCTCTGGATCTTTTTAACTTATTATCAGAGTCCAAGCCCGTTTGTCTCTTTTTAACTGAGACTTGGCTTGGTGAGTTTTCTGGTCCAGATGTTGCTAATGCCCTTCCCCAGACCTATGTCATGCTAAGAAAGGATCGGGCAATGGGCAAGGGAGGCGGGGTTGCACTGGTAGTCGACAAACATGTTACCTGTTCTATTGTCCCCCATGAAGAGATCCAAGGGGCGGAGGCCCTGGGATTCTGCCTGTCACTTTCACCTCATCAATCTTGTGCCGGGCTGCTGGTTTATAGGTCCCCTGGCCCCATGGGTTTATTTCATGAGGAGCTTCATACTGTTATTTCATCGTTGAGCACAAAGTTTAAACATTGCCTGCTTCTGGGCGATTTCAACATCCATATGGATGTGGCAGAGGCGGCCGATACCATTAAGATCCTAGATACTACTAACCCTTTGGGCCTGCAGCCCTATCTTGACGGCCCCACCCATAATAAAGGCCACACATTGGACCAAATTTTCTCCACTACTCCTATCATTGTGACCGCACCTGCACCAGTGTTGTGGTCTGATCATTACTTGGTGAAGTTCGATATTCCTAGGAAAACCAGGCTGACAAATAATGGTTCACCAGTCTTCGGCCTCGCGTGCCTTTCATCGTGTGTCATCTGACATGCTAGCACAGTCTCTGACAGCCTACCCTTGTCTGTTTACGGGCGACTTAGAGGCTGATTTAGATCGTTTCCAGACCTGGCTCGCTCAGCACCTCGACAAATTGCCCCTCCCCCCCAGGCTGCTCGTAAAAACTCCATTCGCGCCTCAGCACCCTGGTTCACGCCCGCTCTCAATGAGAGTCGACGGCTTTGTAAGAAGGCCGAGAAGGCTTGGCGTCTAAATTATGAAGGGCTATTAAAGGAAGTTTATAGGGAGCGCACCAAGACCTATCATAAAGAGATAATTTTGGGAAAAAAACATCCTATTTTGCTAGAGAATTGAAGCTGCCGCAAACACTAGCAAGGAAATCTTTGCGATAGTGAAGGAATTTACATCGCCTTCATCTATTATAAACAAACGTTCCCACCCTGAACCGTGGGTCATTCAGCTTGCAGATTTTTTGCAAGCAAAATTAAAAACATTCAGGCGTCTTTTTTGCCCTCAGAACCGGCTGTGGCTACCACTTCTCTTCTCTTTTCATCTTGTCCTGTCTCGGAGCGACCTTCGCTTTCGAATTTTCCAGTTCTCTCCCCTACGGCCTCTCTGGAGCTTTTATCCAAATTAAAATCAGGCTCTCCGTTGGATCCGTGTCCCGCTAAGTTCCTCGACAAAGTAGCACAAGCTATTAATCCTATAATAAACCCGGTTCTTAATCAATCCCTCGAGTCGGGAGTTGTTCCTCCTGCCTGGAAGCGGGCTCTTATCCTTCCTCTCCTAAAGAAGCCTAACCTGGATCCCGGCATCCATGCCAACTACAGACCGATCTCCCTGCTCCCGGCTTTTGCGAAGATTGTGGAAAAGCATGTTCATTCCTCCCTCTCTAATTTTTTAGAGACACACGACGTTCTCCACCATACTCAGTCCGGGTTCCGTGCAAATATGAGCACTGAAACACCATTGTTGGAAGTTACAGAAGCCATTAAGGAGGTCTTAGATTCCGGAGGAAAGGCGATGCTGGTGATGTTAGATCTTTCAGCGGCTTTTGATACCGTCCCCCATACCGTCTCCTTTCAAGACTATGAGATTGACGTGAGGGGTACGGCTTTTAGTTGGTTTGAGTCTTTTTTATCTGACCGCCAATTAACAATCTGGGCCCCCCCTTACTCAGCAGTAGTGCCACCAATGGAGGTGGGAGTTCCTCAGGGGTCGATCTTGAGTCCCACTCTTTTTAATATTTACATGGCCCCTTTGGCGGCACTAGCGGAGTCTTACGGCGCTCAGATTGTGTTGTATGCCGACGACACACAACTCCTCTTTACATGCGAAAACAACACTGTTTTTAATGGAGAGAGTATCAAGAGCTGTTTAGGGGCCGTTTTCGCTTGGTTCCAACTGAATCACCTTAAATGTAATTCGGATAAATTGGAGGTACTCTTTTTTGGATGCCCTCCCGACCCTTGCTGGAAGTCTTGGTGGCCGTCAGCTATGTTTCCTCCCTCTGCTGCCACCCCTGTGGCCAAGAATCTGGGAGTGAAAGTAGACAATGGTCTCACTTTTAAACCACAGATTCTGGGTTTAGTGGGACAGTGTTTTGGCCTGTTAAAAATGCTGAGGAAATTTCTCCCACTTTTGCCCCTGGCTCACAGGAGGACCACGGTTCAGGCCCTGATAGGCTCTCGGTTGGATTATGCCAACGTGTTATATCTGGGCCTTCCTGAATATCTTTTATCTCGCCTTCAAACGGTGCAAAATTCTGCCGCCCGAGCAATTTTCGGCCTCAGCTGGAGAGTCCACGCTGCAGCTCTTAAGTCCCTTCATTGGATGCCTGTGCGCAAACGTATTACCTTTAAAACCTTAACTACGGCATTTAAGGCCCTCCACGGGACTGGTGCTCGTTATCTCAGGAAAAGATTAGGCTTTTACCTTCCCTCCAGATCACTACGCTCCACAACGCTTGCAATGGCTACAATTCCGGCAATCAGGCGCGCTCGCATCGGGGGTCGCTCTTTCAAGCTTTTGGCCCCCCAACTTTGGAATGCACTGCCTCTGTCTTTGTGAAAGACTGACAACCTTCTTGCTTTCAGGAAACACCTTAAAACATGGTTGTTCGGACAATAATTCCATCTAATCTGTCTGTTTCTGTGTGTGCAAGGTCTGATAGCGCCGGGACACTCTACCTGAGTAGCTGAGCACTCTATAAAACGCCACTTAACATAACATATATACACATATACATATATATATATTCCACGCAATTGACAAAGGCGAAGTGCCGAAACGCGTCTTGTCCGTGCTGGGGTAACCAAATAAAGTTTTTCTTTGGTACGATTACCCCCCTGAGAGTGCTTTGTCCGGTTCTTTACGAACTTTGTGGATATCTGGGAGCAGAGATATATATATATATATATAGATATATATATATATATATATATACATACATACACATACACACACATACATATACACATACATACATACATACATACATATACATATATATATATACATCCACATATATACATACACATACATTACTACGATTACATCGTTTGGGGCGGAGCCTAGTTCACTAGAACACAAAAGGCTGCAGGACTGGAACATTACTACGATGGGAGCCTCCTGTAAACTTGGGCGCTGAGGAAGGCAATATCATGCTGAAATGCATTCGCCATTTGCATCAGAATAAAGAAGCTTCCATACTGTCCCCCCTCGTGGCCTCTACTGTTTCGGAAGGAGGAGGGTGTTGACACACATACACATACATATACATACACATATATACATACATACACATATATACACACACACATATACATACATCTATCTAGGATCCTTGGCTGAGGCTATGATACTTCCTGTACTTTGAAATTGTCTTTCTCTCTTCTCTGCATTTCCATTGATCTAAACTATATTTGCATTGCGTGAGTTTGTTCTTCATTCCAGAAATGTGTCTTTAAATGACCAGTCTTTGCTAAGACTCCCAGGCTCATTATTACATTTTTAAATGTTTTTTTGCACTTCTTGTTAAAGTGGTTTCATTGTAATGAACTGCACCAAATCCTGATTCAATTCCTGTCTCCCACACATGTGTTTTCTCATATTATGTAGAGGCAACCCCTCAAATTAAGCCGACCTGGTCCAGTGCCCCAAGACCATAAAATTTCACCCTCCAACAGTACTAGCCTTCAGACCGGACTTTTGCCAGCGAGTGTCTGTCCCTGAAATGAAGGAGCTGAGCCACACCCAGGCGAGGAGGGCGTCCCGGCGCCAGGGGCCTAGCCGGGATATGGTGCCCCCTCTTCAGGGTGTAAAAGGTTGATAGGCCCTCAGGTGCAACCACCATCCGGAGCCAATGTTCCAGGAAGGTCACCATGTCGCTACCTTCTACTCCTTCCAGCAGGCCCAGGACCCTGATGTTATTCCTCCTGTTCCTGCCTTCCGCGTCTTCAGCTCTTTTCTCCAGTAAGCCGACTCGATCTGTCAAGTCCCCCACTCACATGGTCAGTTCTTTGTGGGCAGGTTTTAAGTTTGCAATGGTAGTTTGTCTCTTTCACCATCTCGGCCAGTTTCTTATAGTCAGTGCAAAGGAGACCCAACCCAACTGACACCGTGCTTATGCCCTGGTGTAGGGTGGCCTTCGAATCAGCAATTGCCTCCAAGATCATAGATAGCCGCTATTGCAAGGGGTCATCGGAGTCTTTCTGTGTTCTGTCTTGTGTGGCCTCTTCCTAATCCTGGGTGGACCCAGTTTGTCTCTCTCTTGGTTTGCGCATGGTAGCAGGAGGGTCAAAGGTGCGGTATGGGACAGAACCTCTACAAGCGAGCCCACTCATGTCTCCAGTCCTTTCCCTGCATCAGAGTCGGTCAGTTCCAATGGCTGGCTTACACCCTTGTGGCGACCTATCTCCGAGTAGTAGCCAGTTCTTCCCCCACCTATTTAAAGCAGGGTAATCACAAGATTTCTTAGTTTGTGGGCTGCACCCAGCATCCCAATCACCCCCAGCGCCAGGGAGGCCCCACGTACCGTGCAGCACGTTGGCTGCACTGTCCTTAATAATCACAGACTTCTCAAGCAGGTTCCCAGTCCGTGGTCCACCGGGTCTAGTCTTTACTATGCCCTATGCTTTCCAGTTGTCTCTGCCTCCGTTGTGGGCTGCTCCCGCTTCAATTCAGGGCCTTCGCTCCCCTCAGCCTCCCTGAGTCTGCATATTCTGTCAGCACTAGTCTTTTTTTATTTTGCACCCCTAGGCCTCGAACCAGGCCCCAAGGGGCCGACGCAGCTCCTTACCACTTTATACTGCCCCTCCGAGCGGTGCGCCTTTCCATTCTCCCGAAAGCTCCGCTCTGTTGTGCTCCTCCAGGGTGCGGTCAGGTCCCCAGCACTCCGGGCACCTCCTCAGCTGGCACAACTCGTCCTCATCGCAGAGGCCGCAATCAGGCCCTCAGGACCTTGTCCGCAGTCCTACGAGCACTTTGACAATCACTGCCACGTTTCCGGCCAGATCGCTGTGCTGCTCCGAGGTCTACACCGCCATCTTGGGTATGCACCGGCCAGAGTGTCTCCGTCCAGGATCTGCTCCCCTCGGTCATCTCGCATGAGGGAGTCCCAACGATCTTCTCCGGCTTCCTTTCTGGTCCCCGAGGGGATTTCTCCATCCGGCACCCGACCTTCACCAATATCGCAGGATATGTGGCAGGCCGGCGCGGAGCTGCACCTCCACTTCGAGATCACACCTCCTGCCATACCTCTTTCCTACAACCGTCTGACAGAGGATCATTTGATTTGGCTCCGGGAAGAGGTCACAACTCTCTTGGCTAAGGGAGCCATGGAGAGGGATCCGGTCCCAGAAGTAGTCTGTGGTTGTTATTCCCACTACTTTCCGGTCCTGAAAAAGGACATGGGCCTTCATCCTTCCCTAGACCTTCAAGCCCTGAACCACTTATTAAAAAAGGAGGAATTCAAGATGCTCACATTAGCTCAGGTTCTGTCTGCCTTGGACCCGGGAGACTTGATGATAGCCTTGGACTTGCAGGACGTCTGATTTCATATCCCTGTCCTGCCTGCTCATAGATGCTACTGGCAGTATACAGTAAGCCACAAGCAGTTTCAGTCACGGTGCTCCCCTTTGGTCTTACCAGCGCCCCTCGGGTGTTCCCCAATGTGATGGCAGTGGTGGTAGCTCTTCTGCGCGTATGAAGGGTGCCTGTCTTCCCGTATCTCGACAACTGCCTGCTGAAGGCGGCCTCACCCCAGGCTGTCGTTTCCCACCTCCACACTATGGCAAACCTACTGCATTCACTGAGGTTCACTATCAACATGCCAAAGTCCCACTTGACTCCCTCTCAGATGCTGTGTTACATCAGACCTGTTCTGGACATAGTGCAGTTTCGGGCCTACCCTCCCAAGTGGAAAGTCCAGGATATTCAGGCTATAATACAGATGTTTCAGCCTCTATTCTGGATTTCAGTGAGAATGACTGAGGCTGTTGGGCCTCATGGCCTCTTGCTAATAACACATGTCAGATGGCACATGCTGGCTCTGCAGTGGGATCTGTAGTTCCAATGCACAAGACCTGCAGTGGTGAATAACGAAACGCGATTGGGTCAGAAGCAGACTCCTCTCCCTTCCCCAACCAGACCTTACAGTAGTGACAGATGAGTCACTTTTGGGATGGGGCAGCCATATCGGAAAGGCTGGAGATCAAAGGACTCTGGTGGCCGGTGGAATCCAGACTATACATCAATTTGCTGGAGCTCGGAGTGATCCATTTGGCGTTGAAAACCTTACTATCCTCCTTCAAAGGAAGGCTAGTTCAAGAGTTCATGGACAACACTACCGCCATGTGGCATTGCAACAACAAAGCGGAGTGGTGTCAGAGACCCTTTGCCAAGAGGCCCAATATCTCTGTATGTAGCTGGAACAGCACAACATTTCCCTGGTGGTTTAACACCTGGCAGGTTCCCTGAACGCCAGGGCAGATAAACTCAGCCGTCGATACCTAGAGAATCACGAGTGGTGTCTCCATCCGGAAGTTAGCGCCTGGTCTCTTTCAGTAGGGGGGAAAGGCTTGGTTAGATCTGTTTTCCTCTACAGAGAACAAGCAATGTCAGCAGTTTCGTGCGCTTCTAAGGCGGCTCTCACTTGGAGATGCTGTTCGCTTTTGGTGGAGCTTGGGCCTCCTGTACGCCTTTCTGCCCATACCACTACTGCCCAGAGTTCTTAAGATCAGGAACGACCGGGCCCAATCCATCGTTTGTGGCTCCAGACTGGACATGGAGAGTCTGGTATCATGAGCTTCTGAAAATGAGCATCGCTCCTCCGATCAGGCTGCCCCTTCGGGAGGATCCTCTGTTGCAGCAGCAGGAGGAGTCCTCCATCCAAACATGTCAACTCTAGGTCTTCTTCCATGGAGATTGAGCAGCGACAGTTGACAGATTTTGACTGTTCTCCTGAAGTCTGCAATCTTATCTTGGGGACCGAGATGGTATACCCCTGCCGGTGAAACAAATTTGTATCATATTGTACAGTAAATTCTATTTACCCTCTGTCTGCTACCTTTCTGATGTGTTGATTTTTATTTTGACCCTTGCCTAGTAGTGCTCTGCTTTGGGGCGCCATAAAAGGGTATCTTTCGGCTTTGTCCGCCTTCCTGAGGTTGCCAGAGCAACCCTCCGTATTCAAATCACCCACTGCACATTGATTACGGCAATGCCTTGTACATATGTTTCTACCTGCCTCTTTCATTATGCCTCAGAGGGATCTTAATTAGGTTCTCACCTTACTCATGTCTGCTCACTTCGAGCCCTGGCACAATTGTCCCCTTTGGCTGCTCACCATCAGAACAGACGTTTTTAGTGGTGATTACTTCTGCCATAAGGGTGAGTGAGTTGCAGGTTTGATCATCCAAGCCACACTTTTTGACAATATTTCCTGACAAGTTGCTGCTTCGACTTAGGGCCTCTTTGCTCCCGAAAGTGGTTACACCTTTCCATGTGGGACAATCGGTCACCTTGCTCACTTGCTACGCTCCTCCGCATCCCTCTAAAGAAGAGGAGCGACTCCATCGTCTGGACTCAAACAGACCGCTGTCACTCTACCTTGACGGCACTAAATAGTTCAGAGTGGACGACCAACGTTGGAGCGAAGAAGGGCCATCTTGAGATGGGTCATCCTCTGCATCAAGATTTGTTATGCTCTGGCTAAGAAGCAGCCTCCTGAAGGCTTAAGGGCTCATTCCACCAGAGCTAAGGCTGCTACCAATGCCTTAGCACCTGCAATTCCAATACAGGAATTTGTCAGGGAGCAACATCGGTATCCCTACACATGTTTATTAAAGATTACTGCCAGGACAGTCAAGTCTGCAGGGACTCCCATTTAGGCCGGTCAGTACTGCAGGATTGCCTAAGCTGATCTTGTCCGCAGTCCCTCCTCTGGGAATGATATTTGCTTGGGTATCAATTCAAAGGCAAGGAACCTGCAGCTAATGTCTATCAGATGAACAAGTTACTTACCTTTGGTTATGCCTTATCTGGTAGAGACATGATCTAGACTAAATCCGAGACCAATGGTTTGTAAAAAATAATACTTTTAGTATATTTATTTATTTATTTATTTAATAGAACCAAAGATACTTTCTCAATTATCCAATGGGAGGCAACATAATCAGCAATATGCAGGCAAGTAAACAATTTACAATATGGAGTTTCTGGATAAAAAAATCAGAACCAGGTATGGTTCAGGTAAGTGACAAAACTGCACGACCAGCAGCACTGGGGTGGCTAGCTGCAGAGGTCAAACTCGGTATCTGGTGCAAAAGTTATCCAATGGAGAAAGGGAGCAATCAAAGTGGTTCTACTTACAGGTAAGCAGCAAGGTTAGGTAACCCAGTCTCCAGGGGTTAAGGTAAGCACAGCAAAGCCACAAGGCAGCACCACACTTACAACTCCAGCGGCACAGGGATGTGTTGGTGCAGAGTGACAACAGAGCACTGGGCGCCCAATGAAAACCAATGAGGAATCTTTAAGTCGGAAAAAGGGTGAAGGCTCAAGCCAGGAGGCCGATTGAAGGAGATCTACAGCTGCACAGGTAAGATGGGATGTGCTGAAAGTCGGGACACCGTCGATTGATCTCCTCAAGGCACAAAGGCTATGGGTGAAGTGGTTTCCTTTGGCATCAGAGAACAGCCTACCGGTGCAGGTCACGGTTGAGAGGGGGGGGCGCCGTGCAGAGGCTGTAGGAGTTGACCTGGAGTCCAGCAGGGGTCAGCCCACGGTGGACTCTTGCTCAAAAGCATTGGGGAACCCGTACTGGACCGGTGGGCACGGGAACTCTGGCTGTGGGTGTTGGGTGCAGAGATGGTCAGTACTGCGGATCCGCAGGCAGAGCTTTGGTCTTTAATGTTGGTTTTCTTTTGGACAGGTCCACTGTCCACAGGAGATCAGGAGTCTTTATGGAAGGCAGGTAGTCCTCCCAGGGTTTTTGGAGGCTGCTGGTCTATGGGGCGAGTCGTGGGAGCTGTAAAGTTCAGAGTTCGAAAACAAGCTGGCAGGGCAGGGACCAAGTCAGAGGTTGGAGCTTCTTGTCATGCAGGGCTCTGCTCTTCTTTGTTCACTTTGTTGTAGGTCATCGGTAAACTGAGAAATAAGGTTCAGGAGTGTCCCCAAACACTAATTTTAGAGAATTTACAGGGGTCAGAAGATAGTAGCCGATGGGCTACCTACCTTTAGGGTGCTTACACCATCTGTATGTCCACTCCCTCTGGGGAGGGGGCATATCCATGGCCCTATTGGCTAGAGTCCTCCAAAAAAATATGGAGGATTCTGAAAGGAAAGGGTTACTTCCGCTCAGGGCGCCTTTGGGGTGGCCCTGGCTGAAAGGGGACTCCCCTCTCTTGCTTACTAATTATCCCACCCAACTTGCGCCAAAACTGGGGCTGGGTGAGAGGCGGGTATTTCCACTAGCTGGAGATGCCCTGGTCAGCATAATAAAGGAGGGGACACTTTTGAGGCTCACGGCCTTTCTATGCTGTTCCAGATTTGGGGTAGGTGTAAAGCACCCCACCCACGAGAGAAAAGGCTCCCACCGCAGGGGGTCAGAAACAAGTCTAGAGGTAGCAGGCTGGTGGGGACCGGTCAGGCACACACTAGGGAGTTGGTAGGATTTCAGGAGGCACCTCTTAAGTGCCCTCTGGGTGCATTTCTAAATAAATCTAACACTGGTATCAGTGTGGGTTTATTAGGCTGAGATGTTAGGTACCATATATCTTGGAATTCGGCAAAGCCATCATGGAGCTGTGGAATTTGTAATGACAAGTTCTCAGCCCATGTACTCAGTGTGTCTTCACTGTGCACTTATGTCTAAGAATGAACTTAGACACTATAGGGGCATATGTGCTCATGCAGTTATGTTCTCACATGCAGTATAGTGCACCCTGCCTTAGGACTGTAATGCCCGCTGTAGGGGTGACTTACGTATGCCTCTTGCAATGCTGGTAGGCCTGGCACACAGGGATGTATGGCAAGTTGACTCTTCACTTTTATCTGCACCAAAACCTGCAACCTGCAGTGGCAGTATGTCTGTGTCTGGTGAGGGTCTCTTACGGTGGCACAATACAGGTTATCATCCCTCAAAGCCACCAGTGGAAAAAACCCTGGGAGGCAGGAATTGGATACTCAGGATGTCCTTAATTTGTGCCACGATTTATGACCAAAAAGGGCGACTCGACGGGCAGTCACACCAAATCTGGCAAAAGTTGCCTAACAGCCTGCAGCCTCTCCAACAGAGATCGGAGGAGTTGATAAATATCTGTTTTCAGCTTAGTGGGATAGAGGTACCAATCGTAGAGTAGTTTATGTGGGCCTCTATCATGCCAATAAAGTGGTTGCATTTTGGAACATCTTTCCAAAGTTTCCTCCACTTTATTTCAGGAATTTCCTCCCCCAACGTTTGCTTTCAGAAAGTTACATTTCGCGGTGTGGGGTTAGGAGTGTTGTGAGTAGTGTAGGAGGCTGGTTCAGTATATAGTGTCCACTTATGGTGAGGCACTGTGCACTGAGTCCAGGCAATCCTTAGGGATAGTGTTTAGGTTCCTGAAAACCAGAGCTCTCAAGGGGTAGCTGTGGAGAGAAGCTACGCTTATTCAGGAAGGGTGTAAGGCAAGTGCATTTACCATTATAGTCATTCAGTAAGCTTTTCACACAAGAAAGGACCACACCAGGTGAGCATAAAAACACTTTGTATTTATTAGCACACACTAGACACTAACTTGGTATGTCCCCTAACAAGAGATATCAACTACACACAATAAATACTTCAGAAATAGTTAAGTAGCAAAGAAAAATCTATAGGGCCCAATCAGAGGCCAAACCACATACTAAAATAGTGGAATGTGAGGTAAGTACCAAAACAGGACTAGTACCTAAGGATGGCAGAACCCAGGGGAAACACAGAACCACCCAATGTGAGTAGCCAGGGACCAGGTGCAGAGTGGTTACACTGAGTCAAACGTCCATAGGATAACACAGGGTAAGTCATGGTTGGATTTTTACACTTCCCAAAAGACTCCAAACCTGCTTAGACCAAGGAAGGTTGGAGAGCCACTGCATCCGCGGAAACACCTGGAACCAGGATACCTACATCAGGAAGCCAAGGTGCATAGGGATGAAGTGGTGTTGGAACCGCCCATAGAGGCCAATGGAGGTTCGTGGAAGATCAGCAGCTGCAGAGGCTTGTGGACCAGGCCGGTGGAACCAGGATGTGGAATCCAGATGAGAAGAACCTGAAACGAGAGTGGAGAGTCCAAACCACCTGGGGGTGACCAAGAGGCACACAAGCACAATACGAGTCGTTGTTGGAATTTCTTGCTGTAGCACGTGAGATTGTAGCAGCAACTGTGGAGCCCAGACAACAATGCAAAAGCCATCCACAGGCTGTATCAGGCCGGTCCATGAGTTCAGGAAGGTCAGTGGCCGGAAGGACTAGCAACAAGGCATGGCAAATGCAAACAACGGTTCACGGAATAAGTTGTTGTGCTGCAGACCATCAAGGTCTGTGGGACTAATCCAGCAAGGGAAGTCAGGGCCGGCCCTCAGCACGCAGGACAGCCAGCAAGAATCGATGGAGCCCCCTCGAGGACTCTCTGACAACAGGCACAGGGAGTCGCAGGGAGGCCTCAACAGCACACAAGAAATGAAGGCCCACGATACAGAGGATGCAGGAAGGATGTTGTTCTTGGAGCTGTGCAGTGCTGGAGGCTGTGGCTTCTTGAAGCATAAAGATCTTTCATGAAGAGAGCCAACAAGGCTTGGTGACAGCAAAGAGACAGTGCACAGAGAGATGGTTCACGTAGGCTGAAGAAGGATTACACTCACCTCAATTGCAGGGAAGACTGGTCATGCCTCTGGAGAAACAACAAACCACCACCTGTGTTGCAGAGCTGGGCGATGTCCGTGGGACAAAAGGATCAGCAAACCGCTGGTCATTATAGAGGTGCCTACGAATGCAGGGCAGAGGATGCACGGTCACTAAGTTGCAAAGCTTGAAAAAGCACAGGGACGAAGTTGAGGCAGAAATCTTCCCACCTAAGTAGTCTTGTCTTTGGTCCTGGCTTGAACAGCAGAGTTCCAGTGTCTACCAGCAGAAGAGTCTTCAGGCAGTCTTCAGACGACAGTCAGTCCGATCTTGAAGTTGTTGTCGAGCCAAATCGAAGGACCCAACCTCAAGTAACTCAAAATAGGGGAAGTACCTCTTCTGTGGTGACCCACCTACTAGAGAGTGTCAGGGATACTACTCAGCTGTCTTAGACAGTCAGATGCTCACAGGGGCCAAGATTCAACATGACAGAATCAAGTGGCCACCTGGAGGTTCTCGGGAGCACCTCCCTGGGGAGGAGCTGGACAGGGAGGTTGAGACTCCCCTGTCCTTTGTGTGGTTTCTCATCATCGCGGGAGCCAAGGGTTACTGGACTGGGTGAAACTGGTTTAAGAAGGAGGGCACCAAATGTGGCCTTCAATGCAGTCTGGTGGTGCTCGGAAGCGCCCCCACCCTACATATTTCTAAAGGAGAGGTGATCACACCTCTCCGTAGCAGGAAATCCTTTGTTCAGCTTCCCCTGCCTCATCAGCAGGGGGGCAAAACACGGTCTATGGTCGGCAGCAGGGAGGCAGAACATGGTCTAGGGTCAGCAGCAGCGCGGGCTGGCAGACAGACTCTGTAAGGCTACACAGGTAGGTATTGGCGGTCCTCTAAGGAGCTCCTCAAGTACATGGCATCATGCAACTAACACTGGAATTGGTGTAGTTGATTGATTCCAACATGCTTGATACCAAACATGACCAGGTTCGGGGCACCCATTACAAAGTTGGACATCTAAACTTGCCAGTGTCCACTACATACCGTACAATGCCTGTCCCGCACTTACAAAGCCCAGAACATGGAGTCCGAGATTTATAAGGGTACCCCTGCTCGTGCAGTCGTACCCACCGACTTAAAACCATGCATGTGCCCTAGGACTTTAGGGCCTTCCTTAGGGGTGACTTGCAGGTTTACCGTCTAGTGACTGGGATATAAGGGAAACCTTATATCTAAAAAGAAAGGTGCAAGCACCATTTCGCGTACATTGCAATGGCAGCTCTGCAGACAGTTTGCATGGGCTCCCATGGGTGGCATGATATATATGCTGCAGCCCATGGGAGACCTCCTGGTAAACCAATGGCCTGGGAACTTCAGTTGCATATACGAGGGACTTACAATAGTACCCCAGCATACCAACTGTGGGGTGTACAAAGTGCTTACCATGTCATTTAGAGGAGAAAGCAATGCCACTGGGGTCCTAGTAAGCAGGATCCCAGTTAACTACAGTCAAAACACACTGACACCATGCAAGAAATGGGGGTATCTATGCCAGAAAGATCCTACTTTCCTACCAGTAGTAAGGAGTATAGAAAGCAAATGGTTCCCAGAGAGGATCTAACTGTCTTAACAAATCGTTTAATAGACGCAAGATCTCTGGCGGCAACCAGTCTGACTTCCAGGTTGTAGTGCCCAGTGTTTAAGCTATGTACAGCAGTACTGTTGGGAATCGGAAAGATGAAAGTTGTGTTGACAATTGTGAGAAGTTGGCTTGATATATGATGTCCACTAGTTATAGTGGGCACCCTGCACCAGTCCAAACTAACCTTATGGTGATTTAAGAGGTCAAAGATAACCTTGGAAAGCTATCCAAGTGGTAGCAGTGGAGAGCAGCCTTCATGTTTAGTCTTGAAGGAATGTAAAGCAGCTTGTTTTACCAGAATGTAATCTTATAGTATTGGCTAAATGAAAGGAAAAACACAGTAGTTATAAAAATATGTATTTATTAATATATCACTATCTAGTATGACACAGTATCTCCTACAGGGAGATAATCTCAAAGCACACAATACGTTAGCACAGAAATGTCAGTAAATAGCACCTGTACACAGTGGACCCGGGGGGACCAAGCCATATATTAAGAAAGTGGTATAAGAACCACAACTCAAGTCAGGATGATGTTGAGAGGACATAGAATTGCTGGGACCCCAAGTAAAGGAACCACCTATGGTGAGTAGATAGGGACCCCACGGAGGATAGGTGCAGTGTCGGAACACGACCGCGTGCTCCATACAAGTCTATGTGCAAGTCACAGTTGGAATTTTAAAGTTTAAGGACTCTTCCCAGTGGACTTCGAAGAAACCCCTTGGAAGACACAAGGTTGGAGAGCCACCCCACCCATGGATACCGAAGTACCAGAGTTACCTAACCCAGGGAAGCCGGGTGCATAGGTCTGAAGTGGCTTCGGAAACCGCCACCGATCTCAATGGAGGACTTTGAGAAAGTACCGCTGCTGGAAGGGAGAAAAGTGTCCGTTGGAATTCAAACGTGGATTCTTGTCGAGGAGTACCTGATAGCAGAGGGGACAGAGTCTGGGTCACTTAGGAGTGACCAGGGGCCCGGTAGACGAATGCCCACCGATGTTGGGTGCTTCAGGTGAGATGATGGTGCTCTTGACCCTGCAGCTGTGGGGACCAGGTGATGTTGAAGACAACCAGGAGCCGGATGCGAGATGTCTCCCACGAAGAATGTTGAGTGCTGTGGGATCAGTGTCCAGCGGGAGCACCAATAAGCCTTGGCAAAAGCAAACAAAGCAGGAAGTCAAAGAAGAGTACGGTACAAACCAGCAAGGTCCAGGAGACTCACCAAACACAGGGGAGGCAGGGCAAGCCTGGAGCAACCAGGGGAGCCCAAGAAAAGCCAAGTTGACCCTCAAATGGAACCACAGGCCAAAGGCACAGGAGTCGCAAGAGGACCTTGAGTGAATTCACCAAACAGGCCACAGAGCACTTGGTGCGAGAAAGGTCAAAGATCTTGGTAGGAAATGTGCCCAGAGGTAGGGAATACTCGGAGCCCAATGCACTTGTTAAAGGAATGCCAAGAAGCACATGCATTTCAAAATAAACGCAGTGCACAGGGGTTCAAGTATTGCAGCCCCCACGAGGAATACTGGCCTCAAACTTGGTAAGTGCTCAGCTCGGACCTCGAGGGACGTAGAAACCCATCTCCTGTGTTGTTGGACCCTTCAGAGTCCATAGGAGCTCTGGAACAGCAGACTGGTCAGCAGCGATGAGGTGCCTGTGAATGCAGGAGAGTGACTCCTTCACTCCAAGGGAGATTATCTTCAGTTGTCCTTGATGCGCCACAGGTCCTGCACAGACCCTGTATGGTGCACGGGCACAGACGACACAGCAGACAGAGGGAGACTAAGTCGGCCCAAACGAAGTCCAGTGGAGTCCAGAGTGTCCTGACAGTCGAAGTGCAGTGGTTTCAGTTCTGAATCCTGTCCATTACAAATCTAAAGTCCTACAACCAGGTAAGCCCTTATGTCCCCTAAAGAAAGGGTTGGAAAGATTCAGGGGACCCTCCCAGGGGAGGGTCAGGACAGCAGGGAGTTTACTCCCATGTCCTTTGTCCAGCTTCGCACCAGAGCGGGAGTCAACGGCTCCCAGGACTGGTTCAAAATTGACTAGGCATAGGGACACCAAATGTGCATCTCATGCAGACTTTCAGGCGCTGGCAAGCACACCCACCCAGCCCTAATACACTAAATCCTGTCTGGAGGTGGTCACACCTCAGTGTGACAGGATGCCTATTGTTCTGCCTTCCCCTGCTCGAGCTTGGCTCTGCCGCTGGAGGGCAGTAACGGGACTCTGGTCGGCAGCAGCCATTTTGTGCTGTCCCGGACTAGAAGGCTAGTACCGTGAACACCAGACCTCAGGAAGTTCGCTTCTGAGGGGTGGATTCATACCTCCCACACTGGTTACTGGTATGGGGGTATGATTCAAAGATGTTTGGTACCAAACACGATAGGGTTACTTGCAGTCGTTTTCAAGAAGGTCATCACGCGGTCGCATAATGCACCTCTACATATTTGTATGGCTGCTTCACTGACAACTCACGAGAATGGACTCCTTAGGCTGCAGGGGTGTCCTGCTCATGCAGGGGCACCCGCTCACTTAGAACCAAGCACCCTGCCTTTAGGATTAAAAAGACCTGCTAGAAGGGTGACTTATAGGTTTTAAGTGCGGTGACCCTTAGATATAGGAAACCTATATCTTAAGTAAGTGGTGCATGCAACAACTTACACAGGCTGCAATAGCAGGCCTGTAGTTCCATTTTGTATGGTCTCTCATGGGTAGCATAATCCATGCTGCAGCCCATGGGAGACCTCTGTGGTACCTATGCCCTGGATACATGGGTACAATATGCTAGGGATTTATAAGGGTACCCCAGTATCCAATCTGGAGTGTACCTAAATACATGTTGTTACAGTTCAGAGAGAAAGCAGATAGACTGGGGTCCTGATTAGTAAGATCCCAGTCAGACTAGTCAAAAACCAGCTTAGCACCAGGCAAAAAGTGGGGGTACACATGCAGAAGGATCCTACCTTCCAACAGCAATGGTCGAATGTTAAAATTTCCCAATTGTGAAAGAGGTTGGAGAGTGTAAGGCAACTCCTCTCCCTCCACGTGTCGAAAGGACCCGGGTGGAGAGCTGGTGGGAATGTCGAGTTGTGGTGTATCGGGGTGTAAGGGGAGGGGAAAGTTGTCCATTCCTCAGTTTGTCACCCCATCCCACACTTTAAGTGTTGTTTTAGTTTGAGTGCTCAAGTAGGCATTTTGCGGACAATCTTATTTAGGTTTCCCCAATACATCCCAGATAACCTCTATGGTCTTCTCCATGTGCAACCAGTGTTTATCCGACTCTCGTAGTGACCACTTGGAAATGACCTGGAGTTGGGCTGCCATATAGAAGAGTTGGAAGTCAGGGAGGCCTAAACAGACAGCGTCATTTGAGAGGCGGAGTAATTTAAACAGCAAGCGGGCCCTGTGATCCTACCAAATGGAGCAGAAGATTGGTGATCGTAGTGTTGCTAGAAAATCCTTATTTAACTCAATAGGAAGGCCCTGAAAGGGGTAAAGTACTCAGTGTAGAACCGTCATCTGAATCGCATGTATACGTCCGAGCCAGGAGATATGCATAGGTGCCCATTGTTTAAGATCTGCTTTCAGTTGCTGTAATAACTGTGGATAGTTGGCATGATAGAGGTCTAACACTTTGGGGGTAAGTTTGAGGCAGGAATAAGTGACGTCTTTTCTTGTCCACTGGAAGGGTGTGGAGGCACCAGGGCCTCCATCATTGCATTGGAGAACGTCAAACTGAGTAAATAGGACTTAGGTTCATGCAGAAGCCTGCTACCTTTTCAAAAGGTATACAATTCCTCTTGGAATTCTATAGATGAACAGGGGGAGGTGAGTGTCAAAAGCACATCGTCCACAAATAGAAAGATCTTATGCTCCATGGAGCTAAAACCTAGGCCCTTGATAGCTGGGGTCACCTGCATCTTAGCTACCAAAGGCTCAGTACTGAGTGCAAAAAGCAGCAGGGAGAGAGGGCAGCCTTGCCATGTCCCTCTCCCCTGTGGAAAAAAAATAACCAAAGGTTATTCCATTAACTAAGACTCCAGCCCGTTATGTGGTATAGTTCGCCCGAATCAGTGTTATGAATGAGCCAGAGAAACCAAAACGTCGCAGCGTGTGAAAGAGAAAGGGCCAATGCATAGGGTTGAAGACCTTCTCGGTGTCAAGACCTAGCAAGACTGCAGGTATATTTTTATTAGTGGCTTTTCAATTAGATGGAGTACCCTCCTCACATTATCATGCCTCTGTTGGCCCTTGCTGAAGCCAGACTGGTCCGAGTGGACCAGGTGTGGCATCAGTGCATCCACACAGGAGGCTAAAATTTGGGAATAGAGCTTGCCATCTAGGTTGAGGAGGGCAATGGGCCTATAAAAGCCACTGGAATGAGGGTCTTTACCAGGTTTCAAGATGACTTATACTAGGGCTTCACTCATTGAGGGGGTGGTTGAACGCACTTCCACTATGTAAATAAACATGTGGGTCAGGTGTGCGACGATGTCCGAGCTGAACGTCTTATAAAATTGGGCTGTGAGACCATCAGACCTGGGAGACTTATACAGTTTCAGAGAGGAGACTGACTGCTGGACCTCCTCTGCACTAATAGGCTCTCCTAACATATTTTCATGAGAGGGGGACACCTGGGAAGGATCCACATCATCTAAGTAGTTACATTGGACTTAGGCATTGACTTGTATGGCCATATTAAGTTTTTCGTAAAATTTGCCAAATATGTAGGCTTTTTTAGTATCAGTGTTCCAATACTTCCGAATCACGCAAGATCTCAATTATATCGTTCCTTTCCTGTTTAACCTGAGTTGACGAGTGAGATGGTAACCCATCTAATTACCCTGCTCATAAGATGTGTGTTTGAGGTGTACCAAAGTTAGTTCCGCCCTGTTGGTGTAAATTGCATTTAATTTCACCTGTAAAGCTGAAACCTTCCACTGCAAGATCAGTGTCAGTGAGGCTTTGGGGGCCTGTTCGAGCTGTTGCCGCTCCTTTTTGAGTGTTAAGCTCTCTGGTGTTCTCTGTTTGCTAAGTGTTGGACAAGGGCAATACATTTCCCATGCAGCACTGCCTTGAATGTGTCCCAATTGTTAGAGGGGTTTGTGTTACAGGGGTTATTTAATAGAAATTATTCTTCAATAGCTTTCCTCAGATCGTCCATAAAGAGGTGAACTCTCGTGAAAGCAATAGGAAAATGTATCTACGGTATCTCGACAATGGCTCACCCCATTCTAAGGTTACTGCCTTTGGAGCATGGTCTGATATGGATATTAGGTGGATGAAGGCGGTCCTCAGATCTTGTCTAAGGGTTTGGCTAATGAACCCGTAATGTGGATATGTTCGTTGCGTGTGAGAGAAGGTGTAATCGCAAGAATTGGGGTGGAGCGTCCTCCATGCATTTATCAATCCCAGGTCCCGGATTGCTTGCTTGAGTGTTTTGTGGAAGCTTTTGTGGGACATCTGCGGGGGTGTGTGCGGTCAACCCCAGAATCCCATGTGAGGTTAAAGTCACCCAGCAGGAGACTCGTGCCCTCAGCAAACCCTCCCCAGTGAAGACAATAATGCAGGGACAAATGGGATTTGGTTAGAGTTTGGGGCATATACATATGCAAAGGTGCATAATTTACCTCCTTTTCGTACCTTCACCATGACCATCATCCCCTTTCATAACCTTCAGGGTAAAAATTCAGTGAGGAATGAAACAGAAGTGCCATCCCATTATGTTTAGTCAAAGCAGAGGATATCTTTATCATGGGGTAAGCTTTATGTCTCAGTCTATGGTCTACAGCCTGTTTGAGGTGTGTCTCCTGTATTGCACAACATCATGTCGCTGATCGTGGGGATACTTCTATGGTTTATGTCGCTTGGCTAGTGCACTGAGGTCCTTAATGTTGAATGAGAGTGCGGTGATCACCATAATATAATCAGGTCAAGTGGGTTCTCCAAGTGCCTCTCCATTAAGCGTGTCGACCTCCCCTCTCCTTTCACTTGTGCAGCCTCCCCCAACCTCCCCTATCCCGGGGTCTCCTGCCCTCCATTCCTCCCCCTTCACCTCTGTCAACAACATACAAGTGTGTCCTCTATGCACCAAAAAAGGACAAAAAGCAAAACTGGATTACGTTAATAATTGGTCCCAATCACATGCATTATGCACATACCCGGACATGACAGGCAAATTGGTCATCATCCGCAAATGCCAATTCTAAACAGGACATTGAGTCAATACATTGGATAAACATAGTTAAGAAACCTGAATTTAATTACTCTTGCAGTGTGCGGATCACATGATTGTATTATCCTAGTCCCTCATCCCTCCAACAGAAGAGTAAGAAAAGGAATAAAGTACAAAGGGGGACTGGAGGGGTCATCTTCCGAGATGTCCGTGCATCATACCAGACCTGTAAAACTGGTCGTTCCACAGAAAAGCTACTGTAAGGTTTCATTCAGGAAGGCAGTCTCAGGAACCAGATAAATACCTCCAGAAGATGCAGTCCCCCACCAGTCCGTCATAAGGACATGCCCTCCCAGTAGACCACCTAGAGTAATGCCCCCCTAGAGACAGGCGATCATCACGAAAGTTCTGCTACTGTCTCTGTCAAGGATGCAGTCTCGAAATTCGAATGAACAGAATCAGAAGATCATCGCTTTTTAGGTAGGCGAGGACAACGCAGAGAGAGCCATAGGTCTGTACCGTGAGATTCAGTATCCCTGCCTCTGGAGGTCCTACCCAGGAAGTTTGACCCCAATGGTTGGGGTTTCCAAGAGAGTAATAGCCTCTGCCAAATTCGAGATATGGTTAGGTTTGTTGTAATACTTGAATGCCAATTCAAAAGAGTAGGGCCAGCGATAATGAATGCGTTCTTGTCTCAGTTTACCTGTCAAGGAACAGAATTGCTGCAGCCTGACAAGTGTTGCAGGAGCGATGTAATGGAAGATGGAGAAAGTGACTCCCTGGAAGGAGACCAACTCTACCTTTCGGGCCATCTAAAGTATCACTTATTTTACTTTATAGGAGTGAAGTTTAGCTAGTACATCCCTAAATCATCACGTTTCACCAGCCAACAGAGCCCACTCTTTCAATTTTGACTTTCAAGGTTGAAAAGGCTTCCAAGTGAAGGTCCTCCACCCCCTCCTCCAGGTTTCGGATTCATATTTTCTTGAATCGTGATCTGTTCCCATGATCTTCACATTTCAACTGTGACTCCTATGGCTGCAAGCAGAGGGAGTGGTTTAGCTGCTCGTGTGGCTAGTGCACCTCTCTATGTGTAGCGTTTTAGGGTAGAGATCCATGACTCGTGTACCCACAGAGTCCAAATCCTGTTGGAGGAGGCAAGTTTAGTGTTGAGATCGGACTTAAGCGCTTCCAGGGAAGAGGCTAGGTCCACCCTGAGCTCATCATGGAGTTCCTTTTTTAAATCCGGATTGATGCCAGCAAATATTCCTTGGTGAGAGACATGCTATCTCCCGCGAGTGTCGTGGGTGAGTAGTGTTGTGGTTCATCTGGGGCGAAGTAGCTAGAAACCCTATTACCCGTTGCCTCTTAGGAGGCATAAAGGGAGAAATGCCTTGTAGCTATTGCTCAATAGTGATGAGCAACCAAGAATATGTCTGATATATATGGTTGGGGCTCTTAACAAATAAACAGGGAAGGCATCGGTCAGTGATTATTGTTGTGGCTACCCCAGGGAATCCCCAGCAGTCCCAGGTGTGTTCTGGCATGTAGGTGCTTCGGGGGTTATGTAGCCACGAGGAGAGCATGGCGCCCTTGAAACAACTTCTCAGGCTCTTCTCCGTAAGGTGTCAGTGCCAGAGACACACAGAGGAGATTAACATGGCCCTCTGTAGTTAGCAGCTGCTCCAAAAATACACCGCCATATTACGATCAGACACAAGAAAAGTCTAAAGCCCTGTTCTCATGGCCTTTAAGTATCAGCAGTCACAAGGTGGCACCGGCAGATATCTACATAGGGGGATCATTGTCTGTGGGAGGTGAGTAGCACTTAACCCCCTCTGCCACAGTCACGGCGGTCCCCCGTCATCTCCATAGCGGGGTCAGGCAAGAGCCCCACAAGGTCTCTGGAGGGCCACCCAAGTCACAGAGCCAGGAAAACAGGACTACTGGACTAAAGGTGGTGTGGGGCGCGGAAGGATGCCGCAGATCGCCACACCAACCCCCCAACTCTCGCAGCACGGGCCCTCCATGCTGTACTGTGCGCCCTCACCGGTCCGCTTGCTGGTAGGTGGGGTTGCGGGAGGTTCGGGCCACTGCATCTTCTCCCTCTGACCTCCTCGGACTGCCCAGTTGTTTCTCCTAACCTCCAGGCTGCCGGGGGATGATGCAGGCTCAGCATGAACAGAGCTTCCTCTGTAAATTTCAATGGAGGCCCTGCTGCTGGGACTGCAAGCCGCCATGTTGTCTCATAGGGTCCGCTCTGCATCCGTCCCAATTGTGGAAGGCAAGGCTACAAAATCATCTCCCTAGGCATTGAAGACAGGCTCTGCTCTGCTCTGACATCTTGGCTAGCCACGCCCCCCTCCCACCCAAAAATGGTTTGTTTCTAATCACCACGGTGTCCCTGGATCCATGCTTAGAGACTGTAGGTAACCCAAAAGTGTTAACACCACTTCTACCGTGTACTGGGTACAGTTCTGTGGGGCTAGAAAAACCTGTCTTTGACATTCAAGAGTTGGTGACTGGTGTCACCTCAGGGTGTGAAAGCAAACAAACCTCGTAAAGCTGAGCCAGAAACTCAGTTTACGCAACAATGTGCCTGGACTGTGTATGAATCCGAGTCAAACAGGGTTTGCATCCTCCTCTAGTATTGGTGTTGAGGAAAAGGCTGGGAGTTATTTATTAGTGTAACATGGGCCTAGCGTGAGCAATTGTTGACTTCGGGTCGGAAACCAGCATTGGCACTGGATTCATTACAGGCGCAGCTAGAGTCAGGTTTGGCACCCGTATTATCAAGAACAGCGTGGCCTTTGGGGCCAGGTTGATTTATTGCAAGCAGTGGCAAGGAGCCTGGAGAAGGCCTAATGAGGTTGAGAACCTGGCAAGAGCCTTTGGGTGGAAGTGAATAGGGGTCTCTGCTGGTCCATAGTGCCTGAAAGCACTCAGGAGGATTAGGCATTGCTTTGAATATCTGCAGAATGGACCCTTTGCAGGCCTCTATGTGCCATGGGGTCAAAAACAGTCTGAAAATTTGAGGTGCTCCAGGACCAGCCTCAGAATTGGCTTGGATTCTGACTCTTGGATACTCGACTACACGGCTTCTCCTCTGATTCAGAGTGGCAGGAGGGAGACAAATCCTGCTGAGCATTTTTGTATGCATGGCGCAACTTGGATTTTATCAACTCGGAACAATAGTGGGGCTTGGTGCAGGAGTGTCTCTATTATGTGAAGTGGGATCGCATGACCATTTCTTTGTTCTGCTACATAGAGTTTTGCTCCCTCTCCCCCCCGACCACCTTTAGGTGCACCAGATAGCATTTGTCTCATGATTAGGAGTCATACTAGAACGTAGGCATCACAGGCAAACGTCATATGGATCTGTGACATCAGATTCCCACAGAGGTGGTAAGCTTTAACACTTGTAAGACATTTCCGCTGACACTGTTGTAATCTGGAATTTGTAGTTGGTCCAACGAAAGTTGGTAGGGCATTTCCAGGCCTGCATCCAAGGGCTCAGGAAGAAAAGGAACTGACTTCAGTAGGCAGAGGGAGAACCTATATGCAACACTGCACTGTCCTTTCCAAGGCAGTGCATGGCTATTGCATAGTCAGGATGCTACACAGGAGCAACCATTCATAAAACCCCGATCTAGTCTGGTGCCTGCGATTTTTCAAAAGCTGAGGAATCTGCAGTTAGAAGTATCTATCAGAAAGTACGCTTTGCATAATAACCAACATACACAATACATTGAAAATCACAGTAGAAACAGAATATAGGTATAAGGTTTTTGAATCAAAGAGGTTTCCGTCAAGGAGGTTCAGTGCATCGGTCCTGCAGTCATTCAGCAACATGCAAAAGGGGGTGGGTGAATAGGTGCAGAGGGTTCAGAGATCTAGTTGGAGTGCATGTTAACAAAGTGCAATTTTGTGTTACCTTCTGAATAGGAGAATAGTTTAGGTTCTCAGCTAAGCAGGGAGAGAGTTCTAGAGATTGGATGCTGTTCCAGTAAAAGCCTCTTTCATGGCTAGAGAAGAACTGAATTTGGACGTCTCGCAAAGCAACAAGTATTTACTGGTCAGGCTTGATCGGTCCACTGCAATGGTGAGTAGGTTAGCTAAGTTTGCTGGATTGTTCCAGTGAATAGTTTTGAATGGAAGGCAGACAATTTTGAATTTTAACCTTTTTTAGGGATTATCAGTGAAGTTCTTGTAGGATTGGGGAGATAAGGTTGTATTTCTTCTTGTTCAAGATTAGGTTTGCGGTGGAAGGGCAGACTTACTTGTTTGTGGTGTATGAGGATACGTTTGTGGTGTAGGAGGAGAGTAGCACACTGGAGGATATTTAAATCCAGACAGGCGATAAGGACATAACCTGCTGTTTTTAGCTGGTTTTGGGGACTGCAATTTGGTGATTTGGCTAGTTTGTTTATGTGAGGTATTAATGTGATTGAGTTGACTAATGTGAAATGTAATGATTTTACTACCTGTGATAAAAAGGAGAGAATCCTTTTATCTTTAATTCCTCAATATGTATCTGGTAAATTTTCCATTTGGATTTTAGACTGATGAGAATGTTTGAAGTTATTATGTAATTACCTTATGGAAAATGGCAGACAATCAATTCTGCAGTTTTTGAGGCTGGTTTGAATGGTGATGTCATAAATGGACAACTTGTTTAAGCAATGTTAAATATTGTTGGCCTGTTGGTGAATACTGATTCCTGAATCAGACAAGTGTATTTAAGAATTCTAGATATTAGTTGGACAGGCGTGGGGAGACAACAGATCTTTAGGTGATTTTCCCTGGGAGAAATGTTTAAAAGTATTCGCCAATCACCACAATTTCGTTATGGTTGGAGATGAGGGTAAATAGAATAGACACAAGGAAGCATTAGAATAAGGTACCTTTTTTTAATTCATTTAATACAAAATATGAAAATCATTATAGGATTCAACTATGGGTTAATGATATTTAATGTATCTAAATTTAATTAAAAGATTAACTAAACAGCATTATGGTGAAATCTAGGGTTAAGGATAGGGGGCCAGATGGAAGAAGTAAGGGGAACAAAGAAACGTGATTTTAATGTTATGCAAAGGTATGGCAAAGTAAAACACCAGGAAGTGAACAAAAGGGACTTAAAGTTAGTTGATGTAAATTACTGTTATATGTTCCTTGAGCACAAACCCATCCGCAAATTAGAACCTTTTCTTGATTTTATTCAAACACCTAGGGATAGGGCGCTCTACTTGAAGATGAGAATAGGGATCCTCCTGCTAAATGAGGTGACAGCAGCCTGGAATCGGGGCAATTTACCATCTGCACCTTGCCCAGGCTGTGCAGCTCCTAATAAGTCTATCGCCCATTTTTTCTTAGCATGCCCAGCCTACAGGATGGCTAGAGCCAAATGGCTCAAACCAGTCTGTAAAAAGCTTGGTTCCAAGAACTATCGGGTGGCACTACGCATCTTACAAACTGACACCTCCTCCCTCACCTTGGTTTGTGGTGTGGCAAAATACTTGGGCTTCGCATGGCTAATAAGAAGAAAGCTTTTAGCGAAAATGAGTAGTCCGGCAGCCCCCATGCACGTCACTTGATGTACCAGTTTTGATCATTGCTATCTATGGTCTTAATGAAATCTTTTAACTTATTTTTTAATTGTAGTTGTATGATGTATAGTTAGGCCTATTTATTATGCTGTATTATATGTTTTTTTTAAAATATGAATTTTGGATGTATATGCTTTTATGATAAATTTTATCGAATAAAGCTCATACTACTACTAGAATAGACACAAGCATTAGAATAAGGTACCTTTTTTGAATTCATTTAATACCAATTATAATAACCAATATAGGATTCAACTATGGGTTAATGATATTGAATGCATCTAAATGTAATAAAAATATTAACTAAACAGCATTATGGTGAAGTCTAGGGTTAAGGATAGGGGGCCAGATGGAAGAAGTAAAGCGAACAAAGAAACGTGATTTTAATGTTATGAATAGGTAGGCGTAGCAAAGGTATGACAAAGTAAAACACCAGGAAGTGAACAAAAGGGACTTAAAGTTAGTTGATCTAAATATACTGAAGCATCTTGGTGGCCCTCTCAACTTCAGAAATTGCTCTTGGGAGTTTCACGGGGAGAGGAAATGTGTTACATAAGGCAAATTCCTGTAGAAGAGACAAATGCACTCATAGTGTGATCAGGGATAGTCTGGAGGAAATTGTGGGAAATTATGCAGGTTTCAATTGGGTTCTCTCTTTGGTCATCATTCAGCGAATCTTAAGCCATACAGGAGTGGAGTATCTTGTTTCAGGAGCATTTGCGTTTTCTTATTGAGCATTGCGAAATTGCTGATGCAGGACACCGGGCGGAATGTCACCAAAGCCGAGCAACATTTTTGGTGGCAGTTAACGGAAGTTTTGTATTTCACACTGAAGGACAAGTGGTGGAAAACATTCTTTGGAGGAAGTAGAGCTTTAGCATTCATTGACCAGGTGCTCACTGAAATTCGCCAGGGCCTTTAACTTGGCAGCCTTAAGAGGCAATTACAACTTGTGAGAAGCAGTTATATTTTGAAGACTACCACTTCCAAACAGGCTGCAAATCAGGAGCGTGATTACATAAATTGGGCATGATGCCTACATGTCGTTCGATCTGTACTACGGTTTGTGCCTATGTGCTTTATGACTTATTTGAAAATGATGTGCTGTTTACTCCATTGCTATTTTCTCACACAAAAGAAGATAATTTGTCTAAAATAAACAATAAAAGTATGGACTTAGGGACGGTTATGGAATATAAGAAAAAAGAGGAGAAATGGACAGAGAAGAATTGGACATATGGTGGCTGGAGAGTCCCTTTGTATGCTGGGATGTTGTGTTGTATGCTCTCAACTCTTGAGTTTTTCTAGTTTTGTGAGAAACATCGCACCTGCTTTTTTGTAGTTTGCGGATATAGGATGTTAAAGTGACATGAAAAGAAATCATACAACCCATTTCTTTTTCATTTATATAGGTATGACTTTCTTTAAGGGCAGCGAAGAAAATCAACATTTTCTGGCAATAGTTATAGATACACCACAATCTTTTTTTATTTTTTTTATTGAGATTTGTAATTATTTGCCATAACGAAACGTTACAACACATTCCAAGACGCATGCATGCCCCATAGTAGTTCTAGCATATTTTCTCAATAACATCAATACTGCAATGCAATTCAAATCAAACAACAAACATAAGATAAAGTCCCTACAGTGGGGAGGGAGGGGGGGGGGGCAGGGAAGGAGAGGAAGGGCGGGGGAGGACAATCTCCCTTACAAGAATATGTTTAAGGAAATAGGAGTAGAAACATCATATATACCGCACAAAGCAATAGAGCACTACATTTGGTGGAGAGTATGACACAGTGCTTTCATATATCTTTACACTTGGCTCTCTTCATAGCGTGTTTCAGGGGGGGGGGGGGGGGGGGGGGGAAGACACCGCCCTAGGGTATCAGGAGAGCAGCATGGGCCAATGGGGGCAGGGGCCCTTGCTCTCAGTCATCGGGAGGAGAATCTGGGAAGGGGTGAGGGGATGGCTGATGCGCCTGCAGCAAGTAGCAGCGGTAGGCATGCCAGATGTCCTTAGGACGGGAGGTTGGGGGCTGAAGCGTAGCATACATTTCAATCAGTGTATCACAGTACGCCATGCTGCGCATCCACATGTCTTTCATTGGACTGGTTTTCGCCCCCCAGTGCAAAGCAATTTCCCTTTTCGCTAGCAAAAGTGCTAGAGCAACGAGCCATCGATAACATAATTTTACGACATTAATTATTCCCAGTAAGGTATACACCACAATCTTTGAAATGAAATGTGACCTCAAAAACAGACAACAAAAACATTGAGACAAGAATGCAGTTCATTGATAAAACAAAAATTACCTTTGCTTGAAGCGACCAGAATTTCATCATCTTCCTGCAAACCATATTTATGTGATCCTCTGCTATTAGCTAGCTCACTGTTTGAGAACGCATTCCCACAGTAATGCTTCATGGGTTGGTTGATCTGCATTATGTGATTCATGTGTACCGGTGAATCTGCAAAAAAACCAGAACAAACATCTTAAGGCATGTTTCAGCAGATACATGGTTATTATATTACTAGTTACTGAAAAATGACATGTCAGCATGTCATTGCCTTCTTTATAAAACAAATCTACTGCCGCTTTACCATCAACATTTGGTCTGAAATAAATGGACAGGTAGATAGTGATATTGCTCTTTGGGCTCAGTACCGCCCCCAAACCCACAGGCTTTTGAGCAAGCAGAGGATCTGTTACAACCATCTGAAGTTCCTATACAGAGTTCCATTTGATGTTAATATTAACAGTATTAACTATTTATATAGAGTTTTATGCAGGTATTGCCATTTTTATGTGCTGTAAATAATAGCCGCTTGTGATAGGGACACCTCGGGGGACAGGCCCTCTGTGCCCTTCAAGATGGCGCCCAGGCAGGGACAGCAGGAGAAGGAGGTTAGCGTGACAGAAACAACGGCCGGCGCAGGACTGACGTCATCCGCCTCAGGAAAAGGGAAGTCGACGCCGGTGTGTGGAGAGAGGCGCGCGGATCCTGAGAAGAGGAGGCAGAGAGAAGACAACGGCGAGACAACCAGCGGACCGGCTGAGGACCTGACCCAGTGGATCTCGGGAGAACCGTCAGGAGGAGAGACCCGGTGGAGCCCTGGAGGAAAAGAGCGGAAGAGGGAGGTTTCCCCAACACCCACTGCCCACGTGTCGGGACGTCCCCAGGAGAAGCAGGATGCCGAGATACCCAACGCTATGGTCCCAGAGGACAGTAGCTCCAGGCAAGTGCTGTTTCTTCAGTTTTGGAGAAGGTTGGCTGGGAGGGGAAGGACGGGGGACGGTGTATGAATGTCGGGCACTATCTAGGACCGCTCCTTCACCAAACATCCCTATTCCCTCACAGGCCTTGGTGATAGACTGTATAGGTGGAGGGGCAGCACACTATACTTAGAAAAAACAATCAATAGGACTGACTGGTGGTTGTTTTGTGTTTCTTTGTTTTCTTCTGAGGACACTGAGCCCTCCGACAAAGAGTTGAAAGGAAGCTACCTCAAGAGAGGAGGCCCGAGGAATTGGCAGACTGAACTTTTATAGGTTTTTGCTTTCTCGTCATAGTCCTTCGTTGCTCCAGTTGTCCCAAAGCTAAGACCTTACGAGACATATCCTTTCAATAAATCATAAAATGTGTTTCAACACCTTTTACAACACGTATGTTTGGAGTGGGTTTGTGTTGCTTAGACTGAGAGTGAAATCTTGTCCTGGGAGGAATATTCATCACAGTGGTGTCAGAAGTGGGATAGTCATATGAGGCTTGAAGATGACGCAACCCGTAACCCTACAGGACATAATCACTCAGTTGGCCGAAAGGCAGAGACATTTACAATTAGTCCTGGAGCAACAGAACCAGCATGCACAGAAGGAAAGGGAATCTTTCCATACGGCCCTGAAAGAACAGCCGGTGATACTAACAAATAATCAACAGGTGCAAAATACGGCTATTCTACGCCTCAGGGATGCTATTTCCAGCACTAGGGTCCATCCGAACGTCACTGGGAGTGTACCTCAGAAATGCCAAGAGGGAGAGGACCCAGATTATTTCTTGACCAACTTTAAAAGACTTGCTACCACAGCCACTTTGCCCCCTGAGAGGTGGGGTCAGTATATAGCTCCGTTATTATCCGGAGAGGTACAGGCCGCATACCAAGTTGCCAACGCTGCTGGAGTCACGCCCTATCAGGACATAAAAAAGGCTATTCTAGAAAGACTGGAGTGTGATCAGGAATATTACAGGGCCAGCTTTCGCAAAGAGAAATGGGGATCCGGAGACAACCCCAGAGCTCTATTTTACCGGATTAGAGATCCGGTAAAATAGAGCTCTGGCCACTCTGTCGCTATGGAGCATGACTTCACCACTCTCTGAGATGCTAGAGCGCTTGACACCTCCCCTGACTGAAAAACATTCTCCCACTTGTCTTCCACCTCCAGAGGTCAATTCTTATCACTGCCATGATACACAAGGCGGTGGAAGTCCTGGATATACCTCTCCCTTATATAGGGCCAAGTCTAACATCTTAACAGTAGTCTTAAACCCAACTTTCCAATCCTCTGAACCCTTGCTTCCTTTCAACCTCCATCAGAAAGAAAGACATCAGGGGCACCCCAATGGCTTCCTCCCATGAAACCTGTACCCCCCCTCCCAGAAGGCCAACCGACAGGGACAAATGTACCTAAATTGTGAGATCCCTTGGTGTGGTATCCAGGCACACCACCCCCAGAAGTCGATGTAATCTGAAAGTAATTAAAAAGTATGCTAAAATAAATTACTGTGTAATTTAATCTGTTTTTCAAACCATACCAACCTGTAACAATTATAAATCAATTCCAAATTGCATTTCTGTGTAAAGGTTTACTATTGCAAGTACATAATACCTACCTGTACCAAGTCCTGCTTGGTTCTAGAAATAACATAAGTATACCTATTTTTTATACTTACCCACTTGGTCTGGATTCTGTCTCCAAGTGTGTGCAATCAATCCTTGAGTGAGTGAATATAATAAATGTTTCACACACCCTCTGGATATGCCTAACTGCTCGCCCACACTCCCACAAAGAGAGCTGTTAGTACTTACCTAATATAGCCTCTGATATACCTTGGGGATTCCTTGGACTCTGTGCAACACTATACCTTAACTTTGGTATAGTATATACAGAACCAGCTTCCTACAAGCAGCCGTAGTTCCCTCTTGTCAGAACATGTGGCACATGCTTGATCACAGGTTTCCTTGTTTGCACAAGCTTGGAGGGCGCAGCTTCAAACCTTTGTGTCTTGCAGATCATAGAAAGGTTGTATACTACCCATCCCCTCTATCAATCTTTCCCTTCCGCAGATCACCTACAAATCCTTCAGCAGGAGGTGAAAGGAGCAGTGAAACTGATGCAACAGTGGGAATGGGGTCAGGTGTGCTATTCCAGGTACTTTCTGGTTCTGCAGAGCATGTATTTTCATATACTGATCCTGAAATCGCACAGAAGTCCCTAGGTTTCATGGTTGGATCCATACCCTATCAATTTGCAGTCCTTCTATTTGGCTCGACTTCGGCTCCTCGAGTCTTCATGAAGGTGATGGCAGCGATCGCGGGCAATATCCAAAGTTCAAGAATTCCAGTATTTCTGTACATGGACAAATCACTTATCGAGGCCAAGTCTCCAGAGATGGTGTTGCACCACCTGCAAGCAACGTTGTCTTTGCAGTTTGATCTGGGCTTTTCCATTAACAGGCCCAGTCACTCCTGGAGCCCTCTCCGAAAAATCCTGCTCAAAATGGCAGTACTGGACACTACTATGAATCTTTCCTCCTCAGATGTTAAGGGAAATTGAGGCTATGATTCCGATGTTTCAGGATGGAGCACATTCCAGACCTGATGGTCTTATGTCTACTTGGTCTGCTAGCTCCGTATATCCTCCTGATCGCTCACACACGTTGGGACATGAGGGTCCTGCAGTGATGCTTTCGAATACACTGGTTCCAGCAGGGCAGACACCGGTCACATTCTATGGTGTTCTCAAGGGACACTACAGTAGATTTGATGTGGTGGAGTGTGGCAAGCACCTAGCTATAAGAAAGTCTTTACCGCCTTCTCCAGAAGACCATGGTGATAACATACACTTCCATTCGAGGGTGAGGAGCACATCTGGAGTTATTAGATATCAAAAGCCTTTGGTCTTCAGAGGAGCAGCTATTGCACCTCAGTCTGTTGGAGGGGAGAGTGATACGGCTGATGCTCAAGGCCTTCCTGTCATCCTATTGCTTCCAGTCTGTCCAGATCTTGACAGACAACAGGACCACAATGTGGTATGGTAACAAGTATGGAGGAGTAGGGCTGCACCTTCTCTGTCAAGGAGGGCTATAACTCTGGTCCTGGGTGCAGATCCACCAGATCTGGTTGGTTGCCAATCGAAGAGCCGCTGTTCTGAATGTCACAGCAGACAACTTAAGTTGGTGACACACTGCTGACCACAAGTACGGTCTTTACCAGGAGGTAATCCTGTACATCTTTTCCTTTCGGCACAACTCTGGTGGATCTTTTTGGCACTCACAACAATGCCCAGTTCTGTGTTCTCCAGCATCCATTGCAGGGAGCATGGGGGGGGGGCACGTTTCGGTTGAGGGGGAACTTTGCTCTTTACTACACGTTTCCACCCATAACCTCCATTCCTCAGACACTGAGGAAGAGTTGCCTAGACCAGCCCAGGGGCGTCACACAGGCCCCCACAGCCCCTGTGGTGCGGGGGGCCATCACGCTCTAGGGGCCCCCTCCCTCTCAGCGGAGGGAGACGGCTGTGCCTACCTCCGCCTGAAAGCAAGCCTCTTCAGTCTTCGCAAATAAAATGGTGCTCCTGATCGGACGGCCTCCCCAAGCCCCCATAAATTAAACTGTGCGCGCATGCCACAGTGACGGCCTGTAAGCCTCCGAATCTTCCCTCTCTTTCTGTCTCGCTCCTCAGTGAAAACCGAGACTTCAAGAAACGGGTATTACCCTCTCTTTCCTCCTTTCGTTTATTTGCTTCCCTGTGAAATGGATCCAAAAAACAAAACATTTTTTGCTGGAAACGTTGTCTTTTTCTGACACAAGTGCAGCCTTGGGGCGGAGATAAATAAAACATTCCAAATGTGAAAAATAAATAACTAATTAAAGCAAGACAGAGTGGTTGCAAGGTGGCCAGATTGATATATTTACACCTAAACACATTAGCGCCACTTTACAGTGTTTGCCAGTGAAGAGATACTTTTGTTTTCTCCTCTCTCTTTGAACATCATTTTTTTCCCTGTGTGGGAAAGTGCACCTTGCCTGGAGGTACTGAAATCCCTGCTTGATGGGTGAATTGGAAAGTAAAATGTGTACAGCGACTGTGTGTTTACGAATGTTGTCTTTTTAAACCAGATTGCCTATGTTTTGAAAGGATATAAGATTTGGGCACTGAAACGGGTCCCTTCCGGGCCGTGTAGTCATGGCCTTACCTTTTCATGCAAAAGCACTTACTAATTTCAGAATAATGAGTGTAAAAGGAAAAAATAACCATGTTGTTCCTGCTTACATTTCATATGCTTTACTTAATCTTGCATTCCCTATGAGTGTTTGCTTTTTCTAGGATGTTGTTAATTTTTTTTAGGCAGCATATTGCTCTTGTCTAGTGAGTAATTAGAATTGAGTCACATCGAGGTGTTTATAGTGGGTCAGTGCAGTGCAAGTTTCTCTAAGTGGGGCAGCATGGTGTTCGGAGGGGGAGAGGGTGTGGCGCTATGGTCAGAGCTGCTGAAGTGGAACTGGTGAACCAGGTTCAACCTTAACGGCCAGAATCCCAGACCATTCTCGTGAGGGAGCACATTCCTGTGCTACACCTTAGAAGGCGCTGCAAGGTCTTAAAAGCCCTGGTGTCTTAGCACCAGCAGGTGGACCCTAGCGGTGGCAAGTGTGAATTAACCTTGAAGGCCTGTCCACCACTATTCATTTTCATACGCCGATGACACTCAGATTGTTTTCTCCCTTTCCTGCAGTGAGTGCAACAGTATATCGGTCCTGAAGACCGGACTGTCGCGTGTCGCTGAGTGGATGCAGAGGCATCTCCTCAAGTTAAACGGTGACAAGACCGAGATCGTCATCTTGGGGAAGAACAAAGATCTTTGGGGCCCTCAGCACTGGCCTAGTGACATGGGGCCCCTCCCCCAGCCGGTCTCTGTAGTTCGCAACCTCTGATTTCTTATAGATGACAAGCTCTCTATGAGGCAGCAGGCCACTAAGGTGGCCTCCGTTTGTTTTGCCACCCTGAGATGGCTTCAGAAAATCTTATGGATGCTGCCCCGTGCCACCCAGAGAACCGTTGTCCAGGCGTTAGTAAACTCCCGCCTGGACTATGGAAATGTCCTTTATCTCGGTGCCGACACTTCAACCATCAACAAACTTCAGGTGGTGCAAAACTCGTCGGCCCGACTTCTTTGTAATTTGCCAAGGAGATCTTCGGCCTCACAGGCTCTTCGTGATCTACATTGGCTTAGGGTCCCGAGCCGTATCAAATTCAAAGCCCTGTGTTATCTTTTTAAAATTAAACAGGGCTCGGCCCCAAAATATCTACAGAGTCTTGTCCAAACTTACAAACCCAGTCGCACATTGAGATCTTCTGCAAATGGTGATTTTGCTGTTCCAAGATTTAAACTTGTAAATATGGGAGGTCGGTCCTTCTCCCATCTAGGCCCCAAATCTTGGAACGCACTACCTATCGCCCTGAAATTTGAGACTGATCTATTTCGCTTTCGGAAAAGACTTAAGACTCGGCTCTTTCAGTAGATCTGTCCTTTCGCATTAGCTGGCTCATTGTACTGTATTGTGTTTTCTTCTTCTTGTGTCTATCCCTGGCGCCGGGAAACCCACTGCGGGTAGCTGTTGCGCATTACAAGTTCAAATAAATAAAAAATATTCATGAAGTTCACCTCCAGTCTTGGGGACAGACCTATGAAGCAGAACACCATAGAGTGGCAGTGACTCTGTCACTGAGGTCACAGGACCCTTGAGCAGGGTGGCTCTAGGGCATTGTGACCGCACCGGGCGCTAACTTCAGGTGGGGGCGTCGTGTTTGTAAGTATAATTTTAAACCACACGTGGCCTAAATGACTACCCGGTTTTCCAATCACCCCTCACTACTATGTACTGCGACGTTTTCAAATTACCCCTCACTACTATACACTGCGCCGTTTTTAAATTTTGTATAAGCATGTGATTATGATGAAACCCGTCCTCACGAGCCTAGTCCGGACCAACCCACCTACAGGACTGGGTCACGCGCTTTATACTTGAGAAAACTATGTATAACCACCTATATAGTCCGCACGTGGTTATGACATGATTCTCATATCTATATCACCCGAGCATGAAATTGGCACAGCAATAACCATAAAATCGCCGGTTTATTCACAAATGTCACCGATTCTATGCTGAAAACATGCCTAGCTTATTTTTCTAAATATGCTTTACACCTACTTAGTAGTAGTTGTAATTTGTGTGCTCTACTTGCTGGCATCAGTCCAGGTCGGAAATCCAGTCTTACACGCTAGGGGGCAAAAGCACCCCCCCCCCCCCAGTGTTTAGTGATGTTACATTTTGGGATCACTGTGGCCAGGATATGCCATAATTTGATGTATTTGGGCCATGCCTCTTCGTTCGATATCATCAACAGGAACCATTTTGGGTCACTTGGGAACTTCACCCCCACTACTTACGCCATGATTCTCCCTTTCTCTTGCCAATATTCTTGTATTACAGGAAAATCCCACAACAAATGGAAGAAGGGCCCTTCATATCTGTATTCTCTTTGACACTGACCATTTTACTTGTGTTCCATATGATGTAGTATAGTCCGGGGTAGTATACCCTATGTAGGATCTTTAGTTGGATCAGTCGGAATCTGGCACGAAATTGCTACCTCCCTCGGTCCTTGTATGGCATTTGTCCATTCTTCTTCATCCACTGTCCTAGGTCATTTCCCCATGAGGCTCTCAGTGCTCCAAAGAGGTCAGAAGAGTTGTTTAAAAAAAATATTTTTTTTTATTAACTTTGCTCAAGGTCTCATACAATACACAGCAGTGTTCAATTGGCATTATAAAAGAATAACATTACATTGTACATTTGAAGGCAAACTCGGCAGTATAATGGACCAGCTACACTTATTCTCCCTGCCCAACCCCACCCCGCATACCTCGATACTTCCGCCAAGGCCCCCACACCGTTTTTCAGTTCTTAACACATCCCCATGACTTGTACATCGTTTCCTCCAGAACAGGAGAGTTGTTGAGGATTTTCTTATATCGATATGGCTCTGTCTGTCAGTAGTCTGTCCTCTAGCGGGGACGCTTCCACCAGGTCTGACACTTCACAAATATGATTCTTAAGGGCATGTCCCAGTTGGAGATATTTCAACCATTCTCCTTTACCCAACTCATATTCCTGTTTCAGAATTGTAAACGAGATGTATGAGTGTTCTCTCCAAACATCTCCCATTCTGTCCAGGCCTACTTACTTCCATTTACTGAAGTTGCGTAGTTGGCCCACTATTCGAAGCTGTCCGCTGTCCCAGAGTGGTGTCATCTCTGTCAACTTCCTCTCCCATTCCAGGGATTTAGTTGCTGCGTGCTGCCTCCTTACTACAGTTTGTGTATGTGCCGGGAGGTCTTTAGTCCCTCCCTTTTCATATAGGAGGGGAATATCCTCAGGGTTCCATGGCCACACTATCTACCCTATAGTTCGGTTCCGCTCTATCGCTGAAGACCCAGCTATTTACGCTGTGAGGCCCAGTAGTACATTTTAAAGTCGGCACCGCTAGGCCCCCTTATAGACTCATTTTTTGTAATTTCTGCAAGGCTATACCCCTCCCACTCCAGAGCAGGGCACTCAACTTCTTTTTTTAAAAATTTTTTTAGACATTTTTATTTACACTTTGTATTTAGGTACTTAAGTGCACATGCATCAAATTATTCTTCATTTACATGTATCTTTTGCACGTGAGGGTCATACAGACTGATGCAACTTTGGCTTCAGAGGGTAATGCTTGAATTTCTGTTTCTTCAGTAAATTTTACAGGGTTATGATCTAGCAGTATTGACTTGCAATTAATTCACAATTATCCACTTTGCTAGACAAATCCCACTTTCTCCAGCCTCTTCTGATCATGCAGCCGCCAGCTCCAGGGCTCAAAGCAGGGCTCTCAACTTGGCTCTGATTTGTTGAAAGAATGAGTCGGGGAGCTCATGGGGAGGGTTTTGCATTGTATAAAGCAGTCGGGGGAACGTCGTCATCGTAAATAGGGCCGCGTGGCCCATTAGTGTGAGTGTCCTCCAGTGTGTAGCATCATTGCTGAACCTATTTAGCTGTACTTCGGCATTCCTGTGGTAAAATTCTTGAGGGTTTCAAGTTATATTTATCCCTCAGTATTTGAAGCCCTCAGTCTCAATTAGTAACTTGCATTGCAATGTAAGTTCCGGGCGCCTCTTGCCAGAGGAAATAGTAAGGACTTATCCCAGTTAATGCGATCCCCTGAATAATCCCCGTAGACACGGATGAACTGAAGTATTCTATTTGCCGAGTGCTTTGGCCTTCTGATGCAGAGCAGAACATCGTCTGCATAGAGGAATATTCGTTCTTCCCCTTCCTCCCCTACTGGGATGCCCTAAATCAGGGGGTCTTGCCTTACCCATGCAACCAAGAGTTCCAGGTCTAGGGCAAAAAGGAGAGGGGACAGCCCTGCCTGGTCTATTTCTGGGGAGCAAATACTTGTGAGACTACCGTGTCGACTCTTACCCTTGCAAGGGGTTGGGGATAGAGGAGCCTTACCCACCCAATAAAATTGGGTCGGAAGCCCAGACGCTCCAAGACAGCAAAGAGGTAATTTCATTCTACAATGTCAAAGGCCATGCTGGGGTGTAGGGATAAGAGGGCCATCGGGTCAGGTGCATTAGTTGATACTGTATGTAGGACCCCAAACAGTCGACACAGGGTAAGCCTTGTGCTTCTTTGGGGCATAAATCCATAATTGGTCTGGGTGTATGAGCAAGATGATAACTGTGGCTAGGTGCATGGATGCTTGTAGGCTGGCATCACGGTTTGGATAGTTAAAGATCTTTGCAATTATTGTCAGGAGGGGCCACGGTTTGAGAGGGAGGACTGGGGCCTGGTGTGCCCTCTTAACAGAGAAGAACTTAGACAGTCTCTTGAGTCGCAGTGTATTCACTATGAAATCCTCCATGAAGACCTCGACACTAGGGCCCTCCGTCCCCTCCGGGACCCCACCACTCTGATGTTATTTCTTCTGGCTTTGCCCTTCTGGTCCTCGAGCTTGCCCGCCATAGTAGTGATTTGCTGGGTTAGTGTCTGCACCTGGGCCTCCATGCACTTTGTTTTTGATTGAAGTTGGGCGGTCTGCGTTTTGGCTTGCATGACTTTCTCCTTTAATTTTGATAAGCCGTTCTGAACAGGTTCACCTCAATAGATACAGTGTTTATTTTTAGTTCTAGGGTGTCTTTCAGCTCTCTTATGGCTGCCATAATGACACTCAAGGATGGCTCCCCTGCCCTCTCAATCCCTTCCACTGCGCTACTGGAGTCATCAGTACTGTTAATTGTTTTCCCCTCTTTATAGGTGGCTGAGTCATATGGGCTAGCACACTGGATGTCGTATTGGAAGAAGGGTGGGGGGTCCCATCATACCTGCCATCTGGTCCTCGCTGGGGTCTCCACTCTCAAAACTCCCCCTCTCAGACCGGAGTTTTGGTGGCCCACTGCTGGCCAGGGCTCTGCTCCCCTCACCGTTCCACCAGTGGGGTAACCTGGTGTGCGGTTCCTCCCTGGGCCAGTGAACTCACCCTGCTCTTCGGTGGGCCTCGGATATTAAATGCACCTTGTTGAGCAATCAGGTTGCCTCAAGATTTGCTCTGGGTCACTACAGGCTTTCCTTACTGTCTCAGCCAGGTGGGCAAGGGGTCGAGAGGCCCTGCCCCCATACTTGTCCACCAAGGCCCATGCACCCCGACGTCACTGATGCGAAGAGTAAAGGAGAACACAATGATGGAGGTTCACTATTCTGTCGCAATTTGATGCATTGAGCACATCAGCTAACTCTCCCTGAAGTTGAAGAAATTCAGTGATCCCATGAAAGCGTGGACATTTATTGATAATGTTTTGATACACTGATGATGTTTTATTTATGACATGTTACCAGTTTCATCATAATTTTGTTTTTATGCATACAATTATGAGATATAAAACACAGCTGCCGTGTAGAAATGTCCATATGTTTTACACTTGCATTCTCATGTGTTTGAAGGAGCACGGAGTAAGCATTGTATTTTGTTTAGTTTCATGTTTTTTCGTCATGTGGTCTGATTTAAATATGATTGGGACGTTCATGTTTGTTTAAAAGCACATTTTCACTTCGGTGTTTGGCAAGACATGGCTCGTATTTTGTTGAAGGTACTGTGCGAATTCAAGTTGCAAACACGGTGTTGTAATGATACTGTTTTCTATTGGTACAGAGGTGTGTCAGTACACTTTTGTTTTTTTTTAATGTAGGTATAAGGTTGCATTTTATTAGTATGATGAAATTATGTTATAACACGTTTGGGTTGTTTTCTTTCTTGCATACACTTTTTTCATGGATGTATACCAGCAGAGGATAGACCACATTTGTCGCTGTGCGCACTAATAATAATAGTATACATGAGCCTGGGAAGGGCATTGGGGATTGAAATGTTTTTTTTTGTATTGTAGTTTGTATTGTAGTTACCCCTGAAGAAGGGCAAGAGCTGCCCGAAATGCATCGGGTCATACATGTTTGCATTGAGCCACAAGGAATAGTGAATCCCCACTTGTTTAGAAGAAAAGTCAGTATCGGCATTCGTTGAACTTATGGTTCAAACTTACAAGTATAAAGTTGTTTGGATATTAATTAAATTTGTATTAACCCTGTGGAAATGAAATGGCTTAAAATGGAAAAAACATTTTGGAACTTATCTGTTGGAGCATATACTTCATTGCTGTGCATCTTGGGTTGGGACCGGATGAGGCTCCACCATAATTTTTATTTCAAGTCATACGCACAGACGGAGCATGTTCCAGGGTGGCATGCAACAATTTGAAGCCTTTGAGTAGTCAATTAATCTTATGTGTGAAACTAGATGTGCATTCTACCGTTGCTTAATAAATGTAATCCTCCACAGATTACCACAATTACTGCCGCCAGCAGCACGTTTGCCATGTCATGTGGCTGCAAGTTTGCTACGAAGGAGGGGGCTAATTGCTCACAAAGGAAACAGCTGGCCGGGGATGTCCAAAAAAACGCAGTTCGAGTAAACTCCCTTTGAAAACAAGCAAGCGCTGGAGGGGCAAGATGGCCGCTAGTCCATTGTAGAGAGCAGTCGCATTACACTCCCTCTCCTGACTAGATGCTGAACTTGACTGAACGACCAGGAGAATGCAGTAAATAAAGGCGATTATGTGGCTGGTATATTGGACAGCAATAAGGCTCTGGAGCGAGGCACAGAAGAAGCGCTGGGCAGGAGCTTCTAACTGGGAGAAGACCGGAATGGCGGCGCGGTCTAAGGAAGGACCGGGGGCCATCCCAAAAACCGTGATGCCAAACAAGAAGATAACTCCCGCAATAAACGCTGCACAGAAAGCACAACAGCGAAAAGCGGAAAGGGAGAGAAAAGCGGAGGCAAGAGCACAGGCCGGTGCGGAGCGCATAGAAAACAAGAGACAGAGCTGCGCCACAATCAAAGATAAGGAGAGAGAAGCAGCGCTGAGGCAGTCTACCATCTCGGAGTCATTTGTCAGGAAATCTTGTCCCATGACGGCGGTATCTGCGGCTCCATCTGGCGGTTCAGGAACTGGTGGAGAGACGGAGGCCGTGCCCGCGCTGAACAGGCAGTCACGGAAGGCGGAGGTGCCGGGCGCCGAGGGCGCCGATGACCGTGACGGAGCTGACAGCCGAGGCAGTGAGGCGCGGGCGGCTGTGAGTGGTGAGCAGACGGAAGCGCCAATCGAGGGACAGCCAGCGAGCAATGGCGGTCACCCAACCGGCGGTAGTACGAGGCAGACTCACCTCGCGGAAAGAGGCGTCAACGTTGCTGAGCAACCAGTGGAGAACGAGGAGGTGTGCACGCCCAGAGCTGAGTTGGAGAGTGCGCCGGTGGAATCAGACAAAGCAGTGGAGGTACCGGGGGATGCAGAAACAACGCCCCAGAGCACAGCTCTCTGCTTGGGGGAGAGCAGACCCCACGGAGGAAGAGGTACTGGCGGTGGCAGGTTTACATTAAGGGAGACTGAAGGTTTAAATAATGCCTCGATGTTAGACGCATTATTACAAGTAGAGGCTGAGCTCGATAACAATGTAAGAGCAAATGCAAACTGGGGGAGCATGGTGAGCCTGGACTCACAGAGAGAGCGAGAAGGAGATAAGTTCTACACGGTGGACGAAGGTTCTACCTCAACAAGTGAGGGAGAAGAGATAGTGTCCACTGACATATCATCTGAGGAAGAAGGAAGCTCAGAATCAGAAATATCAGGTGCAAAAAAACAGAAGAAGAAAAAGTCAGCCATAAAACGCAGTCTGAATACAAAAGTAAATAAAAAGCTTATGTGGGATTATTCCGCCACCACGGGTCTTTTCCAGGAAGGACTGCAGGAGACACAAGGGGGTCAAGAAAAGGACGGGGGAAGGGGAGAAGACCACGCCACCCTCAACTTACTAGTGGATATGCTGAAGCAAATCCAGGGAGAGGCAAGGATAGAGAGCCGCAGAGCTAGGCATGACACAAAAAAAAATACAAGCCTCTATCAGGAAGATGAATAAAAAATATGAGGAGGTGGAGGGGAGAGTGGTGTCAGTAGAAGAAAGAACAGGAAACCTGGAGGACGAAGTCAGCGATTGGCATAAATTCAAAAAGGAACAGTCTAAGATAGTGGAAGATTTGCAATGGAAGGTCGAGGATTTCGAAAACCGGCAGAGACGGAATAACGGAAGACTTTTGGGACTGGAGGAAGGAGTGGAAGGGCAAGATGCCAGGGGCTACGTAATCAGGCTATTACAGGGAGCCTTCCCTGAGGCTAGGTGGCGATGGGAGGATGAGGTTCAAAGAGCCTACAGATATCCACTTACAATTAAGAGAAGACAATAGGGGGCTCAGGGCAATATGCCTAGAGCAATGCTAGTATTTTTTGGCAATTTTTTGGTAAGGCAGGAGGTGATAGAAAAGGCAAGGCCAGACTCTAAAAGAAAGGCAGAGGGGTCCACCTTCTTTGCAAGACCAGACTTTTGCCACGTTACGGTGGAGAGGAGATGGCGATTAAGACAATTGATAACCCCATTACAGCAACAAGGGGCTGAAGTGTATCTGATGTATCCAGCTAAGCTTAAGGTCATTATGGGTGGTCGTACTAGGATGTTCTTCTCGGAGATAAAAGCAGGGGAGTACCTCGCAGAGTTAACGGAGCAACGCAAGGGGAATTGAGGAGCAAGAATATGGACTCTTGGTCAATGGAATAAGCCTCTGGTGTATCTGGAAGGGGGAGGGAGAGCGACGCTACAATGCTAGCAGTCAGCACATAGGTCAGGATTGACCTATTTGCCTGCATAAGGGGGGGAGGGGAAGCTTAGGGAGGGAAAGGGGGGGAGAGAGGGGGGTGGGAAAAGATTTGATAAAAATGGAAAAACAACACAAAAGAGCGAACTTTAATGAGATAAAACTTGCAACAGAAAGGACTATATTAAATAAAACATGGCATTAAGAATTGCAACAGTGAATATATGCGGTTTAAATGACGGAGGGAAAAGGCAAAAGGCGGCATCGATGTTTAGGTTATTAAAACTAGATGTGATTTGCTTACAGGAGACACATATAATGGGAAAGGAAAAATACAGATTGGAACAGATGGGCTATGAGGTACTGGCTAACACAAATCAGGACACAAGAACAAAGGGAGTAGCTATATTGGCAAGGAAAGGAGGTACAAAACTTAGAAGGAAGAAAGAAGACCCTGAGGGGAGATGGGCTATAATTGAAGTAGAAACTACGGCTGGGAATATAACAATTGTAGCTGTATATGGCCCTAATGATGACAATCCCGAGATATTCGAATGGTTAGATCAAGAGTTAGCACTATGGTCAGAGACTGTCATTTTTTGCGGCGATTTTAATATTAATGGCTTATTCGGGTTGGGGGGACCAAGCGGAGGGAGGTATGGGGGTTGGAAAAAGAAAACATGTTATGCCTTAAACAATTTAATGCAGAATAACGCTTTATGTGATCTGTGGTCTCATTATAATCCATTTGGCTCAGGGGGTACCTTTTACTCGGCCCCTCATAAAATAATTACTAGGTTGGATTATATTTTGTTGTCTAACGACAAAATAAGTGAGGCTCAGATAGAACGGATGCCCAGAATGATTTCGGACCATAATATATTGATAGTAACCATGCCAAGGGCAGATAAAGGGAGTAAATCGTACATATGGACTTTTGAAAGAAGGCTGTTAAAAGATGAAAGATATATTAGTAGGATGAATGAGTGGATAGAACAGTTCTGGGAAATTAATAGGGGAACGGCCTCACCAAAAATAGTTTGGGATACATTTAAGGCTGGGATAAGGGGGGAGACACTGAGTTATACGCTTAAGAGGGGCAAGATGGAGAGATTAAGGATGGACAGGTGGGTAAAAGAAATGAGTAGGCTAGAAGAGCGACTAAACAGAGCAGTCACTAGATTAAATACAACAGAGATAGAGGATATACTACTAGAAATAGAAATTAGGAAAGCAGAGACAGGAGAAGTCCTAATGGAAAAGACGGCTGGAAACTACCTCGCCAAAAAAGAAAAGTGTTATGAGTACAGCGAGAAGGTAGGACAACTACTGGATATCAGAATCAGGCAAAATTCAGCTGCAGGGGAGATCAAAGAAATTAGAAACACTGATGGGGTAGTAGTAAATAAAATGGAAGATATCCAGGAGGTATTTAGGGATTTCTATGAGAAGTTGTATGATCAAAAGGAAGAGGATCTAGGAAAAGGGTGTAGGGACTTCCTGGTAGGGATACCACATGAGAGACTGGATAGTGAAGAAAGAGAGAAACTGGACTTACCACTTACACTGCAGGAGGTGAAAACGGCAGTGCATAACCTACCAGGGGGTAAGGCTACGGGGCCAGATCAAATACCCGCCGAATTTTATAAAATATTCTGGGAAAGGCTTGGGGTTGATATGCTAGAGACTTTTCGACAGGCACAGATGCAGAAATCTGCGCCACAGTCCTGGGATGAAGCAAATATAATAGTTATACTTAAAAAGGATAAACCTCCATTAGACCCCGGGTCATATCGACCTATCACCCTCCTAAATGCGGACGCCAAAATGTATGCCAAAGCACTTGCGCAAAGGCTGAGTAGAGTAATAGAGAAACTGGTAAGCAAGACACAACACGGTTTTATCCCTGGGAAGGGGACCACTCAGCATACCAGACAGCTAATCACAATACTAGATGCGGCTGAGGTAGCAGGGGACCCTGTCGCGGCTATATTTCTGTATGCTGAAAAGGCCTTCGACAGGGTCTCCTGGCAATTCCTGTGGAAGGTAATGGAGTGGTTTAATATAGGTGAAGGATATATCAGCGCTATACAGGTCTTGTATATGCAACCAAAGGTCAGGGTAAAAATAAATAAGCTATACACAAAAACGGTAAAGATTACACGCGGTACCAGACAGGGTTGCCCGGCATCACCCTTACTCTTCGCCTTATATCTGGACCCACTTCTTAGGAGATTGATAGGCAATACTAACATCCCGCCAGTAGTGATACAAGAGGTAGAACATTAAGTGTTTGCATATGCAGACGATGTTGCCCTGGTAACTACGGAACCAGAAAGGGCCATAAGGGAAATTGAGCAGGAGGCAACAGCCTTTGGAGTCTTAGCAGGATACTCAATTAATAAGGGGAAAACGCAGATCATCTTGAATGAATTTATATGCTATTCAGACCCCAGAGTGGTTAAGGAGGCAGTTTACTTAGGAGTAAGGGTGTCAGCAGACTTAGAGGGATTGGTGAAGTTAAACATGGAACCATTATTAGCTAAGATTAAAAGTAACACGGAACGAATACATAATCTACACCTGACTCTAATGGGACGTATAAATGTAATTAAAATGGTCACACTCCCGAAACTGCTCTACTTGTTTAGGGCCATACCTTTACTTTTTGAAAATTTTTGGTTTGTTAAGATAGAAAAAATTCTGAATAGGTTAGTATGGGCACACGGAAAAACCAGAAGAGCCTACAGGTATATGACACACGTGAAAAAGGGGGTTGGGGCGCGCAGGATTTTAAATTATACTACTGGGCTGCAGCTTTACAGTACGCTCAAGGTTTACTAGGGGAGGATATGAATATAAAAATGTGTATAGAACTGTATTGGGGGCAGGAGCGGTGGACGGACTGCTGAACACAATAGATTATGGAATTTTTAAGAATACTAGGTTTAAAACTTTAAAAGCAGTGTATACAATCTGGAAAGGTGTGGGGAAAAAATTAGGTATAGGTAGACTGAGTAGATATACCAGACTGACGGCTAATGAAACCCTTCCAGGGGGGATATTTAGAGATGGAATAATGAGGATTTGGAATGATAAGGGCATTAAGAAAATAGGAGATCTTATGGATACTAACGGGGGGATAATACAATTTGTAGAACTACAAAAAAAGTTTGATATTCCCTCTAATACTTTTTTCAAATACCTACAGGTTAGGAGTTATCTGAGAGATAAAAGGGGGGGGGGACGGCTTGGATTTAAACAGTGCAGGCTAATGGACTATATAGAACAGAGTAGACAGTGTAAGATACGGCAGCTACATGCGGAACTGCATGCATATAAAACAGACGACAGAGATAAATTCTCCAAAAAATGGATGGAAAAGGTGGAGACCTCTCCGGAAGGGTTTCAGCAGTCTCTAGATTTAGGTAGCTCAGTCTTGTATTCAGCAACACTGCAGTCACAGCATTATAAAACAATATATAGTCTGTATCACACGCCAGCAAAAATTGCACAGTGGGGGGGGGACGGAAGGCATAACCTGCCCTAGATGCAATGCAGTAGAAGCTGATATAGTACACATGTTTGCACAATGCCCCCAACTGTACACCCTGCAAAGAGCTATGGAAGATTTTTTTGGAGAAGTCACTAAAAATTAAGATTACATTAAATGATGAACTATTATTACTGGGGGTGAAGAGTGAGCAGGAAAACGACTACACAGGGTTTTTGTTTATGATGACGGCTGTCTATCGTATTAACATAGCAAGGGCATGGCTAGATAAGGCACCACCAACATTTCAAACTTGGTTAGCAGGCCTGCTTGCTGCATATAATCTGGAGAAGGCTATTTATGAGAGGAAGGGGAGAAGGAAAAAGGAATTGGGAGAGGAGATATGGCAACCTATCACGGAGTGGAAGACTAGACAAAATAGGATGGGAATCGGGTAATAGGCTTACATTAGTATATACTTTTGTGTTAGTTTTGAAATTTGGTTAATGCTCTTTGTATAATTTGATGTAGAGGACTGATGTTGCAAGATATGTATTATATTTTTTTACTATTTAGTTATTCTGATAAATACAATGTATATATGCTCAGTGTTGTAAACTTGTTAACTGTAATAATGAGAGGGGTAAAATTGTTACGAATAAAAAAAATCATAATAAAAATATTGGGAAAAAAAAAAAAAAGAAAACAAGCAAGCGCTGAAAGGACGGGAGCAATGACGGGAGAAAGGGGGTGCAAGCGAGGAGGCAACGGATAGCCAAGACGGTCAACTAAAAGGATCATTCCGTGATGTCCCGTGGGAGGGAACCAAGCAACCTAAGGCAGGAGAGATTGACACTACTGACAAACCAGAGGTAAGCAATTTTAAAAGGCAGGCCAACCAACCAAACAAAAGCGCTGGTCATGTTGAATAACCCATGACTTGAATATAAGATGCCTCGCAGAGCAACGCAAGTGCCCCCCAGGATCAATCTATAAGTATTTGCAATGCAATAGGTGTAGAATTTGCAACAGTTTGAGCTACCGACATTGTAAATGGCAGTGCCTTTTATTTATCTGCTCCCGTGCAGAGGGAGAGGAAGGGGCGAACGGAATATATTTAAAAGTTTTAGTGCAACGCCCGTTAAGTGGGTGCCATGCTGAGCTACTAAAACACAACGGAACGGCAAAGAGTTTGCGAAGCTGCGCATACCCATGCAGCCACAATTGTTACTGGTTAAATAAAAGTAAAAAAATTGTAAAAAATAAAAATTGTGCGGTGAGCCGCAAATAAAACAAGCATTGGCATAGCCAATAGGTCTCGCCTTTGTGACATTATAAGTGTTTAGCCATGTAACAGTTGATGTTGCACCAAGGAAATTGTGCTGCATAATTAAATACATATAAGGTCCCAAAGGCGAGACCTGTTGCTATGCCAATGCTCGTTTTATAGGCTGCCCAAAGTCCATAAGCACAGCACCAACCTACCGGATAGGCCAATCATCTCTGCTTTTTTTTTTTTTTTTACGTATGCCCAACTCTAAAATTCACACGTTTAGCTCAAAATAAGTATTCCAAATAGACATTGTTTACAAAAGAGAATCCAGGATCAATAGAAGTAACTCCATGACTAAACAAACAATGTGTAATGCAAAGGAAAAATGTAAGTACAGAGAAATAGGTCAGTCATGACCTCTTGGGACAACGAGAAAGAAGATGGCTGGTTTGGGGACAGGAAAAGGAGCTGGACAAGGATGCTGTTGGATGTACAAGTAAACATCAAAAATGGAAGAGAAATCGAGGTGAAAGAAACAGAGGCATCAGAACCATCTTTTTTTAGGTCTCGTCTGGCTATGGAGCGCGCATGCGTGCCTCGCTTGCGAGAGCTATAGTCATCAAGGCAGTTTCAAGAAGGGGACTCGAACCCCGCCCCTCCTTTTCATTGCGTAGCGGCAGCGTTTATGTGAAATGCTGGCTTCCCATTGAAAAGGAGGGTTTTCGGTTGCCGCCCTTTGGCCTTTTTGAACGGCCCCCAAGGACTCGGTCGCCTGCATTAAGGCTCTCGTGACGAAGTTTCTTATCAGAAGCTTCGTCATGCTGTCTTGCAAGCAACAGTCCAGCTCTCTCATTGGGCGCTCTTAACAGGCTTCTTTTGGTAGGCATCTTTCCATGGTGTGCTTGGCTTGCGTAGCAGCTTGTTAATGCTGCACTCGTTTCCGCTCTTATTTTGCCTTTTCCATCCATTCTGCATCTCTCTCACCCTCGCTCCCTTTGATTCCCTTTTTTGTACACGTTCTTGGCTTTCTCTGTCATCGTCGTCTTTCTCTTTTCACTCTCACTTCGCTCTTCCTCTCGAGTCCTCTTTCTTCCCTTCACTTCACTTTTTGCGTTTCTCTCCTTCCACCTTTCTACTTTCTCTTCGTCTCTTTTAACTCAGTCTTTCTTCTACTTAGTTTCATACTTCCCTCATTTGCATTCTTATATGCTCCATTCTCTCCCATTGTTCCACAGCCCACTCCGACCCAACTTCTTCCCCTCATTGCTTCTCAGCATGCCCCCTATAAGCTTCCCTCACTGCCCCAGTCCCGACCACATAATCCTCTTTTTCCCCACACCAAGTGTGCTCCTCTTTTTATCCACGCCGCGTTTGCTCCTCTTTTTTTCCACACCGCGTTTGCTCCTCTGTTTTTTCGAACACTCTCTACATTTCTCTTCCACGCTCATTTCTTCCAGGCATATTCCCGGAATCCAGCTGTTGCCCCGGCGCCTTTCCTACTTGAATGTACCCTAGGCCTGCCCTGCTCTTCTCCCCTTTCCCGGAACAGGCTGGCACATCCCTTAAGATGAATGACACCTGCGTCCAGGTCGTCCCTATAGCTACACTAATCATGTTCATGCAAATGACGCGCACAATGCGCTGGGTGAGGAGCCAGAGTTTTAATACAGGATTGACACACTGTGTGATCCTGGGCGAATAACTTCTCAGTACATTTCTGTACAAGCTTAACGGCTAGAAAGGGATGGAACCTGAGTATGAAGCTCAATGTAGACATCTAGGCAATGAAACTTAGAATGTTTGTAAACCTCCACCCCACTGGCAGCATCCCCTTTATTAGTGAGAATAGCCCAGGAGGCAGTTGAGTTTTTATCTTGTATGTAATGAACAGAGAACTTCACTCTATTAACCCTTCTGCTGCTTAACAAAATGCATATGAAAAGCCCTTTTGTGCTTTGTAGCTAGATAAAGAACACCAGAAGAAAACAAAACCGCTTTAACAGCAAGTTTAATGTTTAAAAAAAATACACCCAGCACATTTATACTAAAAGCGGTTTAAAAATGTAATTAGCAAGTTGTTTATTTATTCAAATATATTGCCATTTTTAGTCGTTTTCAAGCTTAGTTACACATTAATATGTGGAAAAAATGCATGTGAGTTGTGTTGATTTGTTGTTTTTGAAAAATAGGACCTTGACCTTTTAAGTGAGCGTGATTAGAAGGTTCTTTCTTGTGATGTCACTTCCCATCGTGAATTGTATATAATAATTAGTCCCTCCATTTCCTTAGGACTTGTGCCCTGGTAGCACTGGAAGAAGCTGACACTCTGGAGTCCTTTGAAGTTAATGGTTTACTCAGGGCACTAATACATTGTACACATACACTATCAGTGCCTAGAGAATCATTCCATGTAACAGCTTCACATTAACAAGCATTGAAAATGCAATAGGTCTCACCTTTAAGTTAAAGCCATTTGCTTTGCTAATGGTATTGTATAGCAAAGAAAATGGCTTTAACTTAATAAAAGGCAAGACCTATTGCAGTTTTAATGCTCGTTTTAAAAAAGACTGCAAGGAAAACTAAAGAAAAGCGTGTTTCGGCTGTCTAACTAAAAACTGCATTTCTAGCGAAAAAGGTGTTATTGGGCTTAATGCCACAACATATATATTAAAGCCTCCTATACAATGGCTTAACTGACTATTACTTTTAAGAAATACAGAACAGAGTTTAAATATGCGTGCATTCACTTCCTCTATGAAATGTCAGTGTTGTAATGCAGCCGGGTTGTGAAGAGCATGTGTCGAAGTTCCCTGCCAGATCGTGATGTGTCATTGGCAAGGAGCCATCTCAAGCGTGATGAGCTGGAAGCTGTCTTTAGTAAATGACGTTCCTCTGCTAGTGAGACTGAAGACAAAAAAGAAGAATTGCAGTATATAGGTACGCAATCTAAAGTCTCTGTTTGTTACACTAAATACCATGCTGCCAGGGATGTCTCTTGTATCAAGCTGACATCTTAGCCCACTGTTGCGCACGGCACGACGTAAATAGGCACGCAATAGGAATCATCAAGGAACAGCCGAGTAACCACTGGGTGCCACTGCTGGACCACTAAATGCACTCATGAAAAAGTGCCGTGGGCACCCATCAGGGGTTGACCCCAGAACACCTGCGGGGTTAGTCCTTGGGAGGATCAGAGGTACCATAAGACTGCTCTCTACCCTTGCTGCTGGGTGTGAGGCTTACGTCGGCACACACACGAGCTTTAGTAACGGGCACTAAGGATGTTCCTTCTTGGAATTACACTGGCCCTCATAGGGGCAGCGGAGCACCTGTGCACACTGTCTCGGGTGGTCACCTTTACCGTAGCCTCTATGGAAATAGCTTTTAGTGACTGAGTTATTTGCATCACGGGCCATCATAGACCTTGACTTGAGACTGCCCCTGTGGCTACATTGGATCACAAATGGAGCGGTCAGGTCTAGCTGTGACACAAGAGTTTATCCAAGGCACTTAAACATAGGTCTCCATCAGAGAGTGTCACTAATGCTGCAAAACAATATTCCGCAAGCGCCTTCCCCAACGTCACCATAGGGCAACCATGACAGATCAGTTTCAAGATGTCCAAATGGGCACTCGTCAGTAAGGTTAACCTGTTGGAGTGAATGGGTGAGGGGGGGCAGTGGCAGGTAAACTCATGATATACACCAACACTTTTCTGCAAGATCATGCCCTCAGGATATTCTTGGCTCAATAAAAACACCAACAATATACACCTCAAATGTTTACAGTATCACTGTCGCAGCGCGGGATACTCGGCCATTACCGCTTCCGACTACTTCAGCGCCACTGCCGTTTCTAGACCTGAGCTTCAGTCCTGATATAAATCATTAGAATCGTATTGTATCTGGATCAATGGTAACAATCCATGATTACAACATACAAAATACAAAATACATTCATTTATCAAATGAAAGCCCAGGGCTGTAAGTGTACCATGGCGAGTCTGAACAATGTATCAACTGTACCTTGACCCCAAGTACTGAAAGCAGGATCGTGGTGTGCATAATACAGAGTGCGTACGCGCAAATGTTAAGAACTGGGCCTGTTACATTCAAGAGAAATTAGACTGTCAATTTTATTATCAGCGCGTTTTGAGGAATGCCCAAGAAGCCTTCAAAACGTAGGTACACTTGCATGCCATTGGCGGGTTAGGTTGGTTGGGAGGAATGTCAGTCATGTTAAAGTGTAAATTTTACTTACCAGTTACCGCCTTTACTGCTACCACGTGTCAAGCATGCATCTGTACGGTACTTACACGGTCGGTCCTCGAATTCAGCCTAATGTCCGTTATTTATCTTTTAACGTAATTTCAGCACTTACGGGTCGCATACCACCAATCCCACAACTAAATATACTGCGAGAGTCGTCTGGCACTACTGGGGGGGTTCTGCGAATGTGTAAGTTGATTTAGGAGTGGAGCCATTGTAGCCAATCCCGGTGCACCGCACATTATATGAAAGTGCTGATTGGACAGGTTTTCCGCACGCGCCTCTGTCCAATACGCCCGCGGACGCTTCGGTGCACACTGCTCGTTATGGAGCCTGTGGGCATTTACTGGAATTACCACTCTGGCGAGTCGCGTTTCAGGCGCATACCTCCGCCCAGGCAGGCCAGGTTGTTGTTGCCGCACTTCTGAAGGGGAAGAGGGAGTAAGGAGTGCTCTCTGCTGCGTATTGTTTCCTCAGGGTGATCAATGAGTGCATCTGGTCTCGGTGCGTCCCTGGCGGCTGGCTGAGTGGGCAGACCAAGTTGACTGCTACCCACGTTGTTGGGCTCCTGTCGGGCCGGAAACTGCAATAAAGGGTGCAACTTTGTCCTAGTCTGTGACATCGATTAACATGAAAGCGTGCACGGGACAGTACAAAAAGCAGTTCTCTTATATTTCCATGTATTACAGTACCTGTTTTCTATAAACTACACCTACCTAACGGAAGACAATTTGAGATTGCCAGACTGGCTACCGTAATTCCGTTGTTTATCTTTCATTTACAACTTACTTTTGTTTCTTTCTTTGTACTGCACCAGTGCTGGCATTGTTCACTGCACAAATATTCAGGTGCGCGCGCGTTTGTGCCTGACGCTGCAGGCGAAAAACCAGCGCTGACCGCCATCTTTTTCCAATTAACGCAAACGCGATGATTGGAAACAGATAACATTAATGCTTGCTCCTGAGCTCCCTAGGCTAGGGAACAAAGAAGGCGAGAGAATCCCCGCCTTGGATCAATTGCGTGCTGTCTTTCTTAGAAAGACGCATGCAAAGGTCAATTGTGAGGGAGAAAAAAAAGCACACGCACGAGCGTGTGTTTAGAATTTAAAAGCCCTTACTAAAGCCTCGCTGAGCAGCGCATGCCCGCTCGCTCAGGCAAGACCTAAAAAGAAAGGGGGGAGGGAAGGGTGGACGCCACTATAAAGCGCCACTTTAAAGAAACACTTGAACAGAATGTCATGAATGCTTCAGCAAGACATTAATTAGATACATAGTTTTGCCGAACTGCTAATGAAAGCTAGAGAGTAAGGACACATGTAAGAGGGGGTGTCCTTATGGGTGGTAACAGGAGAGAGGGAGATACTAAGGAGGGACTACTAAGCCGGTTGACGAGTCAAAAGCCATCATTGACAATAGACAGGAAGAAGAGACAATTGTAAATTTGGGTGAAACATGGGTGAAGCTTAATGACCATATCCTGAATAAAGCATGTCTTGAAGAGCCAGCTCAAGTGTTGCCGAGGAGAGACCTAAAGATAGAACAAGGTTGTCGCTATGCAAGATTCTCAGGAAAGAACCTGGATTTGTAAAACCCCAGACACCATTTTGTGATCATGGCCTCCGCGAATCCCTCATAGACAGAGGAGCCACTAGACACCATAGATGCAATGCGTCATTTTGATCAGCAGTTATGTATCTGGAACTGTGGATTTTCAAGATTACTTTTTTTTATAAAAAAAGGCTTACTATACTTGCCCAGGACCTACGTCCAAGTGCTGTTCAAAGAGGGTGATGTTTATTCTCAACCTATACTTGAAGTCAGTGCTTACAGGATTATGCCCTCATATCGATGTAAGCGCATAATTGTGCAGGCATACTGATTAAACACCTCATGGGTAAATCAACTGCATAGGTGAAAATAAAAATCAACTGCATAGGTGAAAATAAACAAACAAGTTCCACCCAATTAACCACATCATTGTTTTTCCAAACTGGATGCAAGTGTTTGTATGTTTGCCTAGAAGTAGCAAGAACATGTAAGATATTATTAGCTATGGCTGAGAAGTCCCATTGGAAGGGTGAAGTTGCCTGCCCCCACAGCTGGGAATGACTAAACTACATTTAAAAAGTTGTCAGTTACTTGAAGAAATGCATGTCAGCCACTCTGGTTACAATAATATTGGAAAATATGTAAAGTATGCAGTTAAAACTGCAATACCAGACATCTCTTCTAAGCATTAGCCTTGGACTAGGAGGAAATTTGCATACTACATAACTTTTCCTTATTTAATCAAAAGAGATGGCCAAGCAAGGTTTTCTCCACATAATCTTTTGTGATTTCTATTGATTCTTAATGTAAAGAGAATCACTCAACTGTTGGTAAAGCTACATTTCAGTTTCTAAAGATAGGCTTCTTTTTCCTTTTTCCAACCAGGTGCCAAATATGATTTACGCTCATAACCTTATTTGCAAAATAAGTATTGTTCAGAGTAAAGAAGCAAGAAAGCATTCTTTCCAGGTGAAAGTAATTTTTTTATGGTCTGATCTATAGATATATTTGACAATACCAAACTATATATTCCACAATACCAAACTGCACAATTCCTACGCCAAACATGGATTCTTTTTGGCCATACAACTTGTAGGAAGGTAGGATCCTACTAGCATGGTTACCCCCACGTTTACGTTATGTCAGTGGTTTTTGAACTTGTCTGAGTGGGATTCTGCTAATCGGGACCACAGTCACTGTGTTTCTACCCTAAATTGACCATGGTAAGTAATTTTGCATATCCACAATTGGCTACTGGGGCACCCTCATAAATCCCTTGTATATGGTACTAAGGTACCCAGGGCATAAGAACAACAAGGGTCTTCCTGTTGTGTAGGAATCTAGGACCCTAGTGTAATTTTCCAGATTCATGCCCATATATAGGTATAATTTACCCGATCCTTATATAGGCATAGAAATCATTACCATATTTAGACAGCCTATGCAGCCCAAATACGGCATGGCTACTTCCACTAAGTTCCGAGAATCCACAACGATTTCTTAGAAAAACCCGCCTTCAGCAGCTAGGGACTTCCCCTCGCCTGAATACTAATTTATCTAGGAAATCATGGAGTTTTCAAAGAACTGAGTCTTTGATGACGTTATTAAGTCCAATCATACGTCAAACTCGGCACCTTCAAGGTATAAATATGCCTACATTTGCCCAGACAAACACACGGTGGTTTGGAGCAGATCGACTAACTACTTGCCCGATGCCCTGCAGCAGCAAGTGCCGAAGGAAGCCAACCCTCCAGCTGACGCACTGAGAGACGCTGTCTTTTCTCCTGCCGAGAAATCCAGCTCCAGTGTTGCCAGGCTACCTTTGCGGGTTGCTGGGAAATCGAGTCCTGAGAGAGAGATACAAGACCTCCTTCATTCTATACCAAGGTACGGAGCTGATTAGACCCTTAGAGAATTCTTGGAATAGATTCTTGGCAAAGAATACTAAACTTAAGCTACACTTCACTTACTTCTTCTCTCGTACTAGACCTAGGTTAGGTACACCGGGGTAGGCGTATTTTAGAAGCACCAGTTGAGTACTTTTAGTCATTATTTTATCACTGTATGTATTTTATATGTTTTAGGCAATTTATGGCTTAGAAACCATATCATGCTCTTACAGTACTATTTTATAATACTTGTCGTATTATATGCCTTGTACTTTATAACCAGTATTACGATTGTAGCAGTACATTTCTTATGCTTGAGAAAGAAGACTGTTCAATAAATACCTTTTATTGAAAACGCCCATATCCCTATTTTCTCAGCACCTCTGGTGAAACGAAGCATGCACGATTGACTGAGTAAAATAGCTATCTATTGTTTCCGCGACTCTAGAGATTGATTTCTTATTCTTGGGAAACAAAGTTGTCATGTTTATGCGGTTGTCAGAAAGGAATCCCTTCTTGTGAATTCGAGAAAGTTTCTAGTGACCTCTGAGCTAGCTGGCACTCACAATTAAGTTTAATATATACGATAGAGACTTAGTCTACCTCAGTCCTACGTCTAAACTATAGTATATATTATTCCAATGCGCAGAGCCTATTGGGAATATAGGAACTACACTACATTCCCATGGGCTGCAGCATGTATTCTCCTACCCCTGGGAGCCCACTTAGAATGCAACTATTGGCCTGTCATTGCAGCCCTTGTGAGTTAGTGCGTGCAACTCTCATGACAGATATGTTTCCTTATATCTGAAGTCACTGCACTTAAAAACTTTAAGTCACCCCTATGTCAGGCTCTTCAGTCCTGAGAGCAGGGTGCTTGGGTACGAGTGTGAGGGTGCTCCTGCATGAGCGGACACCAACACAAATCCCAGAGTTGATTCTCAACGGTTTGAAAGTGCGGTCAGCCATTTTAATACAAAATGTGGACATCAGTTATTACGAGATGTCTTATAGTGCAGCACCGAACCCGATCAAGTTTGGTATCAAACGTATTGTAATTATACCCCAACACGGATTCCAGTGTTGGAAGTATGCAAATACGGGGGACTCCTTTGGGTACCCACTATACTGCCGGTAACAGCCTTTCAGGGTCTGCCAGCAAGCTAGTACTGCTGCTGACCACAGACCCAATTCTGCCCTCCTGTTGCTGAGCCAAACTTGAGCAGGGGAAGGTAGAACAATAGATTTCCTGTCACAATGAGGTATGACCCCCTCCCAGACAGGAATTAGTGTATTGGCCTGGGGTGGGGCGTTGCAAGCACCACCAGACTGCTGTGAAGGGCACATTTGGTGCTCTCCATGCATACTCCAGTTTGAGCCAGTTAGGCAAGCCCTTGGCTCCCGTTCAGGCACAAAACTGAACAAAGGACATGGGAGTATCCTCTCCTCTGTCCATCTTCTTCACTGGGAGGGACCCCTGAGTTGTTCCAACTCTTTCCCTAGGGACCTTAAGGACTTACCTGTGGGTGGGTCCTTAGATTTGTCATGGGACAAGACCCAAGACTGAAACCCCGTCACTCTTCGATCATCTGGACACTTAGACTTCGTTGGACTTTGTCTGGAACTGAGACTGAACCAAGGAAGACTCCTGCTGCTCCTGGTCTTGCTGTTCTGCAAGTTTTCTTCGTCTATTTGTCTGTGCATCTTCTTGGTTCTTAAACAGACCTGTGGGCATCAAGGACACCCAAAGTAATCTCCCTTTGAGTGAAGGAGTCCCTCCTTCACATTTGCAGGCAGCACAAAGAAGCTGACCGGTCTGCTGTTCCAATCGTCCTATGGACTCCCCAAGGCTCAGCAACACAGGTGGGGGTTGTGCAACTCCCTCGAGGCCTGGCCGGTCCTCTGCAATTTTGAGGAAAGTATCCTTTGTAAGAACCATTGGGACCAAACCTCTGTGGATCGCATTGACTTGCTGTTGCCAAGGCTTGTTGGCTCTGCACTCAAGAGATCTTCGGGCTACAAGAAGCTTCAGCCTCCAGCTTCTTTTCCCTCCAACGTCAGTGTCCTTCCCGCAACCTCTGCACCATGGGACTTTGCTATTTGTGAGCTGCTCAAGGTCTTCTTTCAACTTCTGTGCCTCTGGTCTGTGGGTCCTCCTGAGGGCCTTCTACTGCTTCAGTGGCCTCCCCTGCTTGCTCAGGCCCTGCTCTGACTCTGCTACTGTTGGTGAGTCCCTTGGACCTTGCTGGTCCCGATAATGCTCCTTCTTCCTTCTCCATGCCAGTTGCGCCTACCAAGGCTTGTTGGTGCTCCCACCGGACACTGACCACCAAGTCACAGACATCCGATGTGAGCTTGTGCATGGCTCCTGGTCCTCAGTGTCGCCTGGTCTTCACAGCTGCTACGACATGGTCACGGTCGACTCTAAAGAACCTCCTGAAATCAATAGGCATTGCTCTTTCGTGCCTCCTGGTCACCTCTGAGTGGCATAAACTCTGCCCCCTTTGCTTGCAGGTTCTTCACTTCCGGAATCCACCCTTTGATTCCGCCAAACTTCTTTACCAGAGGCATTTTCTTCCATTGACATCTGCAGAGGTTTCCGACGTCACTATGTACCTGGCTTCCCTGGTGAAGGTAACCTGGTTTCTGGGGCATCCACGGGTGGGGTGACAGTCCAACTTCCATCCTCCAAGGGAAATCTTTAGAGTCGTCTGGGAAGTGTCCTTTTTCTGCAAAACTGCAAAGTGTCCATTGACTTCCATTGGTCATGCAGCTGTGTTCCCACTCTGCACACAGCCTCCATGCCTTGCCGACCTAGGAGTGTCCGGAGATGCCCTGGCTTGGGTCGAGTCCTTTTTATCGGACAGAACCTTCCAGGTCTTTGACGGCACATCTCAATCATCAAGTAGGCCTTTGGGGTGCAGAGTTCCGCAGGGCTCTTCCTTAAGCCCTACGCTCTTCGATGCATACATGAGGCCGCTGGCTGGGATTGTTCGTCCGCATGGTGTTAACATCATCTCCTATGCGGACGACACCCAGCTGGTGGTTTCCCTTGCACAGAAGAGCGGCCTCCAGTCCCCGCCAGATCTAGCGGCTTGCCTGGAGGATGTAAAAAGCTGGATGATGAGCTCATGTCTGAAGTTAAACGACGACAAAACTGAGCTCATGCTCCTGGGCCCGGCGGCTCCCTCCTCCTTAGAGCTGATATGGCCTTCAAGTATGGGAGTGCCCCCACCCCCCAGAGATAACATCAAAAGCCTGGGGGTTTGGCTCGATAAGTCGCTGACCCTTAATACACAGGCCACCAAGGTGTCAGCTACCTGCTTTGGCCTCCTTAGGGTGATTAGGAAAATTCTTCCTCTTCTCCCCTTTGAGGCCAGACAAATAATTATTCAGGGCCTCATTCAATCCCGGCTGGATTTTAATAACGCCCTCTATCTGGGAGCACCAGACTACACTCTCCAAAAACTTCAGCGCACTCAAAACTGTGCAGCCCGGGCACTATTGGGAGTCCCGCGGAGGACCTCAATAAAAACTGGCCTTAGAACTTTACACTGGCTCCCGGTCAGAGACAGAGTGAAGTTCAAGGCTCTATGCATCGCCCACCGGACTTTCTGGAAAATGGGCCCAGAAATCAACTGCTCCCTGATCTCTCCCTACCTGCCCAACAAGAACCTTCGGTCCTCAATGGCATCACTGGCCAAAACTCCTAGGATTTTTAGAGCCAGAGCAGGAGGACGTTCGTTCTCGTACAATGTATCCAAACTATGGAACACCCTCCCTCCACAGATGCGAAAGACTTCCAATCTAACCAGTTTCCGGAAACAGCTTAAAACTCTCCTGTTCAACAAATAGCTACCTTGTGAGGGCACTTTCTGTTTTTCAGCGCCTGGACGCCTCAGGGCAACTGCAGAGCTCTACAAATTCAATTTTCATTTCATTTCATTTCATTCCATGGGGTTCCTGGGTAATTATCTTGGGTGGTTCCTAGTGTCCCTAGCTCCCCTGGTTCTTCTGGTCCAAATCCCAACCTCCTTTGCAGTTTCCACTGCTCTTTCTTAGTATATGATTTGGTATCCCCCTGGAGATCACTGTATTTTGTGCTACTTACCTTATTGCATTTGAAGTATTGCTGTGTATTGTGTTGATATCTCTGGGTAGAAGGTTAGTGAGTGTCATGCCATCAATAAAAGTATTTCATATTAACACTAAGTGGTTCTTTTTCATTTAACTTACACCTTAAGATTAAACAGGTAAAACAAGCTGCTTAACACTCTTTCAAGATAAGCCCGGCGGCTGCTCTCCAAAGATGCTGCATTCTTGGTTATCAAAGACCATTAAAATCACCATAAGGGTTGCCTGGATTAGTGCAATGTGCATCACTCAAATAGGTTTGCGCCATATACTAAGTCAGCCACCAACACAACTGTAATCAAACGGTATAGAAACGTTATGAATAAAGCATGTCAGTGGCAATTGGGTGTAACTACAGAAGACCTAGGCTACTATGAATTAGAAACAAAAAAGCATGGCAAGTAGTATAGCATTTACATTCTGAAACTGATTGTTGAGACAAAGAATGTTTTAGAACAGTTTTTAACAAACAGTGGGTTGACAACACTGGTGGGTCAGCAAGGTGATTTTTTGTGGGCTGCCAAAAGTCTAAGCAATAAATAAAGATGCCTTTACATTTTTTATTTGTCTTGTCACATTTGCTGTGCTTCAAAGACAGAGGTCAAATGTCAGGCTATGTCTTCTACAAATTGCTGCTTATAGTTTTTAACATGGGGATTGGTGTTTATAAACTTTTGTCACTTTGTAGTAAGAAAGAAAAGTGAAGTGAAATATGTGACAATCTTGCTGTGGTACAGAGAATGTAAAAAGAAAGGCTATACAATGGCATTTTTTGTAACGCAACAAAACGTAAATACACATTCAGCAGTGAGGAAGCAAATATTTAACACTTTTTTTTAATTCTGAAGTGTGATGGAAACATAGATTTAATAGGATCAGAACAAATCAACAAACTTTACTTGGCAAAAATGATAAATATTCACAGAAACCCGATTTCCACACATTATTGTTTATGTGCAATATAGTTTTACCAGTATAACTGTATGCCTGTGCAAATGTAGTGACCATTTCAAAAGAAACTATGTTGTCTGTAAATGACAATGTGCTACCACAAGATGAAAAGAAAAAAAAAAAAGAAAAATCGCCCGCCTCATGTCTATTAAAACTAAGAGGGTCGCACGTTTGCTGTTCTAAAAATTGGGTCATTTTTTAAAAACGTTTGGAAGCACTGCTTTAAAAGACAGAGGTAGATAAGAAATAATGTACATAACCTATCACAGAGGTTTTAGTAGTGATTCGAAATACATTATTCGCCGCTTTCCTGCTGCCACAACAGGGACTACCTGTCCCAGAAGTACTTGCCCCCTGGAGGGAGGGGCTGATAGTGCGCATTTGAGCGCCCACCGAGACCCGCGACGTAGGATACCTTTTTTTTTTTAACCGCTTTCCTGCTGCCACAACAGGGACTACCGGTCGTAGAAGTACTTGCTCCCTGGAGGGAGTGGCTGATAGTGCGCATTTAAACGCCCACTGAAACCCGGGACGAGCACGGGCTGCGCCCGGCGGACAAACGCCCACTGAAACCCGGGACGAGCACGGGCTGCGCCCGGCGGACAAACGCCCACTGAAACCCGGGACGAGCACGTGCTGAGCCCGGCGGACAAAGGGCGGGCCCGTCATTGCAAGCAAGAGGCAGGGCAGGTCCACGTCCCTTTCATCTGGTGATTTCACAGCTCCCTGTAGGTTGAATCTGGATACCTAAGGTACTGTGTTCTTCCACCCTTTTCATTTCCTCTTCCCAATTGCTGGTGGTGTCCAAGATTTGGACCTGTACCTCCCTGACCACAAGCAAGACGGGACTTACAATGCCAATGCTGATTTCTTGTTTTTTATTTCTCTTGATGAATGTGGGAGCCTGCTGTCCTCCTTGTGAAACCAATAGTTCTCTCTAGTTAGTGCATGTCTCTCCTTTTCCCCCCACTCCAATACGGGTAAGTGTTTGCAAGTGCTTATCTTTTTCACGTTTTCCTTTTGTTACTTGCTGCAGTTTGGAGACTTAATCCCCCAGTTTATCTTTTTGCTGCAACACCTGGACATCTATCATTGGTAGGGCTTAGTTGGCCTCTGGCTATCGAAGCTTGTGTCACCGAGGCCGTTGAAAGATGGGGAAGAGAAAAACTATGGAGTGATCGGGTGGAGGGCATATGGGGAAAGGAAAAAAGGTCAGAAAATCGGTGAAAAACCCAGGAAGCAATTATGCCCTAGACTAGAGCATATCGATCGCATTGATAGTCTGATTAGCGAGTGCGAAGGAATTTTAGAAGTTGATCCAGTTATTACCTCACGCACTCCCTCTAACCGACTCTCCTTAAGTACTATTAGCCCTAGCCGCCCCCCTGCCATTCCAGCGATGTTCAAAAAGTAATTTCCAAAGGGGACACCACAATGTATCCCAGAGGCTCCATTCCACACTGCAAGGGTCCACTCGCCCCCACGAATCTTATAGGTGCTCCTACCACTATTATGGTACAGCCAGAAACCATTATTCCCGGTGTAAATAGGTTTACCCCCCCTCTTGGACCTGGCCACTGACTGAAGAAAGCAGCCCCCAAAAGTCTTAGAAGAATATGATGAGACCTCTCCAGCACCACACCCTGAAACCCAGAACACACATCCCCTTATTAATATGCTTAGAGCAGAAATAGGGGCAATGAGATGCATGATTGAGGGCCTCACTACCCTTGTTAAGTTATTATTGTCTCAGAATGGCCTATCCCCTCAATCGCATGCCATATCTGTGACAGAGGCTCTAACACTATCTTCGGGTAACAAATGTATACCCCAGCCGGCAGACACTGGTCTAAAGGATCCTAACCCCTTGGGCTACTCCAGTCCAACTCGACTTCCGTGCCCTACACCCTAGCGGTCGCCCATGATTCCCCAAGTCGCCAGAAACACATTTACATCCCTGGGTCACCCGATGTCATGTAACACTCTGACTCAACCAACTATCTCACTTTCCCCAACCACTCAGAACATTTATATGGTTAATGTTCCAAAATACGATAAAAGGAAAGGGCACGAGGGGGAAGACTCCCTGACCAATAAAGTAATCCACTGGATTCGCCACGTCGGGGGCTGCCGCTCGGTGATATTTAATGACATTATCAAGATGCAGAGGTGTCATTCGCCTACTCAGCCATTTGATTGTATTGAACTTACCTTCAAAGGAGCAGACCTGGCTGAAAACCTCCTTGCCCTGGAATACCGGACCTGTTACCCTGACTCATCTTCAATCCAGTTTCAGCGTTTTATATCCTCGGATCATTGCACCTCACCCATCTGGACAAATGGTTGGCGGCTCTAGCTTAAAAGCCAATGATTGACTCCCGGTAGAAGACCATCAGTTACCTGGGCCTTGTGCTATTCCGTCTACTTATGCAGACAGCTGCCTAAAAACAGAGAATCACCAGAAGGTGCCATGCTCAAGGGAAGTCAGACCTCTAGCAGAACCAGGCATGTCCCATGCCCTCGCCAACACTAGCTGGGCAGAGGGTGCGGACCATTGTTCTAGACATAGCCCACAGGTTTTTCCCCAGGCTGCAACTAGTCATTGGCCCCCTTGTTCAAATGTCGCATCGCATCTTAGTCCAGATCCCTATCTACAGCTTAGGGTGTTATCATGGAATGTGGCTGGGCTAAATAGCAAATTGTCACTTCTCCATTTGAACAACCTAGCTGAGACCTATGACATCTACATTTTTCAAAAGGCTTGAAGCTTAGTCCCCCTATTTAAATCAGATTTTGTATACTTTTACTCACCAGCAACAACAATAGGGAGAGGGTGTCCGGCAGGGGGCCCGATTATTTTTCCCCACCTTTAGAAACCTTTGGTTTTTCCGTCCTGAGCATAAATATGCACGCGCTCTTAGGATGTTGACATACGAAGCATGAGATCTCGGTTCCCATGGGACTTCCTTATTTTTTATTTTTTATAATAGAAAATGCGGTAATTTTCCGGTATTTACCTCGTGGCAAAAGACCTTTTTGGATCGGGTTATAGGTATCCCAGATGCCGACTTTGGTATGTTTACTTTTGAGTTAGCGGTAGAAGGGAGCGGAGCAGGCACACACCGTAGTCCCCTCTCTATTTTCATTGTGTGTATTCGGAACGTCCCGGTCACGTGGGGGGTCACGGCGAGGACGTCCCGTGTTGACTTATACCGTACGAGCCTAGTCAGTGTCTGATCGGACCTTGATGGCAACGAGTTGCAGCAGTACTTTGGACTGCGGACCTTTTGAAACTTCTGGTGAGTCCCGTAGCGCGTAATCATAATAACTGGTCTGAGATACCACGCAGGTGTGGACTTCTACTTGCTTGCTTCCACCCTTTACGTGATTCCATTGCCTCTTCGTGTTTTGCAGTGCATACAGGTGATTCTTGAACCCTGCGATTGACCCCCGTGACTAGAAGATAGAACAACGTAAGGTAGGATGTTAGGGCACGGGGTGTATGCGCACTCTGAAGTTGTTTTGTCGTCTTAGCCCGTTTATGTCCTTTAGGATGTTTCTGACTCTAAATGTGTTTTACTTTTGTAGAAATTATCAGCGTTTGACGACACAATAGGTGGCTTGCCACCTTGTAGTTCAAGTAAGTTTACGGGTTGAGTTTTGTGGCTCCAGTAGTCTTTGATAATAGTGTTGGGCATGTGGTGAGCACTGATAGTATGCACCCTCCCTCCTCCCCGTTCTTGCACACTGATTTTTTTTAGAATTTTACCACTTTGGTTGTTGCATTATGTGGACCGAGAGCACATTTCCCTTGACCTCCATTTCTAATTTGCTGTTTGGGGATTTGTCCCTGTTTTTCTTCCTCCCCCTGTTTAAGCCTGTCACTTAGATGCACCTTGGTTGGTGAAACTTGTGACCACAGTTTTAGTAGGACGGTGAGAAGTGGGGCGTGGTGGCACTTTGGAGTGTTGTACATCTGCCTGCAAGTTAATGTAATGTTTTATATGTATCCCTAGGTTTGTTTCCCCTTTTTCTGTCGCCCTGTCCTGAGGAGGCCTAAATCTTTGGAAGGCCGAAACGCGACCGCATCGACACTTTCCCTTTGGAGGAGTCTTGTTATTTTCAATTTATTTGTGAAAGATATTTCACTGGACACATATGAGGAGTGGGGTTCCATAAGACTTTCAGTTGGAACCGGTGTGTTCGACTACCTCCCAGTGTACCACCTAGATTTAATAGGAGGACACTTTTTGTAGTACTGTTCTATAGGGTGTTAGATAGGAAGTACTGAATAGAGATATATATACAAATTAGACCCCTCCCCCCCTTTTATGTCATACATTGTTTTTGTTATATGGGTGTTGTATAAAGTGTATATGTTGCTTCATTGTGTATATTTGTTGTATATAAGTATGTACATAGGCAGGTTTATTTGTTGTTTATAATGTATATATCCTTGAGAAGATTTTGTGTTAGTACTTTGTGACATATATATAAAAGAAATGAAAAAAGTATATATTTGAACAGATTACAAAAAATAAAAAGTGTAATCATATCCTCCCGTGAGTGTGGTGATAACCTTCGAATAATTCCGTAGTGGACGTTAGTCACAGGACCAATAGGAGAATCTATTGTCACCTATTGTGAAAATTTGTTCATATTTGTTCCTCCTTGCGCCAATTTTTCTTTCTATCGATTATTTGGGTAAGCATCGCCCTGGATGTCGGATCACCATCCATCCTAGTTCAATCCCAGATATTTTGAGGACAGGAAATAGGGGACCTAAGGGGGGAGCCCATATTGATCTGTTCAATGTCCATGTGAGAGGGACTAGAGGGGGTAGACCATCATCCACTATCACTCTGTTGGAACAAATCTTAGCTAGATGCACACATCCAGGACGTCGCATGAGAGAGTTGCGTCGCTGCTTTAAAGATGCGAGCAGCGCGAAAAGCAGGCACTTTATGAATGCGGTGTGCCGGAGGAGGAGTCGGGACGGAGTGCAGGTAAGGCTACCTTAGGGGCTTGTGGGCATGTGGCGGCAAAGCGCGGGCAGATTGTGGGCTTTTGTTTAAGTATTCAGGTTAATCACAGCCCCTTCACAAGCTGTGATTAACATGAATACTTTAACAAAAGCCCACAATCTTCCAAGCACCGCGCATTACTAACAAAAGAGTAGAGCCAGTTTAAAAACCCAGCGTGTACTTTCTGAAGGTGCACAATGTGTTTTTTAACTGGCTCTACTCTTTAGTTAGTAAAGCACGGCAGCGGTGTGCTGAGTTGGGCAGTTGCAAGAATTGACCTGGACACCGTGCTTTAAATGTGCCGGTACTCACCGGCACGGAGTACTGGCACTTTTCTTCCCTTGAGTACCGGAACTTTTAATTAGAGAAGGAGAGTACCGGTACTCACAGGAGCTTAGCAGCATGCTGTTCTTAGCTATTCCCAGACTGTCAGTGAATCACAGAGCACTTGATTGGCTGGCTGTGGTGTGGCTGCGCTGCAATCCTCAGAGAGCAGTATCTTCACTTGCTTGAATGAATGAACAACGTGTGCACACTAATCGTGTCTTGCATCGCCATCTTGCACACAATCACCCATTCTCATTGCCCGATTATGTTTAGATTAGTCTTGTTGTGCAGGCTGATGTATGCACAATCAGTGTGCCCGTCCTACTGGTCCTAGTCTGTTCTGGTGCGCTTTGGAGCGGGTTGATTGTGTGCCCGGCCACCGGGCGCACGTTAGCAGACACAGGTGTTCTGGCACCTGTCACGATGTACAGAGGGGAAAGAGGTGGGCCTGCGCTTCTCCACAACTGCTTGGATTAGAGCGCGAAAAGGGAAGAGAGGTAGGGAGAGAGAGTGATGCAGAAAGAGGACAGAGTGATTGGTAAAGACAGGGAAAAGAGACGAAAAGCTCTAGAATGACAAGAGAATGAAGTAAGGAAACTGAGTGAAGTAGGAGAGAAACAAAGGGGAGAAAGAGACTGGGCAAGGAAAGAGTAAGACAGACAAGGCAGAGGAGAGAAAGGAGAAGCGTGGATAGACTAATACAAGGAAGGAAAAAACATGTGCAAGACATGAGGGACAGAAAGTCGAAACTAGCATGGCAAAGGTTTAGGCATGTGATATAGACAAAAGTCAAGGGGTGAGAATAAACGGGTGGGCATGGAAAATAGGTGTTTCATGGGTAGGAGGAGAGACATCAGGAAGAAAGAAAAGGGGAAAATGCTTGTGGACACCATGTAGCAACGCATCAACAAGGGAATCTCGAAAGGCTCTTTTTGCTCTTTGCTTGGTTATCTGGCAACTCTAACATAACCTTTAAGTGGTTCAGTGTTTGAATAAGAGTCCTGCAAGAATTCCGTAGGGGTGTGAGCAATCTATTCTAATGTATACACCTCATACGCTTTGCAGCTCCCATTTAAATGCTGATCTATAAACAAATATAAAGGATATAGATGTAATTATAAAATCAGCTTCAAATGGAAAACATACTTTTTTTTCTTTTAGAGATTTTTATTCTCATCAATATCTGTGCCACATTTGTTTTATAGAGCACAAACTTGACCCATGAGGGTATCAGAGCGCTTTACAAGGTTTACAAAAATAAAGTTTACAGAGGTGAACAAAAAGGCATTGACATACAGAAGTATACGAAACGATAGGAAGGGGCAGGGGAGCTGGGCACATAGGGGGAAAGAGGGACACGTGTGTGTGGCTACAGATGCAGTTAAACAGTATAAAACCCCATATCTTGGTGGAGTGAGTAGGTGATCGGAGGACCAGGCCCTGCTCTTGACTCTATGCATAACTGGGCAAGAGAGTAGGGCTTCGACAGGCGGCCACAGCTGTGAGAAGTTGGCCTGATATGTGATGTCCACTATTCTAGTGGGCACCCTGTATCAGTCCACACAACCCTTATGGTGATGGTTGTAAAGTCAACCTTATAGACCAGCTATCCTAGTGGTAGCATTGACAAATCAGTCTTAGGCTAAAACTTCAGAGAGCATGTGAAGCCAGCTGTTTTACCACATGTAATATCTTGAATACCAAATGAAAGTACACCACACAGGTTATATATAAAATATATATGTATTTATTACTAAAACAACCCCTCTGAACTCTTTATGAGGTCAGAGGCCAAAGCACATAACAAGATACTTAATTATCATACAATAAGTTGCACAAAATACAGTCGAGCCCTAGGGGCGTTGCAAACCATATACTAAAATAGTGGTATAAGAACCACGTCACGAACAGGGAGTAGGCCTAGGGCATCGCTGGGGCTACACTGAACTACCAAAGGTTAGGAAGTAGGAGGCCCACGGGAAGTGTGTGCAGTGTCTTAACACACATGCAGGTTCTCATAGGGATACAATGGGAACGTTAAAATTAGAAACTAGTTGATTTAGGACACTTCCGGATGGACTAGGAGAAAGCTACTGAAAACTAGGACACTTGGATAGTCAATACCCACAGGAGCGTCGGAGTACTCGCGTTACCTCACCCACAGGAGCCGGGTGCATAGGTGTCAAGTTGTGTCGGGTTTCGTCGCTGAATCCTATGGAGACCTGTAAAAAGATGCTGCGGGCGACCAGGAAAGAAGTGTCCTGTTGGATCCAAGGGTGGATCGAGGATGAAGGGTACCTTAAAGCAGAGGGGACAGAGTCTGGGTCACTAGCCAGTGACCAGGAAGGAACCAGGTGATGTCGTGAAGCTTGTCTCTGCAGCCACGTGGACCAGGAGGCGTCGGCTACGATCAGGAGCTGGATACGGACTGTCCCACGAAGGTTCTCGCTGTTGGCGGTGCCGGTTTCCGGATTGGAGCCAACAGGCCTTGGCAAATGCAACCCACGCAAGAATCGAAGATGGGCTTCTGTTCAGACCAGCAAGGTCTGGGGCGCTTCTCCTTTTCAGGGAATCAGGAGCGAGCCTGGAGCAACCAGGCAAGCGGTGTAAGTTCAAAGGTTCGCCTTCACAGAGGCCACTATCCAACGGGCAAGTGACCGGAAAGTCGCGTCGAGCACAAAAACACCAGCAGGCCCTACGCGGCACTCGTGGAGTGTGGAGGGCTGTGCATCGGTGCAGAAGGTGTTCGAGGCTGGGGCTTCTCAACCCCCAATGCACAACTTCGAGGGTGCCTCAGAAGCTGCACAATTAGCAAGGAGCAGGTTTTCCAAGATGTCCGGTCCCACGTCTCTCGTCGCCTCCACGGGTCTCAGCTCTGCTGTGGATGTGGATCAGGGTCAGAGAAGTCTGGAAGTCCAGTTCCTGTCTGGCTCTGTGCTCGGGCGGGAGCGTTGACAAAGCAAACCGTCAAGTCGCTGTTGGTGCCTGTTTGCACAGGGTGGTCACTCCTTGACCACAAGGGAGATTCTTCAGTCTTCTAGTTGCAGTAGAATGTTGAAGGGCCAGAGTTTCGTTTCAAGTTTCAGTTCAGGATAAATCTTAAGTCTCTAGACTCAGCTCCTACCTATATACTAATCGGAGGGGCTGGATTACCTGCTAGGTCCCTCCTATGGGTGGGACCAGGGAAGGGGGTGGTTACACCCCTTTCCCTTTGTCCAGTTTCGCGCCAGAGCTGGGGCTGGCGGGCCCCAGCAACTGGTTTGAACCGGGCTATGCGTGGAGCACCTTGTGTGCCCCAGGCAGTGTCTCATTTCATTCAGCCCTCCCTGCCCCAATACACTATCGCCTGTCTGGGGTGGTGCTAGCACCTCCCAATACAGGAAACCTTTTGCCCTAGCCTCCCTCGCTGGAAGGACTCCCAGCAGCAGGAGGTCAGAATTGTGTCTGTGGCAGCAGCATCCATTTTGTGATGCTGAGGCTCTGGTTAACTTTAACCGGGATAAACAGGAACAACATGTCTTCTCCCTCTAGAAGGGTGGAATTCTACCCCCGTCGCCAGAACTGGCGAGGGGGTAGTATTCCAAAGCGTATGACACCTTTCACGACATGTTTTGATAAAGCCAAACCAAAGTTAGCATTAACCCCTTCCATGCTCATGACGGAACGGTTTCGTCATGAGCTACGGTTGAGCTGTGCTCATGACGGAACCGTTCCGTCATGACCACGCCCGTTTCTATTAGGGCCCAGCACCGGAGGGGGAAACGCGGTCGCACCGAAAAGGTTAACCGCGAGGATTATAATGCACTTAAGAGTATATGGTATGGCTATATCAAAGAACAGCTATAAGGACATGGTTCTGAAAGCTGCAGACAGGCTCAGCTCATGCTAGAACACCATCTCACATAAAACCAAGCACTCTGCCTTCAGGATTGTTAAGGCCTGCCATAGGAGTGACTTATAGGTGCATATGTGTCTATATATAAGGTTAGATATAGGAATACTATATCTAAGCAAGGGGTGATTACACAACCTTGCCCCAGCTGAGTGATCAGCCAGTTGTGTCAATTTGGATGGCCAGCCAGGGGTGGCATAATACATGCTGCAGCCCCTGATGGGCCTTGGAGGCACCTATGCCCTGGGTACCTAGGGTACACTATACAGGGTCTCATAAGGTGACCCAATATCCAATTGGTTATGTACCTAAAGTACATGGTATGAATTTAGAGAGAGAACAGCTGGGCTGTGGGTCTGATGAGCAGGCCCACAGCCACACTAAAGTCGAAAAACCAGTAAAGCAAAGCAAAAAGTGGGGGTGACCATAGGAAGCAGACCCTACTCTCCTACAACAGCCAAATCTGTAATCAAGGAAAGATCCATCTATTGTACATCCTTCAACAGTTGAGAACCCCAGAGTCTCACAGGGCCTGTTTTGCGTGCCCCACGTGGTCAAATCACTTTGACCTCATTCAGAATCGTATTGAAGAGTGAACTCAAAAACGTTCTCCAACCTACCACGCCATATGTAATGCTTCTTTCTCTCTTCTATCACTCCTTATACAAACGTGCAGTGAGGCAACTTCTCTTTTGCTCTCAAAATTTGTCAATCTTCTGACAAGAAAGGAATCATGGTTTATTATTGCACATGTTTCTTTCACAAATTGGCCAAAGTACCCATAATTGTGAAAAATGTGACAATATAAATAGCTTTCATGAGCCATAAGCGCAGAGTCAAATTGCACACAGAAAATTTGAAAGTTACCGTTAAAATTACCCTTTGGTACAAGCAAGACACAAAGAATGCTCTACAGATGGCAGAACAGTTGCTGATTTACTGTGCACAGTTGCACACCAAATAAATCCTAAATGTTTGTCTCCCAACCATGCCCTTAGCCACGCCCCCAACCCCGCCCCTTCCGTTAAAGCTGGTGAGTACCTGCACGTATTTGTTTCCATTTCAAGCTATGCCTGGATATGACCTCCTTAAATCAAGTTGAATATTCCTGGTTTCAATTGATCGCTCATCTTCTTGCACCAATAATTCCTGTAACTCCACAATGCGTCATTGGAATTTGTTCTGTTTAGAAGGAAGCACCTATGATTCCACTTCTGGAATCTTCGTGCAGTTGTGCAACTATTGTCTTATATCTTTACTCAATTTCACGTTCACAGTCCTTAAAAGTATATGCAATTTATGATTTTTATTGAAGTTAATAATATTATTGTTGCCACTCAGATGAGCTTTACGGCAAAATATCGCACAGAGACTGCACTGTTAGTGGCCTGTAGTTATATACGCTTTGTGCTGGATAATAGCCACAGTGATGTGCAAGTGTGGTTTGATCTTAGCACAGCCTTTGATAGGTCTCAAACACATAGGTCTCCGTGGCAGTATGGGCCTCCGAATTTTCCTCCCAACCAACAGATCCCCTTCCAACCTCCCATGGGACCCTTTCCTCCGAATTTCCCACCAGCCTTCCAAACCAACTTTAATGGGCAGCCTTTTTTAGGGTATGGCCGTGGCAGGTCACGGGGCAGAAAGAGAGGGCAGTCCCAAACACCAGCACAACCACAACCTCAAGTACACTTCAACTCTCCGCCGACAACGAGTACGACTCGAAATCTACGGAGTGCCACGGCCAAGAACAAAGATCAGACTCCAACGGAGACAACATCGTGATCAATCTGAGTAGTCGCACACTCACCCAGATTGAGCAAACGGCTCTTAACAGAGGACTGGGCTTCGTTCCAACACACAAGAACGAACATTTCGAAACTCGTGTGGAACTGTCCAAATTCATTAGGAAAGTGCGGTTGCACTTCTTCTTTAAGGACAAAGAGATACCGGCCCAAGATGAAACTATGACCAACACTGGACTTAGACCTAAATCGACGTTTAATCCCCCCACTCACCTAATGCCAGCAAACGTCCTGGCTTTTGAGCAGGCCATTGAAAGGGATATCGATGAGCTCTTTGAACATGACAATAAAACCTTCTGCAACCTCCCCAAGGCTGAGCACCAAGCCCTCAAGTCCTTGTCGGCTGATGAATCTATAATAATTAAGCCGGCCGATAAGGGGGGAGCAATCGTCATTCTTGACACCGAGACATACAGGGCCGAGTGCCTTCGCCAATTAAGTGATGTCAGATCTTACCGCCTCCTGGACCAAGACCCCACAGCAGATCTGCAAAGGACGATTCGGAACATGACAGAGGAAGCAGTGAGCGAAGGATGGGTAACGGAGTCAGAGGCCCGTTTCCTTAATACTGAACATCCGGTGACTCCCTACTTCTATATACTACCTAAAGTACATAAGGAGAAACGCCCACCACCCGGCAGACCTATCATCTCGGGCATTGGGTCCGTTCTGGAACCCTTGTCCACGTTTGTCGATCACTTCCTACGCCCGATGGTCCAAACCATGCCGACTTACCTTAAGGACACAACCGATGTCTTACGTATATTACCTGATCTCGATTTCAACATCAACACGGACCTGTTGGTTTCGTTTGATGTAGAGGCATTATACACCTCTATACCCCAGGACGAAACCCTGGAGGTTATTCATTCACTATTGGACTCCACTGAGATAGATACCATTACTCCGACACATTTTATCATGGCTTGTGCTACTCTAGCCATGAAGAAGAACTTCTTCCAGTTCGAAAATAACATCTACTTACAAGTGTCTGGAACAAGCATGGGGAGCGTTTATGCCCCCAGCTTGGCTAATCTCTACGTGCATTATTTCGAACAGAGGTTTGTCCTCAATGAGTCCAATCCTTATCGTGATCATATAAGAACATGGAGACGATACATTGATGACGTCCTGGTGGTGTGGCGTGGCTCTGAAGACAGTTGTCGAGACTTCCTTGGCTGGTTGAATAGCAGGAATGCCTTTCTACGCTTCACCATTGAGATTGGCGTGGATAAACTAGCCTTTCTGGATCTTTTGATTAAAGCCACATCTACGGGTTTGGAATCCGAGTTGTACAGGAAGCCTATGTCCAGGAACTCTCTGTTGTTATATGACAGCCACCATCCCAAGTCCATGCGCGATAATCTTCCGTTTGGACAGTTCCTGCGAGTCCAAAGGAACTGTTCCACTGACATTTCCTTCGGAACGCACTCCACTGCACTCAAAAACCAGCTTGTTGCAAGGAAATATCCACCCCGCTTGGTCAACCGAGCTTTAAAACGTGCTAAGAACAACAACAGGGAAGCACTGTTAGAACCTACTACCCCTAAAGCACCCCTTGAGAGGCTAACCTTTGTACACACCTTTGGCACACTATCCCATAATATCAAGAAAGCGGTTAAGAAACGCTGGCCCATCTTGAACTCAGGCCCTCATTCTATTCCACAACCACTGTTCTCCTTCAAAAGGGGTCCCAATCTGCGGGATAGGATGGTACACACCAGACCCCTCGGTGAGACGCCAAGAGCTGTAGGCACCCTTTGGGATCTACCTCCTGTGACCGGCCACCACCCCTGTGGCACTTGCCAATCATGTGCCCAAACTTCCAGGACAAATGAGATAGACATCGGGACTTCCAAACCCTGGAAACAACTAAAGTTCACGAATTGTAATAGTGACAAATTAATTTATCTCATAACCTGTCCGTGTCAACTCAGGTATGTCGGGATGACCACCCGCAAAATAAAGGTGCGGCTATCTGAGCACAGAAGTACTATTAACTGCAGGCGACAGGCCACCAAACTCACCAATCATTTTATCACGCAGAATCATACACCCACGTCCTTTAAGTGGACAGTTTTGGAGAAACCATTCATTCCGTCTCATATCACCAATGTGAGCGATTTCTTACACAAGAAGGAACAGAAATGGGTGCTGAAGTTGGGGACCGACCGAACGGGGCTGAATGATGATATCCCCTGGTCCTCGTTTTGAGTCTTTCCAGTATGGTGTACCCGACTCAGTATAGTGTTATGTGTCCATTCAGTATAGTGATCTAACAGTATCTAAGGTGCCCTCATGGCTATTCTTTGCCTATGCTTGTTTTTCTTAAAGCCCTAATGACACTCGTCTCATCCCAAAGTTACTATCTCAATGTAGTGATTAGACTTAGTCATAGGTGCCCTCATGGCCATTATATACTGTTTTATGCCACTGCTTGTTTTTTTAAGGTTTTTTTAAGGCCCTTTTTGACACTTGTGTCATTCAATAGATAACATTCTAGATGACTGTGCATCACGTCAGATTCTGCAAAGTGCAACCACCGGGAGTGTCTTCATCGTTTTCTGACATAGATCGCGCAAAGCGGTGGGCACTCTGTCAATTGTCATTAACTGTTGCGCTCTATCCAGAGCTTTTTGTTATTATTGTCCTTGACTGGGCATACTATTGGTTACCTAGCCGGGACGTAGCCCCAATCAGGGGCTCCGTTCCTTTGCTGACGCGTGACGCTTTGTTTGGCGCGTCACGTGAGCTGAACGGACCAATGAGTCAACACGCTACATAATCATGGTGTAAACATCCCGCCGGTACCTCCCCAGACGGCACAGATGCCGCGAGGAAGTACCGACGGATAGGTGAGTGCGCGCTACGCTCCCTGGCAATAGCGCGCAGTTCTGAGCCTCAGCATAGAGTCCTTAACTGACAAGCAGATAGAAAACGGGTCTTCTGGGTCTTTTGTTGTCCCACGCGCTCACAGCCCTGTAATGGTTGGGGAATGTGTTACTGCTGCAAGTAACATTTGAACCTGGCGGGTCGTACGCTGTGATACGAGCGTTTCTGGCATTTGAGTCCTGCAACATTGGGCATATTCTATAATCTAGCGGTGACGTGACACCCACCGCCATACACTACCTGGCTTTACACTACCTGGCTTTGCACACTTGATATTTGGGTCCAATTAAAACACATTTTGCAACATCAGATACATGCATTTGATGCTAAAATGGCTATGACATTACTCCTCATCATATGCTAACATCTTACTATAAGTAGTGCTCTCATTGATTAAATTCAGGCTCTACACGGTGAAGGATTCTTGACTTTGAATTTATTCACCTCCCTTTTTTATAGAGCGGTGCTTCACCAGTCCTGAGCCGCAGCCAGGCGAGGTGAGGTGTTTATCTCTTACTGATCAGGTAAGGGGTACCCTGTGAGACTTGAAATATTTCATTCATCACGTTTTCATTTACACTTGGTCAGTGTGCCTTTTTAAGAGTTCAGGTTCTGGACTACACCTATGTGGATAAATTTGCACGAGGTGTATTAGATAGGCTTGTTGTAGACAGCTATGGGGAGATTAGCTCACGCCATGCTTTGTATTTTCAGCCCGCCGCTGAGTGTAAGAAGAGGTCTGGAACAGACACAACCTGGAGGTTCAGGTGACTTTTCTGTGTCGTTCCTACACTACCTTTTACTCATCTGTCACGTTGGGTTTGTTTTGTTTGCAGTAGCTGTAACTAATAGGTCCTGAAGAAAGCAAGGCTAATAGCCAGGTTTGCTGAAACATGTCGACCACGTCACACCACTAGGCAGGTTATAATTTCACCCTGTCTGAGCTATTTTTTAACATTGGTGCTAGGAGTTAAACCCTAATAAATTAATTATTGCTCCTTAAACCAATTTTATTCACCCCTATTCTTTTCCTGGTTTTTCTTGCACTGCACTATAGATTTCTCTTCAACCCCATCAGCTACCTTACCAACACATATGGTTTGCACCATAATACCAACACATACAGACTTACAGGAAGATCTCTTCTTTCTGTCAATACACCGAGATCTGGTACAGTGTTGGTCCTCGGGGCCCCAAATGATGAAGGGCGGTTCCGAGTGGTGACTGATGGGAGCCAGAGACCAGATACTTATTTTGATCTGGCATAGAGATATATACATATATACACATATATATGTTCTTTAGCATTTACCCCGAAATCATATGGATAGTGGGAGCGCTACACCCGTTCTGTCTTCACTAACTAGCCTGTCTTTTTATTGACCCTCTGGTACTCTGTTGTGAATACTGTTAGTTGGGCTTGTATTCAGAGCTGGTCATTAAACTGCCCATGGGTCCCCCCTTACTGTATGTGTTTTGAAGGTCTCAAACACTACACTATTGCAGAGACTCTGTGGTGTTAGCATTCAAAGCGGCACTTTGAAATGGTTCCATTAATTTCTTGCACATGAAGGAGAGCACTGCAGTGTGTACAACCACCATCCGGATGCACTTATACAACGGCTTGAGCAGCTGTTCTGGAATTGTTTTCAGGGAGAATGGTTTATCTTTCTTTAGTATAGGCATCTGTTACCAGGCTTTCTTAGCAGTGTGTTCCTTGAGGGTGAGGTTGGTGTTCAGGGAGAATCTAAGTGGCCTGGCATTCCGAAAAAGTTGGTGTCTACATCAGTTCAGGTCCATGTCTCTTGATACAACGGCTTTGTCATGTTCCTTGCCACTTCAGTGCACAAAACTGCAGAAGGAAGAGCCAGTAACAAATTAACGTAATTTTACAAATGGACTGTCCCTGCCCCAACACTACCCAAACCCTTGCTCGGCCTGAATACTTACCTCTCGGGGGGTATGAATAACGTACGCACGTATTTAATTCCATATGTCATATAGATTATTCTGGTACTTACTAATCATTTATGAAATGAACCCACTCTGAATCGTTTATTTTTGCAATTATTTGACTCATTCGGATTGTGTAGAATATGTTTGGTCAATATTCAAGTCAATTAAGAGTCAATAAATATAAGATCAAGACAGAAACTTACAGGCAGCACCATTTGTTCTCAAGCAAGGCTGGCAGTAAACCATTAGCTGCAAAGAAAGGCAATTTGGAGGCAGCAGAAATGCCCACATATGCATGAGAATGCGCACACTCATAATGTACATACATAAGCATACATGATGCACAGACCTGGACAAAGGCTCACAATCTCTCGCAACTGTGCTTTACTTACAAAAGAGTAGAGCAAATTAAAAAACAGTGTGTACTTTCAGAAAGTACACGCTGTGTTTTTAAACTCGCTCTACTCTTTTGTTCGCGGTTGCGCGAGATTGTGGGCTTTTGTTTAAGTATTCATGTTATGGTTCAAATCTTTTATTGCATTGTATCAACATACAGAATTTCAGTGTTGCAAGAGCTGTATCGCAGCCGTATTACATGTTTAACACAGTCATAGCTGGGTGATCGTAGCAGATGGAGAACGTAATAAAATTAGAACTAAACATAACATACAATATAAAGGAAACCTATTGTAACCCCTCCCCCCACCCCGTCCCTTGTCCACCAAAGAAAGAAATATACACAGTGCTTGAATCTCGTAATTGGAGCATGGGCATTACTTCCTGGCCATTTGTGGACCAGAAAGCCGTAGGAGGCGGAGAAACCTTGGACAGGTAATTTCCCTGAACTCGAGGGAAAGAGGGGACGAAAAGAGTTGCCAAAGCTCATTAAACATGGATCCCTTCCCTGCAATTGTCAAAGTCAGCTTCTCCACCCCCAGGACATGCCACAGACGGTGTAGCCAACCTGTTTAAGTAGGGAGTTGTGAGGTGCGCCAGTGTGTTAGTATGTTTTGTACTGCCGAACGCAGCGCTATTGCCATCAGCCGGCCTCGTCGGGATTTGAGCGGGTAAGTCAAGGGGTTTGGGAGGCCCAGAAGGGAAACAAGGTATTTGTGTGTCTACTTGAGTCCAGTATGCCTGGATGTGTGCACAGTCCCACAGCAGGTGTACTAAGGTGCCCACCTTCCCCCAACCCCGCCAGCAATTAGCTTCCTGAGTGGGATCTATTGAGTGAAGCCGTTCCGGGGTATAATACCAGTAGGTAACTAATTAGGTAAGGTTTTCGGTCAGCCCCATATGATACGTCGAGTGGCGGGCTCTGTGATATACCCCCTCCCATTCTTTGTGATGGAGTGTTCTGCCCAAGTCCCTTTCCCACCTTGTGCGGCCAGTGTTGTACAAGTGTGTATTTCGGGCTAATAGCATTTTGTATAGGTCCGAGATGAGTTTTTGACGGAGGTACGGGTGATAAGCCACTTCTCATAAGTGGACAGGAGCCTACTGGCGAATGGCTTCACTTGGGTGTGAATGACCCAGTGTCGAATTTGACAATACCGGAGCGTTTCGGTATCAGGGAGCCCATAATCCAATTTGAGCTGATAGAATGATATGATCCCGTCCACATTGAAGAGGTGGCCAAAGGAGCCACATTCTGAGGATCTCCACTGAGTGAAGGCTGCCAGGTCCATGCCCGGCTGGAAGTCAGGGTTCTAAAGCAAAGGAGTAAGTGGCGAGGGGAAGGTGGTGAGATTGTGTTTGGTGTTGGTATGGTCCCACGTTTCAAGAATGACCCAGGTAATATGGGACGCATATGGATTGGGTGGTCTGTGTGCTCTCTGGAGGAAGGGGATTCCCTGTTGGGGTCTGGCGGCCACTGCCTGGTACTAAAATAACCAGTGCTTCGACTCGAGCCGGCTCCACTCGACCAGGTGGCGCAGTTGAGCCGCTTGGAAATAAAGGAGGAGATCGGGGATACCAAGACCCCCTCTCTGGGGGAAGCATCGTCAGTGCCTGCTTCATACTTGGTTTGCGGCCGTTCCATATAAATTGTGCAAGTTCGGATTGAGTCTGTTTTATCCACCCCGGTGGGGGTCTAGGTGGTAAGGTTTGGAACAGGTCTGAGTCTCACTCAGGATCTGAGTGAGGATGGTCATTTTAACTGCCGCTATTTTACCGTGCCAGGAGAGCGGGTAGTGCTTCCATTGGGTCAATTCCTTATGGATTGTCTGCTGCAGCCGTGGGTAATTGATACAACTGTGTCTGATAGGGAGGGAGCTAACTGGATCCCCAGATAGGTAATCGTATCAACCGCCCATTGAATGGGATGGCAGTCCTGAAGATGCGCGCGGGTGGAGGACGCAAGGGAGAGGTCGAGTGCAACCGATTTATCCATGTTCACCTTAAACCCGGATGCCAGCGCAAAGACTTCTAGTTCTGCGAGGCATGCTGGTATTGCGAGGAGTGGGTTCGATAATAAGATCAGGACGCCATCAGCATACAGGCTGACCGTGTGGGTATAGCGTCTGAATGTAATCCCTGTGATCTCTGGGTGATTACGGAGGCGGTGGACCAGAGGCTGCATATAAACCACAAAGAGGAGGGGTGACAGGGGGCACCCCTGTGGTGTGCCTCTCTCTATAGGGAATCAAGGTGACGTGTGGCCATTGACTCAAACTGTAGCTGTTGGGAACTTATAGCAGTTGAGGATGTATGTCCGAAACTTCTCCCCCATGCCCACTCGATCAAGGACCTGTTCTAGGTATGGCCAATGGAACCTGTTGAAGTCCTTCTCGGCATCGATAGTGAGCATCATGTACTCCCCTTGCGTCCAGGAGGCCTTCTCAATAAGGTAAAGGGCCCACTTTGTATTGTCACTTGTCTGGTGTTAGGGGATAAAGCCTGCCTTGTCCGGGTCAATCAAACCAGGCATGTAAAGGGAAAGACGAGCCGCCAATATCCCAGAGTATAACTTGAGATCAATATTGAGAAGGGATATAGGGCGATAGGCTCCGCAGGTGGTCCTGTCCTTTACTGATTTTGGGATAACCACTATGGAGGCTTCGAGCATTTCTTCCAGGATCGCTCCAGGTTCAGCAAACGAGTTAAAAATCTTAGTTAAAACTGGGGCCAACAGGGTACAGAAAGTTTTATAAAAATGGCGGAAAAGCAATCGGGCCGGGGCCATGGCCGGTTTGAGACGTGAAATAGCTGCAATGACCTCTTCTATCCTGATGTCACTGTCCAGGTGTTCTGCCTGGGTTTTTTTCAGGGTGGGCAAGTCGTCGGATTCGAGAAAGGCAGCTCCGTCCGCGATAGACAGTAGAGAACTGGCATAGAGGCGGGCGTTAAAGTCTCGGGACGCCTCAGCGATCTCAGAATCCTCAGACACTCGCCACCCGTCTTCCCGTTGAATCTCCCGGACCCCCTGCTTTTGCTGAGTCTCTCGACATTTATGGGCGAGGGGGTGACCACATCTGTCTCCTCCCGTGTAGTATGCGTGTCGCAGTTGGAGGGCTGCGAACTCCGCTCTATCCTGATCCAGCGCTGCGAGCTGTTGCCACATAGCTTTTAGTTGGCGCCAGACCCGAGGCGCCACCGTCCGCTGGTGTATCTGTTCTAGTTCTTTCATTTTCTGGTAAGATAATCCCTCTTACGCCTGCACTCTACATTGACATTTGCCATACAGTCAATTGATAAGAGCAAAACGTAGTCTCAGATCCTAAAACATCAGATTTACAACAGAAGGATATGATAACAAGGTTTCAGAAACGTGGTTACCCCAATCATATTCTCGAGCAAGCCCAACAACGTTGCACAAACAAGACACGCATTGAACTGTTATCTACCAGTCAGAAAAGAACCAAGGACGCCACAACCATTGTATCAAAGTTCTCCACCAAGAGCAAAGCTTTCAAGAGTATCATTAAAAAACATTGGCAAATTCTCAGAGCAGAACAGGATTTTAACCACATTTTCGATACAGAACCCATCTTTGCATACACAAGAGCAAAAAATATTGGAGAACTAATAAAATATTCTGAACATGATCAAGCCATCATAGAATTCAAAGGGACGTCCCCTTGCTGGAACTGCAACCATTGCAACAGCGTGATAAAAGGCACGACCATTGATCACCCTATGAAGGGTCACAAAATTAAAATCAGAGCAACAGCAACTTGCGATTCATCGAGTTTGGTGTATATGCTGAAATGCCCCTGTGGCAAAATATATGTCGGACAGACTGAAAGAAAAGTTAAAAATTGACTCAATGAGCACAAATCCAACATCAGAACCAAACAAATTAAATCATCAGTGGCTCAACACTTTGTTGAAGCTGGCCATAACGTCAGCCAAATAAGATTTTGCGTTCTTGAAAACGTTGCGAAAATGGAAGGAAAAGACAATCACAATTCTCTTTTACAAAGAGAGAATTATTGGATTTCATTATTGTCAAGCATGAAACCACATGGCCTTAACGACCGTATGGAATACAACTGTTATCTATAAGAACTTTTGTACTTTGTTCGTACTGTGGCGCCGCTTTAATTTAATTTATGTTCATTTAATATTAGGTTACACCATATTCCTAAACTTTTTCATTTCTTATGATTCGTAATTTAGGATGTTTGAAACTGTAACTGCATACTTTGAATGCAATATGTTTGCTCGCATATCTTTATCTAACATTTCGACTTACAGGTCGTCGTCTTAGACACATTCTCTTAGATAATTTATTTGAGAACACTGCATGTACCCGTTCATCACATACCATCATTTATTTTTATGCCCCACGCTTAGTTATGCCTTTTAGCGACCACATATATGGCCGCCTAACACATCTGGGTTAAATCAGCTTAACTTCCGGTTCATTTATGGTCTGGCGACATGCCGAGAATTGCGGTAAGCCCCACTCGTTAAATGTGAATCTTTCCTCACCTTCATGCACGTTAATATTTTTTTTAATCCGTTTAACAGCACGAGATTTAACCGTTCACTGTTATTCATTTAGCATTTAACCTCGTTTATGTACTCGACACCTGACATGTTTATTAATGCACCGTTTGACTTTCGTTCTTGACGCTTTTTATATCTCTTTAGTTTTCGGTTTAAAAACAGGTATGCTCACTAAAGTCTTCACTTCTTGGCACCTAGTTTCACAGTCGGTGTTTTCAGCCCCACACACTTTATGTTTTTTTCGCTGCTTCCTCAATTTCGAGTGCTAATATACACACTTCGTTTTTCTTTAGAAAGATCCCCGGATGAAGGCATTCTTCATGCCGAAATGCATTGGGAATCGTAAAGTGGATATTGGAATATGAACGAACCATCATGTGTATTTAAAAATCTTGTGGAAAAATAACGAGATTCTGAATAAATACAAAAGACTATCAACTCAAACAAATGTTCTCATCTTTTACTTCAAAAGGATAAACCTTCCCAGCGAAGGCTACTAACGGAGCCTGGGGGACATATCCCACGTGCATGGGAATGCAACCTTTTGTGACCAGCTGCTGAGATGGCCACTAGTTCCCCGCGTATAACCGCTTTAAATGCAGCCCATTGTTTGGAGAGGGAGGTGTCATTATTTGTGTTACGGGCGAGGTAATCTTTTATGAAGCGCTGTATCTGTTTTACTACTGCAATGCCATGTAGGAGGGTGTCGCGGAGGCGCCATAATCTTAAGAGTCACTGCATGAGGGGGAGAGTAACGGTTGCGATGACTGGTGTATGGTTGGATAAGGAGGCTACTCATATCTCCACGTCTGTGTCTATCGCGCATAGAGATGAAGATGCAAGCAGATAATCTAGTCTAGCATATGTTTTATGCCCGTTAGAATAATAAGAATATTCGTGGCTATGGGGGTGGAAGCAGCGCCACAGGTCGATGAGGCCTAAGTCATGCAGTCGGGTCAGACCTGCTGTGGATAATGAGCCTGTCTGGTTAGTGCGTTGACATGATCTGTCTGCGTTGTTATCAAAGACTACGTTCAAGTCACCCCCCATAAGGATCCTACGTTCTGTTGTCGCAGTCCCTTCGGTGAGCGCTGTTTGTAGAAACTTTTCTTGTCCTTCGTTAGGAACATATACTGAGCCTATGGTAAATGTTAAGCCCCCTAGAGCAAAACGGTATGGCCACACCAGCCGATTTGGTGGGGCCTGAGAAGAACAGCTGGGTCGGGAACCTACGGGATTTGAGACGGTAGCAGTCTTTAGACAATAAATGCGTTTCTTGGAGTAAGCATATGTCCGCATTTGTGTTTTCTAAACATGACAGGACTACTTTACGCTTGACAGGATTGTTAAGACCCCGCACATTCAGGGTGAGTATTCTAAGTGTGGTGGGAGTCATTTAGTCAGGTGAGAATGGATGGGCCATGTACGGGATCCAGAATCCATTGCCCTGTAAGTATTGGGCAGGTGTGGTACCGAGAAGCTCTTTCTGCGTAGATCTATGCTACAAGTTAAAAAGGGTGGACAAGGCGTGGCTACGGCGGCGATGTGAAGGGACGCACCTCGAGTGAGCTCCGCTGCCCTGCTGCCTCCATAAGCTTTCAAAAGCGCAATTCGGGGGGCTACTTGGGGGACCCTGTCTCCTGCCTGGACCCTGGACGTGCGGCGATCATTGAAGCGGCTGTCTTGGCGCGAGAGACCCAGCTGTGGGCGCCTGAGACCCTGCCGCTCCGCTGCCGGTGCACCGCCGCCATTTCCTCACTGCGCCTGGCGGCTGGGGCCTTGGTCTCACTCCCCCCACGGGCGGCTCCCAACGCTGTGGGGACGATCGAGGCCGCCGGCAGACCCTCGGAGGTGTTCCCCTGCACACGGACTGAGCGTGTCGGGGTCTGCGGAGTGAGAGGTCGGAGCTGCTGGTATCGAGACGGCCCCCCGGGCGGGAGTGTGGAGGTCGCTCGGCTGCCGGCCATACGCGAGGGCCCGGCTCTGGAGGTGAAGCAAGGCCGCGTCAGACGCGGGAAGGCCATCGGCTGCGTCACTGTCAGGAGCCCCTGCCACAAGATCGTGGGCTGCCGCGGGGGCGCCCCAGTGTCCTGTCCCACCCGCGACCCCACACTACCTGCCGCTGGATGCCCCAAAATAATTTACAACAAGGGGTGGTGATGGACAGAGTCTCTGAATTAAGCAGAGTACTCTCACCCAGTCAAGAGATCAGGGCTAGATCCAACACCGTTTTTTAGCTCATTGCACAATCCCAGTTTCAGAACCTGGCTGTATGCAAATTAGTCTGTCCCTGGCCCAGTGCATCATGGGAACAGGGCAGACCAGACTACAAAAGCCAATTCTTACACTGGGAAGGAAACAAGCTTCCGGGGACCGGTTTCTGCCATTTCAGGCGTCTTCGGCCCGGCTTGCTTGAATCCTGATGGTGCAATGAGCAAGGGACTCACATCTGAGTATACCCTTCCACGCTTAGGGTGGACAAAATAATTTACAACAAGGGCTGGATGCCCCGGCAGCGCCTCGGGCCATAGCATCAGGATTGAAACTGCCGCAGGTGCTGCCCGCCATTTCGCGACATCGGACTGTGTCACGGCCGCCATCTTCGCTACTCCCGCCGGCACCCTGGCCCGGGTGCCCGACCCAGCTGCCTGTCGGGGCCCCCGGTGAGTGCGACGGAGCCCTGCCTTGAGGGGTGCTTGCTGGCTGCTGACCGGCCCTGCCGCCCTCGCCTGGGTGCATACACTGGACCTGCTCCCCCACCCCCCCCGCCTTGAAGGGGTCCCCGGAGCAGGCGACTGACCGGGTGGCTGCAGAGGCGGCCCACACGCTTCTCCCCCTGCCGGCCCCCCCACCCCCCGCCAGGAGAGAACTCTGCTGTCGGCTGGCTGGGTGGACTGCGCCATCCACCGATCTCCGCGCCCCTGCGGCCTGGCTTGCCGGCCGGAGACGAGGGGAGAGAAAGACTGCGGCCACGTGAGTACCCCTTCACTTTTATTGGGGCCCCGGAGTGAACTACGCACTGCTCCCTTGCCCCCTCCCCGGGAGGAGCGGCCGTGACTGGGGAGCGGGGTGCACCTCGGCGACCCCCGTGAGAGACTGCCACGCGTCGCGGGGACGAGTGGCGAAACGCCCTTGGCTTGAGGGGGGAGCTGGCCCCATAGCGATCCACACACGCATTGGTGCCCCTGCAGGGCCTCTTGAGGACGCGGGCCCCACTCCACCCCTTGGTTGAAGCGAGTCTGCCAGTGAGTGGGTGCTCGGGTGGGGAGGAGGCTATTGGTGGTCTGCTGAACTGCAGCGCCATAGAGGACTCGCGCCACTGAGACAGACGACGCTCCGGGGGGCTGGGCCCTGCGCTACGGACTAACGATGACCCGCGGCAGAGGGGGCAAGACGGAATCGGCGGCGACGTCCAAAGACACTTCGGTGGTTGCCATGTGGGGCAAATCGGGAGCATCAGCGCCGACGGAGGAGACGCCGCCGCCTCCTGCTTCCTCCCCTCCGGTGACCCAGGCTTTCATGTCATCCTTCATGGCGGACCTCAAATCGGAGATAGGGTCTCTGAGATCGGAGGTGCACTCGTGCGTCAAAGAGCTGCGCAAAGAAGTGACCGAGCTGGGAGACAGGGTCGATGGACTCGAGAAAACCGTCGATACGCGCACGGAGGACATGGAACAGCTGTGGCAGAGAGTTGCAGCCCTGGAGGAGCAAAACATTGAGCTCCAGATCAAGCAGGAGGACCTTGAAAATAGGGGGCGCCGCAACAACCTCCGTATCCGGGGTGTGCCACTCGGGGAAGAGGGGACTGACACCATGGCCTATGTGGCCCTACTCCTACACGAGGTGTGGGGCAATGAAGACGCCCCCCCGCCGCTCTTGGACCGTGCACACCGGATCTTCGGTGCGGGAGGTAGGACGGGCCTCCTCCCGGACATCATAACCCGAGTGCATTACTTCACGGAGAAAGAGGCCATACTGAAAGCTGCGAGGGACAAGCAGGACCTACGCTACGGAGGGCACAAAATCCAAATCTTTCAGGACCTGGCCCCTAACACGCTGCACACAAGGAAGGTCTTCCGCCCGGTGACTGAGAAGCTGCGAGCTCTGGACATACCCTACCAGTGGGGACATCCCTTTGCCCTCATCTTTCGCTGGGAAGACAAGCGCAGAACCATCCGCTCCTACCACGAGGCGGCACGACTACTTGGACTCTCGGAATCCCCGGAGCGCAGCCCCTCCCGCCCCAAGCGCCAAGAGAGGACCCCGGCCCGGCCAGACTGGACCACGGTGACTCGCCGTCGCCGAACACCCCCAGTGGACGCCTGCTCCACGTTACAGGCCAAGAGAGACATCATTGAACACATTCGCTCCCTCGAAGATGACCGCGAGGGGCAACCCACGAAGCCCCGCACACCGTGAACCGCAGAGGATTGACGCCCGGCCTTAGGTAATCAACAGCCAGCGGGGAGATTGCCTAATTATTGTCAGAAGATTCTTAACAACCACCCGAGTTCCCGATATTGTATTGGACATCTACCGGGGCTTGGTTCCCCCTGCTAGACGATAAGACGACCCCCACATTACTGAGGCCCCTATGTGACTGCACCCCCAGAGATTGCAGGTGGGGTGCGACCCCAGAACTGAACTTGCTGCCCCACAGAGTGGGGTCAGCGGGACACGGGTGGCGGCCTCGTTGAATTGCCAGCGGAAAAAGGGGCCGAAGGGGAGCGACGTGGGATGCGACTGTTCTCTTGCAGGGGCTCGCGAGGGTCGGCCCTTGAGGTTCTACAGTCCGGGAGTGGCCCCCTCACTGGTGGGGTCTGGCGCCTCAGCCGATTGCTGAGCCACGACTGCCTTTGCGCTGAACTTGTGTTAACGACCCCCGAATCCGCCCTGGGCAGCGGGCATACGGGCCTCGGGACAATCGAGAACCATCCCTCTAGCAGAACGCCCCCCTCTTTGTCCCTTAGGAAGTGACATTCCTGAGTCCATCCGAACTCTCGGGTAGAGGATGCCCGGAACCTGGGACATTATTCTACGGCCACGTTGGCCTGTTGTGGTTATTTACCCTCTATGTACCTTTTACTTTCCCACCAATACTATTTTTCCTACTTCTCATCTGAGCCTTTACTGTACTAGACCTTTCCTCTCCTGGAGTAGAGTGGTGGTTTGGAGATTATTAGGGATACTGCGCGTCTGCGGTGGGTGGGAAAGGCCGACCCTCCACACTCCGCGGGTTGGGAGATGCTGGGTGATGAGGCGGCTCCATTCCCCTTAATGTCATGGCGGTAAATGTCCCTACACCACTAAAGGTCCTGACACTTAATGTCAGAGGCCTTAACTCCCCCAACAAGCGGACCCAGGTGTGGCGCTACCTTCTCCACCATTCCCCTGACATTGTCTTCCTTCAGGAGACACATCTTTTGCGGGGGGACACTAGGCGCATGGCACATCCCAGATACCCCACACAATTCTGGGCCTCGGCTGACACTAAAACGGCGGGGGTGGCGATCCTGTGCAGAGCTGGCTTTCGGCGGGGATCCACAAAACCCTACAGGAGTGGGGATGGACGCTTCCTTCGGGCTACGGTGCAGGTGAGAGGGATGCAGTTCACGCTGGGTAATGTATATGCACCCAACCAGTCGCAAGATAAATATCTCCAGTCGCTGCTGCGGGAACAGTTTCGGACCGGCGAACCGCGCATGATACTGGGCGGGGACTTCAATCTCGTGTGGGACCCGGACATAGACCGCGGAGCCAATGCGTTTAGCGGCACGGGCGCGATGTCGGCCACACTAAGGGATCAGATCACGGACCTAGGACTCGTCGATGCGTGGCGCTATCACAACCCGGGTCTGCGCGACTACACCTTCTACTCTCACTCCCACCGCACCTATTCGCGCATCGACCACTTCTTTATCTCTCTAGACCTGATGCAAGACACGCTGAAGGTCGCTATATCGGACATCTCGCTGTCGGACCACGCACATGTCGAGCTGACTCTGCAGGATCCCCTGGCGCAAGCTCCCCGGGAACGTAGATGGACCCTTCCGCCGAGCGTCCTTCGAGACCCAGAGGATGTTGACAGCATCCGAGAAGCCATAGACTCGTACTTAGTCATCAACGATATCTCAGAAATGCCGTTCCCGGTAGTATGGGATGCCTTTAAGGCCACCATACGGGGTCACATTACCTCCCTGGCGATAGCGACAAGTCGGGCGGCCCATAAACTGGAGGCCGACCTAACGGGTGAGATCAAACGCGCGGAGGCGCAGGACAAGGACCGCCCTTCCCAGGCTTCCAGGAGGAAGTTGGCGAACCTTAGGGGACAGCTTCGCCTCCTACGCACCAATAAGGCGGAACACTCCCTCCTAGCGCTCAAGCAAAAGTACTATGAGGGGGGGGACAAGGTGGGCCGCCTGCTAGCGGGACGACTGAAGGTGAGAGCAGCCAGAGCCCACATTGCTGCTGTACGACGCCAGGATGGTACTAGTGCCGTCACTGAAAGAGCCAAGCAGGATGCCTTTGTAGCCTACTATACCTCCCTGTACGCGGGCGAACCCACGTCAGAGGAGGCACGAGCGGCTGTCCTCCTTGAGTATGAGGGGACACCGCTACCGCCGGTAAGTGCGATGGAACTGGAAGAGCCCATACTGGAGGATGAGGTCTCCGCGGCTCTTAAGGACCTCCCCGCCGGGAAAACTCCGGGGCCAGATGGCTTGCCCCTGACCTTCTACCGAATCTTTCAGACTCAGCTTCGCCCCCAGTTGTTGAGGCTGTTCCGCTCTCTCTCGGAAACATCTGGTCCGTCCCCTGATATGGGAATGGCGGAGATTGCGTTGATACCGAAGCCAGGGAAGGACCCGGCGCTCTGTCCCTCCTACCGCCCCATCGCCCTCCTCAACACCGACCTGAAGATATATACCAAGGTACTGGCTAAGCGACTTGACCCTTACATGCCGGGTCTGGTGAACCCGGACCAGGTGGGGTTCATCCGTGATAGACAGGGGGCCGACAATGTGCGCAGACTGGCGCACTTGGTGGGCAAGGTACGACACTGGGAAATTCCGGCCTGCCTTCTCTCACTCGACGCGGAGAAGGCCTTTGATCGGGTGGACTGGACCTTCCTGAAAGAGGTCCTCCAGAAAATGGGCCTAGGCCCCAAAATGATAGCGAGCATTATGGCCCCATACCTAGGGCCGCAGGCCAGAATCAGGGTGAACGGTCAATTAACGCCACCGCTGAGGATCCACAGAGGCACGAGACAGGGATGCCCGCTTTCGCCGCTCCTGTTCGCCCTTGCAGTGGAACCCCTCGCGGCGCTGATAAGGCGCGACCCTAGAATACATGGAATAGCTCATGGGGGAGGGACAACAAGGTGGCCCTATTCGCGGACGACCTGATCCTCACCCTAACACACCCTCGTGAATCCCTCCCAGCGGTCCACGAGGTGCTTAAAATAAATCACACTAAATCTTGGGCGCTCAATCTCACTGTACCGGCGGAGGACGTCCCATTCCTGCAGAAGGCTGTACCCTATCAGTGGGCGGAGCACCACATCAGGTACTTGGGCCTTACCCCCCACCTAAATTCCTGGTCCTCGGTAAATTGGACGGAGTGCCGCAAGGCGGTGTTAGAGGATCTTCGGAAGTGGAAGCCTCTGATGATCTCATGGCTGGGACGCCTTAACGCGGTTAAGATGTCGATCCTCCCTAGAATTCTATACCTGTTCCAATGCCTACCCACCCCTATCCTGCTCCACTGCATTCGGAGCCTCCAACGCGAGCTCACGTCCTTTATCTGGGGCGGGAAACGCCCCCGATTCTCGCAGAAGGTTCTCATGGAGCCGAGGGACAGAGGAGGCCTGGCGTGTCCCAACTTGGTGCACTATTACTGGGCTGCACACCTCCGCTTTGTGGTGGAGTGGGGTGCACGAGCAAGCGACAAACATTGGTTCCACATGGATCGAGCGGTCACAGGGCGTACCATATGGGACCTGCCCTGGCTCCCGCGGGCGGCACGCTCCAGAAGTGCATACCTTGCAGTCCCCACAAAAACGGTTCTGGACATCTGGGACAGCATTGCCGTGTCTAGAGGACTCACCACATTCCCATCCCCGCACACCCCGATAGCCGGGAATCCGCAATTTCCCCCGGCTCATCAGACCCGGGCATTTGACAAATGGACACATGGGGACTGCAGAGTAATTGGAGATCTCTTCCTTGGGGGCTCGCCCAAGACGTGGAAGGACTGCAGGGAGGAATTTAGGGTGCCCGAGACGGCTGTCCTGCAACACGCCCAGCTGCGACACTGGACCGCGAGCGATGACATGTACCAAGCGGCCACCCGGGCGTACACGCCCTTCGAGAAGCTGGCACGCTCCCTTGGGGGGCTGCGGAGGCTAATTTCGCAAATATATTGCATACTGCAACACCCCACCTCGACGCCTGCGCACCCCTATCAGAGACAATGGCAATTGGCGTCGGGAAACGATATTGACCCTCCCCAATGGAACAGACTGTGGCGGGAAATACCCAAGGTGTACCGTAGCATCCCACAGAGGGAAAACGCTTACAAGCTGCTCACGCAATGGTACTACACCCCTCTACGTCTTAGTAAAATGTTCCCCACCGCTTCGCCGACGTGTTGGAGATGTGACTCTCCGACTGGTGACTTTGTGCATATATGGTGGACGTGTCCGACCCTGGCTGTTTTCTGGAAGGAGGTTCTTAGCCACATCAAAAGGGTGCTGGGATTCCCCCTGCCTGAGGAAGCGCACACGATCCTCCTTGGCATCCAACCTACCGCGCTCAAGGCGCTTACCCGCAACGACTGGATCCTTACGCTCCAAATGCTGGGTGCTGCTAAGCAGCTCATCGCCCTATACTGGAAACGAACAGAGGCGCCACCCATAGCTTCCTGGTTTGTACGCCTCTGGCAGGTCCTGGCGATGGAGCTACTCACGGCACGGCTGCAGGAACGGGACACACGATTCAAGGCGGTTTGGGAGCCCCTAGTGCAACACCTCGGCTCTATAGAATATGCACGACACATGCCCCCTAGACTCCGCGCTCTCCACCTCTTCGAGGATGCGCTTGTCCCCGCAGACCCGGCCAGACTGTGCCCTTGACTACCATGCACACTACTGATGCTAATGCTACCCCACACGCCTCCCTGCGCTCTGCTCACCAACAGGCTGCGCGCACCCACCACTCTTTCTTTCCCTTTCTGCCTACTCTCATGCTCTATCGTCTCTCCTACTTCCTTTTCTCCTACTTGCCGCCCTGGCCCTCGTCTCTCTGTGAGGCAGTTGTGCCCTGTTGGGCAGTTTACGACGGCTGGGCTAGTTCTACGCCCCACGCCTCCCTCGCATAAGCGGCCATACTCTCACATGTGACGTCTCCCTGCGCAATACACCCCTAAGTCACGCGGCCGGCCCTCCTTGGAGGGTTGTAGGCAAGGCGCTGTGTTAAAGCTCCTTTCCCGTTCACCCCGGCGCTGAAATGCGAGAGTTCCCATATACGCGGCCGGCCTCAGCACGAGGTTGTAGGCTTAACGCTGTGTTCCACAAAAAATAAAACAGATTTGAACTAAAAAGGGTGGACAAGACACCCCAAAAGCCCTAAAAAACAACAGCCCCAACCAAATATCTATTTGAAGTCCTTCTGCAAGGAGCAGAAATAAAGGAGGAAAACAAGAAAAGTCGAGTCGAAGTCCATCATCCTCCGATGATCGGATGAGAGTTACCATGGGGGATATATTGTGGCCAAGGGCAGGTGGCAGGCCTCCGAGAGGCAGCGCAGCTGGTAAAGTTAGCCATCCATGTGGAAAACCACACGAAATGGATGACCCCAGCTGTAGGAGATGTTGAGTTGTCGGAGGTGCGCTGTGATGGGTTTGAAAGTTCTCCTGTTTTGTAAAGTGAGTGCTGCCAGGTCTTAGTACAGGACGGGGGTCTGACCGCGAAAAGGTACGGGGTGCATCTGTCGGGCCGTCTGTAAAATTTCTTCTTTGGTTCAAAAGTCCTGAACACAGACCAGAATGTCAGATGGCGTGGCCATCGCAGGGCGCGCCGGGCCCACTCTGTGTGCTCCGTCCATTTGAAGGTCGGTGTCTAGCGGCCTGCCGAGAATGTAATTGAAGAGCTCTCTGGTGTACTTAAAGATATTGCCTCCCTCCTCATCGGTCTTCACCCCCCCCCCCCCCCCCCGGATCGGGACGTTATGGCGGCGAGAGCAATTCTCCAGGTCTTCGAGATGTGAATATAGGTCTACTTACTGATCGTGGATTTTGATAACCTCTTGCTGGAGTGTCGCTAGTTCTGTGTTCCCCCCTTCGCTCTTCTCCTCTAATTCAGCGACCCTCTCCTCGATGCTGTCCATCTCTCTGCGGACATCTTTGATTTCTGCTGTAAGGTCCCGTTTAAGTGTTTGCAGGTCCTCCCGTAGTGTGACAAATAGGGATTCAAGGAAGGCTTTCATAATCGGTTCATCACCTTCACCACCAGTGAGTGCAGACTGCTCAGAGCCTGCTGCTGTGTCGCCCATTTGGTGACTGCCATGGGCTTTCACGAATAGGTCTTTGAGGGTTTTCTCTCTCTGCCCTCGGGAGGAGGACATGCTGTGCCTCAACCGGCATCTGGCATGGGTGCTGGCGGGCCTTGTGCTAGCACACACAGGGTGAGATGCAGCAAGGGTGGGCCCCGATGTAGCTCCGGTACCCACCGCAGTACGATTACTCCCAGTCCGGGGGCCGGTGGTGGGCTCCACCTGACAGGTGCTAGGGTATCTCACTTTCCTCCCTGGTCAAGCCAAGGAGCCCCACTCCCTCGTTGGTACGCTGTATGTCCTTTGGCGTGTATGGCACTAGGGTACCTCGCCAGCTCCAGGTCTATGTTTCTCGGGGTACTCCGAGGGTCACACAGTCTTAGCCCTAGACCGCCCACAATGGCAGCTCCTGCAGGTTATGCCACTATTACCTCCTCTCCAGATTGCCCCGGAGTGCTAGGTCTCACGCCAGATGTCGCGGGCTGCAGTGTCTTCCTAGACCTATCCCAAGGACCTGAGGGCGTCGAGTCCTCCTCCGCTGAGCCTCGGGCTTTCCGCTAGCCTTCTTCGCCCCAGCTCCTCACCCCCCCAGTGGCGAACCCCACTGCGAGTTTACCTTCAGGATGGTCCCCTGCCTGCTGTGTGAGTACCTCCAGTCAGCCTCGGGTGTGAGAAGTTGGCCTGGTATATGATGTCCACTATTCTAGTGGGCACCTTGCACCTGTCCAAACAACCCTTATGGTGATGGTTGTAAATTCAACCTTATAGACCAGCTGTCCTAGTGGTAGCATGGACAAAGCAGTCTTAGGCTAAAACTTCAGAGAGCATGTGAAGCCAGCTGTTTTACCAATATTAATCCCTTGAATATCAAATGAAAGGACACCACACAAGGTATATATCAAATATATATGTATTTATTACTAACACAACCCCTCTGCACTCTTTATGAGGTCAGAGTTCGAGATACAGCACAAGTTACTCAATAAGCATACTATAAGTTGCACAAATACAATTCTGCCCTAGACGTGGGTCCCGTGCTCACTAGGCCACTGGAGTCAAGCTATCCTGGCTGAAGACGGCTGATAGCCAGAAACCGGTACTAGGATGCTTGATTCCGGTCCAGGAAAGACATGGCTTGGCAGTTCGGGCTGGACTGTTCCCATGAGGCACAGGATCAAGACTGATTTGCATATGGCCATGTCTGAACTGGGGTGGCTTGGTGAGCAAAATAACGATTGATTAAACCCAGATCTGTGACTGGGGGTGAATGTTTTGCCATTGTGCAACATTCCGTCCATCATCTTGTGTGTTTTGCTGTGGATGTGGGTCGGAGTCAGAGAAGTCTGGAAGTCCAGATTCTGCGTCGCTAAGTCTTCGGGTTCGGCGGGAGCGTCGACAAAGCAAACCGGCAAGTCACTGATGGTGCCTGTTTGCACAGGGTGGTCCCTTCCTTGACCACAAGGGAGATGTCTTAAGTCTTCCAGTCGAAATGGTCCAAGAGTTTGTTTCAGAGTTTCTTTCCAGGTCTCTAGACACAACTCCTAACTTTATACCAAACTAAGGGGCTGGATTACCTGCTAGGTCCCTCCTATGGGTGGAACCTGAGAAGGGAGTGGTTACACCCCTTTCTCTTTGCCCAGTTTCGCACCAGAGCTGGGGCTGGAGTGCCCCAGCAACTGGTTTGAACCGGGCTATGCATGGAGCACCTTGTGTGCCCCAGGCAGCGTCTGGAAACCGCAGTTTCCATTGAACCCACCCTGCCCCAATCCACTACAGGCTGTCTGGGGAGGTGCTAGCACCTCCTTCGACAGGACACCTATTGTCCAGACCTCCCCTGCCGGAGTTTCGTCCAGCAGCAGGAGGTCAGACTCGTGTCTGTGGCAGCAGCATCCATTTTGTGATGGTGAGGCTCTGTTTAACTTTAACCGGGTAAAGCAGTAACAACATGTCTTCTCCCTCTAGAAGGGTGGAATGCTACCCCCGCCGCCAGAACTGGCGGGGGTAGTATTCCAAAATGTTTGACACCTTACACGACATGTTTTGATAAAGCCAAACCAAAGTTAGCATCAACCGCGAGGATTATGATGCACTTAAGAGTATATGGTATGCTATATCATAGAACAGCTATAAGGACTTGGTTCCGAAAGCTGCAGACAGGCTCAGCTCATGCCAGAGCACCATCTCACATAAAACCAAGCACTCTGCCTTCAGGATTGTTAAGGCCTGCCATAGGAGTGACTTATAGGTGTATATATATATATATATATATATATATATATATATATATATATATATATATATATATATATATATATATATATATATATATATATAAGGGGTGATTACACGACCTTGCCCAGGCTGAGTGATCAGCCAGTGGTGTCAGTTTGGATGGCCAGCCAGGGGTGGCATAATACATGCTGCAGCCCCTGGTAGGCCTTGGATGCACCTATGCCCTGGGTACCTATGGTACACTATACAGGGGCTCACACAGTGACCCAATTGGATATGTACCTAAAGTACATGAAGTCCATTTTACAGTGAGAGCAGATAGCCTGGGGCCCTGAATAGTAGGATCCCAGGCCAACTAAGTCAAAAACCAGCTAAATACTAGGCAAAAAGTTGGGGTAACCATATAGTCAGACATCCACCTTCCTACATCCGGGACTTCAAATCACCACTAGGCCACGTCGCAAGATGGCGGAGGCTCCGCCTCGCTGCTATAGGGTCAGCCGCTCTGGGAGCCCGTCAGTATCTCTGGTGGCTCAAAGCGTGCGCAAAGTCGGTCGCTCCGCAGGCGCTGTACATTGGCATACCACCATACTTTTATTTGAGCCCCAGGTCGCCAGTTATCGATCTCCGCCTGGCTCCTCACTCTCCCTGCGATTAGCACCCACTGCGGCTCTCCTCTCCAGGGCGCTCACTGTCTGTTAGGTGGTAGGGCAGGAGGATCTCGGCAGGACCCTCAACCGGCCCTGGAATCGCAGACTCGCTGCTGAGTTGTCTCGAGGTGGCGGGGCCTGCGCTGCAACACTATGGGGTCTGCCGCACGAAGAGCTCGCCAGCGGTCTCTGCTGCACGGAGGTGGGCAGAACCCCCACGCTCTCTGAATTGTGGTGGGTGGCGGCTCAACCCGTCTCCTCGTCCTTCCTCCCGGGTTTTCCCCTGTGTTTCAGGCCCGTCCGTGTCTGCTCTTTCGCCCGCTGCCGCTCCAGAGCCGAGCCTCCTCGTGGCTAGGCTGCGCACCCACGGGCTGGCTCCCTGCAGCGTGGCTGAATCAAGCACAGGGAGCCAAATATACGGCGAATTACGGCTAAAGTGGCGTCCACTGTGCCGACCGTCACCTGTAGGCGTGTATCCGACAGCTAATTACAGCCAAACGCCGGTGCTTTGCTGGGCCGCCGATAGGAGAGACAGAGTGGCATGTCCGTTCAATCCGCCATCTTGGCCACACCCTCTAAGTATTCACGTTAATCACAAACCCGTGAAGGGGCTTTGATTAACATGAATACATAGCTGCCACCTCCTCAGCAATCATTTTGGCAGGTAAGAAAAGAAGCTAACGGGTGGACTAGTGTGAGTACCAATTAAAAAAGCTCCTACAAAATTTGTTTGTTTGGGAAAACCTCTATAATTGGCCCTTTGAACAAGAAGGACAGCCGAGGCCCCCCCTGTCAATTACTAACAAAAGACTAGACCAAGTTTAAAAACACAGCGTGTACTTTCTGAAAGCACATGCCCCGTTTTTAAACTTGCTCTACTCTTTTCTTAGTAAAGTGAGCATAGCTGCCAAGGTTTCAGATTGCTTATGTGTGACATTTTCATAATTTTAATGTACTTATGATGACTAGCATTCAATGGCTAAGGGTGACATTTTCTTGTGAACAAAATCAAACCCATGAAGATGCTGGAAATATGGAGTAGTTTCTTACCTGTAACTCCAGTTCTGTAGTAGGGGTATCTCTGTGATAGTCATAATCATGTGAATAGTCCCACCCATGTGCGTGGACCTTCGGAGCACTTCATTAGATATAGTCTCTTAAGTTGTCCTCTTCTGCAGTCCTGCATAGACACTTAATAGATAAAAGACAATAATGCAGCCTAAAAACACTAGGCTACGCTGGCCATTACTTCATCCTGAAGTGAAAAAGATAGCCAGGTAAAAGTTAAAGTGAACTATTTTATTAAGTTTCATACATAAAAAAACTGCCCTTCAAAAAGATCCCTTTTTCAGGATGGAGATGAAGGTATGTAGTAGGGGATCTCTGTGTATAGTCATAATCATGTGAATAGTCCCGCCCATGTGCGTGGACCCCGGAGCACTTCATTAGATTTAGGGCCCGATGTAGGTGGCAAATACCGGTCGGAAACGGCCGAATTCGGCCGTTTCCGACCGGTATTTGGCATCTTGAGATGTAGGGGGCCAGATTTTACAGATTCTGTAAATTTACCGAATCTGTAAATTTACAGAATCTGTAAAATACCGAATCAGTATTTTTACTGATTCGGTACCTTCCAGATGTAGGTGGGACTCTTCTGAGTCCCAAAGGCCCTACAAATTCGGTATTTTACCACCCAATCCAATTGGGTGTTAAAATACCGAATTCAGGTGTGCATGCACATGTGTGCATGCACACCTAGCCATGTGACAGACAGACATGCCCTTAGGGCATGGCATGTCTGTGTGCCACATGGCGCACATGCCTATTTTTGGGGTGCCAGAGGGTGTCAAAGTGACACCCCCTGCACCCTTGCCAAATTCGGTATTTACCGATTCTGTAAATACCGAATCGGTATTGCCCATTGATTCCTATGGGCTTCAAGGCCCATAGGAATCAATGGGCAATACCGATTCGATATTTACAGATTCGGTAAATACCGAATCTTAACGATTCGGTATTTACAGAATCTGTAATACCTACATCTCCCCCCTTCATATTTACCGACTCTTAAATACCGAATCGGTAAAATTTGGTATTTAAGAGTCGGTAAATATGAATTACCTACATCTGGCCTCAAGTTGTCCTCTTCTGCAGTCCTGCAAAGACACTTAAGAGATAATAAAAGACAATAATGCAGCATAAAAACATTACGCTACGCTCGCCATTACTTCATCCTGAAGTGAAAAAGATAGCCAGGTAACAGTTAAATGTAACTATTTTACTAAGATTCACACAAAGAAAATGCACTTCACAAAGATCCCTTTTTCATGATAGAGGTGAAGGGTTAGACAGACAAGCCCCATAGGCTGCCATTTGTGTCTGTAAATGGATACCGTGCCTTTAAGAATCCTTCCAGAGTCCCTCGGTATCCCATGATGCACAGCCAAAGACCATTTACTTTCAGTTCTTTTTGAAGGTATATAAAGCAGGGCCTGTTACATTTAGGATATCACTGTTTCATCCACCGGGGAGGAGGGCGGGTTGCTTAGGACTATCACAGAGATACCCCTACTACAGAACTGGAGTTACAGGTAAGAAACTACTCCTTCTGTAGTAGGGGGATCTCTGTGTATAGTCATAATCATGTGAATAGAATAGCAACCCCATCCCCAAACAACAATCCCAGCGGTGGAAGAAACAAACAGACTCACTATTGTGCAAATAGATTCCGCAGTTAAGCCTGCCCAACCTGAGCATCTGCACTGCCATCAGAGTCCAGGCAGTAGTTTTTAGTAAAGGTATGGACTGACTTCCAAGTGGCAGCCTTACAGATCTCTGCAATAGGGACAATACGGAGTAAAGCCGCTGTAGCAGCTTTACCTCTGGTAGAGTGAGCCTTAGGCTTACTGACTAGAGTCTTGTTGGCTTTCTGATAACACAACTGAATACAGGACACAATCCACCTAGAGATGGATTGCTTAGAGGTAGCAAGACCAGTCCTGACCGAGCCATAGTTAACAACTGATCGATCTACGAATCTCCTTAGTCTTATCTAAGTAGAATTTCAACACCCTTCTAACATCAAGAGAATAAAGGGATTTCTCAGCAGGAGAGGAAGGATGCTAAAAAAACGTGGGTAAAGAAATTGTTTTAATTCACATGAAACTCTGACACCACTTTCGGAAGGAATTTAGGGTGAGTTCTCATGACCACCTTAGAGGAATGAAACACATAGTAAGGCTCTTGACAACAAAGAGCCTGGATTTCACTCACCCTGCGAGCCGATGTTATGGCTACATGGAAAGCTGCCTTCCTGGATAGATGTTGAAGAGAATCCTTATGAATGGGTTCAAAAGGCTCCCTCATCAGTCTGGAAAGTACCACATTAAGCTCCCACGGAGGCGAAGGACGCCTAATGGGAGGAAACACCTTCTTCAAATCTTCCAGAAAATCTTTGATAACTGGGATTTGGAAAAAGGAAGTTTGTGAAGGCGATTTCCTATACGCAGTTAAAGCTGCGAGGTGAACTTTAATGTTATGAAAGTTAAGGCCAGATTGAGCCAAATTCAGCAAGTAAGGAAGGATGACATCCTCCTTGCAGGAGGTAGGATCAGCATTTTTCGAGGTACACCAAATGCAAAATCTCTTCCACTTGTACGCATAGGAAGTCCACGTGGATGGTCTTTTCGCTTCCCTCAAAATCTCCATACAGTTCTCCGGGAGATTAAGGTGCCCATATTGCACTAGCTCAGGAGCCATGCTGCCAAATTCAGCGACAAGAGGTTGGGGTGCACCATCTTCCCTCCGAACTTCGTGAGAAGGTCCGGCCGACACAGAAGTCGAAGGCGCGGCAGGAGGGACCGGTGTAGGAGATTGGTGAACCACCACTGGTGAGACCACTCTGGAGCAATGAGGATCATCTTGGCCCGTGATTGGGAAAGTTTGATCAACACTGTCGGGATCAGAGGAATGGGTGGAAAGGTGCAGAAAAAGCTTTTCTACCAGTTGATCCACAGTGCATTCCCCAGCGTCCCTGGTTGGTAAAACCTGGATGCGAAATCTCTGCATTTGCTGTTTTCTGCTGTGGCACACAGATCGATCTTTGGGGTGCCCCACCTCTTGAAGATTTCTCTTACCACTTTGTCGTTTAAGACCCATTCGTGATTTTGGTGAACTAGTCTGCCTGTGCATTCTGCACACCTGGCAGGTGAGTTGCTGTTATGGTCAGGTCCTTGGCCAGCAGCCAATTCCAGATTGTCTGCGCTTCCCACGACAATGTGCGAGATCTCGAACTCCCCTGCTTTTTGAGACAGTACATAGTCGTTGTGTTATCCGTCTGGAAAAGCAGGGAACTGGTGCGAAAGGAGAGTTGGAAGGCTTTCAGCGCCAAATGAACTGCTCGGAGTTCCAGAAAGTTGATGTGATACGTGGCCTCCTTCTGGGACCACGTGCCCTGTATCTGAATGTGGTCTGAATGCGCTCCCCAGCCGTGGAGAGATGCATCTGTCACAATGGTCTGAGCCGGTATCTCCTTGTGGAACGGAATCTCCCGGAGGAGATTGTGAGGCGAGCACCACCACTTGATGGACTTGTGGGCTTTCTACGACAGCTGAATCCTGTCCTCCCAATCCCCTCGTCTCTGGTCCCACTGATCCTCCACACATTCCTGCAGAGGCCGCATGTGGAGGCGTGCATGTGGAGTGAGGAAGATACAAGACGCCATGGAAGATACAAGATACCATGCTCACCGTCGGCGAGGGAATGGGCATGAGAACCGAAGCCTTCCAAAGGACTGATAAGGACACACACTTGCCTTGTGAGTATCGATGGAGGCTCCCACATACTGCAGACACTGGACAGAAGTTGGGACAAACTTTGAGAGATTGATGTGTAGACCTAAGCAATTCAGCAGAGTGGACGTCCTGTTGAAATACAGTTGTGCCTCCTGAAATGTGGCTGCCTTGATCAGCCAGTCCTCCAGGTATGGATAGACGAACACCTTGTTCTTTCGGAGGTGTGCTGCAACTGCCGCCATGCATTTTGAAAAAACCCTGGGCGCTGACTTCAGGCCGAATGGAAACACTGCATATTGGTAGTGATTGGTGCCGACCAGGAACCGAAGGAACTTGCGATGTTTCCATGCTATGGGCAAGTGAAAATATGCGTCTTGAAGATCTATTGTGCATAGACAGTCTCCCTGATGCAGCTGAGGGTAGATTTGGTGTAGTGATAACATGTGGAACTTTTCTCTGCGGATCCATTTGTTCGCTTGCCGCAAATCGAGAATGGGTCTGAATTCGTTCTTGTCCTTCTTGCGTACTAGAATCTGGAATATAGACCTTGTCCCCTCTGGGTAGGAGGAACCAGTTCTATCACCCTTTTTCTAACAGGGTTTCGGCCTCCACACGAAGTTCTCGCAGCAGGTGTTGTAAGCGAACTGGTTGTATCGATGGAGGGGGACTGGTGAAACAGACAGTATTCATTGCAAACAATATTCAGCACCAACTGTCCTGAGTAATCTCTTTCCACTCTGCTAGATGATTTTGAATGCCCCCCCCCCCACCGGAGTCGGCAACAGAAGAGGGGGAAGTAACCTTCAGGGCTTGGAACCCGCTGGGGCCTTGTCCCCTGGTGCCGACTGCTGGTTATTCCTGCCTCTCAACTGGCGCCTCTGAGATGGTTGATAGGACCGTTGAAACTGTTGCTGCTGTTGTCCAGACTGGCAGCCTGCCCGCGCTGGAATTGTTGAGAGGAATAACGCCGTTGGAAAGGACGGAAATTCGTACGCTGCTCCTTAGGCTTTTCCAAGCCAACAGCTTTGAGGGTCTCCATCTCCGCCTTCATGCGGGCCATCTCCTCATCTGCATGGGAATCAAAGAGGGTGGAACCTGAGAAAGGAAGGTTCGTGAAACGTTGCTGAGCCTCTGGTTTTAAAGATGTGAGGCGCAACCAGCAATGCCGCCGGAGAGTCACGCCATGGCAATACCCATGGGCTACAAGGAGAGAGGTGTCCGCTTCCGCGCTTATAATCAGATTAGAGACCATCAGCCCCTCTTTGAGAAATTCCTGGAAATCCTCCTGTTTATCCCTAGGGAGGAGATCCATGAACTGGTGGAGAGACTCCCACAAGGAACGGTCATAACGGCCCAGCAGGGCGGTAGAACTAGCCGCCTTAATCAATGTGGCTGCAGTGTTGCAGACTTTCCTCCCCGCAGAGTCCAGCTCACGGCTTTCCTTGTCCGGAGGGACCGTTGACGAGGGAGCCGTAGCATGTTGCTTCTTTGCCGCCACCACGATGACTGAATCCGGGTGGGGGGGGGGGTTCCGCTCAAAGGAAGGCAGGGTCAGAGTCCGGGGGACGGTATTTCTTCTGGAGCCTCGAAGGCGCAGACATCACCGAGGCAGGCATAAGGGATAATTCCATCGCCGGTTCCTCCAATCTGGGTACCAATGGAGGCAGAGGACGTAAGGTTTGCCTCTGCTGTAGAGTCTCAAAAATCACTGACGTGGTGGGAGTAGGCACAGACAACGCAATGTCCAGTTTCGCCGCTCCCCTGACCAGAACCTCCTGAAATGTGACAATGTCATTGACAGGTGACACCCTCAAGGGTGGTGAGTCCGATAATGTGGGTGAGCATGTCCCCCCACTAGAGGACGCTGTGTCCCTACTGTATCGAGAACGTGATCTCTAGTGTCGATGGCGACGGCGAGACCTCGTAGAAGAACGGTGCCAGCTGTGAGAGCGATGTCTTGTCCGGGACCGTGATCTCGGCCTTCTAGGTTCTGCAGGGATCAAAGGCACAGGCGGAACTGCCAGAGGCTGAGGAGGCGGTGGAGGAGGAGGTGGCGGAGGCATTTTAGGAGGAGGAGGCGGACGAGTAGGAGTCCTGGGCCGCTGAGGCGACTGACGAGGAGCTACAGGCTGAGCAGGTTCCAGTATCCTAGTTGGAAAATAGGTCCTGGAATACTCAGAGTCCGAGGTAGATACTACCCTTCTCCGCTTGCGGGCTGGCCTTGAAGAGGGAGCCTTGGATGTAGTGCCCCTCGACGGTGAGCGTCGACGTGACCTCGAACTTGCAGATGAAGATGGCCCCAATGTCGATGACCCAGATTTCTACATATCTTTATTCACTAAATTGCGATTGAATGGATCGGGGGGGGGGGAGACCTTAATGTTGCACTCAACTCCACGCTAGACCGCTCCCACAACACTGCTGAATATCACAAGCGAGCTGCGGAAGCCCTTCTAACCGGCATTGATGAGTTCCATTTTCACGATGTCTGGAGGGAGCGGCACCCCACCCTCCAAGAGAGCACACACTCCTCCACAGCACACAACAGCTGGTCGAGGCTAGATTATTGGCTATTAACAGATCGTGCATCCACCTGGGCTACTGATGTACTGCACCTACCCAAAACGCTATCAGACCATAAGCCAGTTACTTTAACATTAGTTATTCCCACATATATACCGCCTCCCTTTACATGGCGCTTTAATGCCACAGCGCTGCTTGACCCGCTGTACAGGGAAACACTCCACACTGCTATAGAGGACTTTTTTTGCTATCAACAGACAATTTGTGGAAAGTGCGGGCACTCTACGGGGAGCCTTCAAAGCAACAATACGAGGGGTCTGTATTGGCACGTCCGTAGGGATATTGAAAGATAGAAGGTCGCAACTGCAGAACTGTGAGAACGACATTCGAAAGTTAGAGACTATGAATCCACACATGATACGGCCACACTGGGGGCACTACGGGAGGTGGTTACACGATATAACAACCTAGCGGAGGAAGAAATTAGGTACACATATAAACGCCACAGAGCACGCAGACTAGGAGAGGGAGGACGCCCGGGTCGCATTCTTGCGCAGAAAATACGTACAGATCACAGAAATCATATGATCACACAGATAGCGGATGATGAGGGGCAAACACACTATGACACCCCTGGGATTATGGCTACTTTTGTTAAAACATATGGGGATTTTTACACTACACAACACACGACCACGGAACCTGAAATATTACAATATATTGAGGACATAGCGCTAGTGTGGCTCTCAGATGCACATCACGAATACCTGGTGGAACGGATCACGGAGGAGGAAACGCTTGCGGCCATTAAAGCCTTACCGAATGGGAAGGCGCCAGGACCTGACGGATTCACTGGAGAAGTCTATAAGGCCTTCGCCGAAGATATCATCCCCCATCTCGTCGAAATGTATGATTTTATTTTAAATATATTTTTTTATTGCAGAATCAGGAATAGACACATCCAGCAAGTCAACCCCTACACCAACGGCACCCAGCGTACAGTGCGACATCAATACAATACACAGCCGATTAGCCCACATCCCGGAGGCTGGGCGGCGCTTCAATGAGTCAGTTCACTGGAGGTACCTCGGCGCAAGCCCTATTCGGGACACAGGTCAAGTGTAGTACTTCGTTTCTGCATTTATCCCAGAACAACCAACCCACCCTCACCATCCAAGCCTAGGCCACTCCAATGTCATGTCACTAAATCATCACAACAATCTTCCTGGGCCACCCGGTTCCGGGAGGCTGCCGCTAGCCGGCGAACCACCCCCTCCTCTGAACCCTTCACAGTACCCTCCCCCCAACTGCTGCTAATGCGGGTCCCACCATCCTCCTCCTGCTCCAGGGTGACAACTATCAGGAAGTGTTGACTAGCAAGTAGTCACATGGAATCCCTGCCTACAACTGATCAGTTTCTTCGCCTTCAGTTAGGTAGTCCCTTAATGCCTGCACCACCAGCTCCCAGGCCCGCGCCAGGTCCAAGCTCTTCTCATTACCAGTTCTAGTCGCCTGGCGCATTCGTAACACACTCTCACAGCTCGACCACTTCACCAATTCATTCCTCCACCTCCGTACAGACGGCCCCTCTTTAGACTTCCAATGCCAAGTGATCTCACGCTGTGCCAGTATCAGTCCCAACCCAATGAATTTGCTCGTAACCTTGGTCTTTTTGGTATGCGGGAACCAAAGAAGCAGGCATGCGGCCATATCAAAGTCCACCTCCCGATCCGTGACAGCATTCAAGAGGTCTCCTACCTCGGACCAGTAGTCCCCCAATTTCGGGCAACCCCACAGCATGTGGTCAAGATCCACCTCAGGTTCCAAACATCGCGGGCACATGGCATCAAGCACCCGGAAGTGTCGACGTAACCTCTCTGGGGTCAAATATGCCCTATGGATCACAAAATAATGCACCTGTTGGAATCTCGCATTCCTCGTCCCTTTCCAGGTCCTGTACAGCACCTGACCCCATACGGCGTCCGGAATTTGTCTACCGACGCTGGACTCCCAGCGCGACTTCAACTCAACTAACGGGGCCAGACCTTCAGTTAACATCCTAAGGTGGAGGCAGGTCACCGCCTTGACGGTGCCCGCCGCCATCACCACATATTGGCACACCGCCGTCACCTCCGGTTCAGCCAATCCGCCCCCCCAATGCTTCTGCAGAGCCGCGACAACCGCCGCATGCAGCAAGAAGGTGCCACTCGGCAGGCCAAATTGCTCCTGTAAGGTCTGGAACGGGGCCAGCGTCCCGTCCACATAGAGGTCCCCTCGTCGAAATGTATGATGAGGCCCACAATAATGGTATTCTCCCGCAAACACAGAGAGGCACTAATAGTAACGATTCTCAAACCTGATAAAATCTGTCTAAGGCAGACTCATTCCGACCCTTATCATTAATAAACACGGACGCTAAAATATTAGCAAAAATAATTGCCACAAGATTGCAGCCACTCATGTCCACGATTATTCTTCCCGACCAATCTGGCTTCATCCCCAGATCCACCGCGCATAATTTGCGCACGATCTTTGCTTTATTGCACCAGCTTAACCCAGACCTTCAGGCAGTAGCAGTGTTGCTAGATGCGGCCAAAGCTTTTGATTCTGTAGAGTGGCCCTAGATGTTTGCAATCTTACGTACGATTGGCCTCCCACTGCGATTGTTGACGTGGATCAGTGTCCTATACACAAATCCCACAGTTCGCATCAAAGTGAATGGGTATATATCAGACACAGTACCTATCCAGCGTGGCACGAGACAGAGCTGTCCGCTCTCTCCCCTCCTCTTCTCGATAGCGCTTGAACCCCTAGCCTGTAAAATACACCAAAAACATGCCCATACTGCGCTTAGATTCCAACTACGACCCATCAGTATATCACTATATGCTGACGATATGGTCCTATACCTCCGAGACCCTGAAAATAACCTCTCCCCTGTACTCCGTGAGTACGTGAAATTCAGTAGACAATCAGGCCTACATATAAACTGGATTAAATCCGCCGATTCCCATTAACTAACAGTACCAGAGCCCCACAGCTAGACTTCCCTGTTATATGGCAAGATGACACGATTAAATACTTAGGGATCTGGGTACATAGAGATGCAGAACTAGTAATTAGACAAAATTATGGAACTGCCATTGACCGCATAGAAATGCAGATACAGAGGAGGATAACTCTTCCTCTATCCCTCGCTGATAGGATCTCCTTGCTGAAAATGGTGATACTCCCAAAGCTATTGTACTTATTTGTCAACATACCTATTGCTCCCCCTACATCAGTTTTCGCCAGAATTCGTGCGGGATTTGTGAAATTAATCTGGTCAGGGAAGCAAGCTAGAATAAGTCTTCAAACACCCACCCTCCCATATAGTGCAGGAGGATTCACGGTACCGGATATCTATCTCTACTATCTGTGCGCACAAGCACATTTCGCGTACTACTGGTACCACCCAGTGATGTACTTACCACACCTTGCAATCGAAGACGCTGAAGCCAGTCCGATACCACTGACTAGTATCATGTCGCATACCAGACCTCACCTCACATCGCAGGAGAAACACTGTGCGCACCACCTCCACAGCATGGGAGCGGCTTAGTCAACTAGCACACAAGAATCCAATATATGCTCCAGGTCTCCCTTTAGCCTCGCACTCTAAACTATCGGTCACGATGGAAAAGAACAATATGACAATCCTGGAGCAGGCGGACATGTCAACACTGGGAGATCTTTATCCCAATGGCACGTTTATCACTCATGATGACCTGTCGTACATCAGTAACCAAACACTGCTCTTCCGCTTCCTATACCATAGACTGCGTGCTGCTGCTCGGGAGCTGTACCCCTCTTTCCCTGATGAACCCCCCACCCTACACTCGCTACAACTACTGTTAACTTACCCCGACCATGCACACATCATATCCAAACTATACAGGCAGGCACAGTCAGAGATAGGAACTGATACAATTAAAGCACGAGACAAATGGTCTGCACTACTAGATACCCCCCTCACAGAGGAAGACTGGACAACCAGTTGCACACTGATAACACTTCTCACTCCAAATGGGAACCTACGTCTTATTCATTATAAGTATCTCCATCAAGTATATCACACTCCTCTAAAATTATTTAAAATCAGACAAAGAGATGATGCAAGATGTAGGAGGTGTGGAACGGATCAAGCAGACTTTGCGCACCTTGTGTGGTGCTGTGAGAGGGTGCAACGGTACTGGATGGCGGTAACCAGCCATATAGCGAAAATGATGTCCTGTACCATTGCATGTACTCCTAGATTGTGCTCGTTTGGCCTGGATGTGCCATTAAAGGCAAGGGGGAAAAAACTCGTGGCCATATTATTGTTACTTGCGAAACGCAGAATTTCCATACACTGGGATAGCAAATGCTCACCGGCGCTTAAGGACTGGTTGGTGGACGCTGTTTACTGCAGAGATACCTTTCTGACATATGCTGAGGAACTACCGGCTAACTCTAAACCCTCGGCTATTTGGGAACCACTGTGAGTATTTACGTGAAAATCCAGATTTGACAACAACGGCCTCTGACACCACGCTCTGAATCTAGACCTTAATATCTGTCATTATCGCCTGTTAAGATTTGACTAGTCTGTTCATGTCAATGCTGCACCTGTGATACTGTGCTAATTACATGCTTTGCTTTTTGAATCTCTCTATGTAATTTTGAGATTTGTATGCTTAATGCTTGTGACTGATGTATAATCTTTCTTCTCGATTTTCTGTGAAAAAACTGATAAATAAAATAATTAAAAAAAAAGAACTTGCAGATGAAGAGAGGCTAACCACAGAGGGTGACTGGTCTCTTGACGTCGAGCTACGATGGTACCTCCTCGACGCCGACCGTCTTCTCGACGTCTATCTTCTTCGTGACGTAGATGTTCTTCGTGATGTCGATCTTCTCCTCGACGTCAGCGGTGAGCGCCGGCGAGCGCCGATATCTCCTAGACCCAGATCGTCGGCGATGATATGTCGGCGTTGACTGGGATGTCCTCGACGTCGACCTTAGCCGAGGTCTTGATGTCCGTCCCCTTGATCTTCGACGTCGTTTATACCCAGAGCCCTGAGTCGATGGGGAGCATATCGTCGTCATACCTGGTTTCGACATTGACGTTGTCGGCTTTGACGTCGACAGGGACAGACGTAGTTTTTTAGTCTTTTGTCGACTGGGGAGCCTCCCCAAAGGCCAACACATGGGTTGTGGAGGAGGAAAGGCTCTCTCCTTGCCCAGATGTCCCACCTGCAGCCTGTTGTCTTCTCTGGTCTAGACCTTGAAAACAAATGTTCTCCCTGTCATGGAGGGTCCTCCTGGAGAAGCATTTACAGATGGTGCAGGATTCAGGAACATGTGAAGAAGGTAGACAGAGAATACAAACTCTGTGGGAGTCCGACTTGGCCTTCTTCCTGCTACATTCAGGGCACTTGTCAAATAAAGATGGCATTTTGACAAGATAAATGTGGGCTAACTGCCCAAAAAAGACAGCAAAAGGAAGGTAAAGGCCAAAGACGCTGAGTAAAACACATACTTTAAAGAGCTCATTACTTGAAAATATACCACTAAAGATAGAGCTCAATGCTCCAGAGTCCTGCTAGCAGGAGCTGGAAAAAAGAACTGCAAGTATATGGCCTTTGGCTGTGCATCATGGGATACCGAGGGTCTCTGGAAGGATTCTTAAAGGCACGGTATCCATTTACAGACACATAATGGCAGCCTATGGGGCTTGTCTGTCTAACCCTTCACCTCTATCATGAACAAGCATTTACAATGCAATGGTTTCGCCTTTGGAAAAAGTTAGAGCTATTGGCATTGTAAATGACAAATGTTGTATTTATGTGTTGGTTTTGAAAACAGATAAATAAATGGCATTGTCATTTACATTGCCATTAGCTTAATCTCTTGCAAATGTGAGACCTATTGTACCCTACGGACGAGCTCAGCAGACAGCAATTACTACCACACACACACACCCAGAGCCACACACACACACACACACCCACCCAGAGCCACACACACACACCCAGAGCCACACTAACACACACATCCAGAGCCACACACACACCCAGAGCCACACACCCAGAGCTATACACACACCCAGAGCTACACGCACACCCACACACCCAGAGTCATACACACACCCACACACCCAGAGCCACACACACATTTAGAGCCACACACCCAGAGTCAAACACACGCAACCACCCAGAGCCACACACACACCCACACATTCAGAGCCACACACACACCCACACACTCAGAGCAACACACACACCCAGAGCCACACACACACACACACACACACACACACACACACCCACCCACCCACCCAGAGCCACACCCACCCAGAGCCACACACACCCAGAGCCACACACACACACTTCGTAATTGAAGTTCAGAGGCCAGGGGGTCATCGGTTACTTGGGTAACAGTGGTTTGCAGACAGTATGGGGCTGTACCGTGCTGTTTTGAAGTTTATGTACATTTTTACAGTTCATTATAAAAGGGGTGGAGCTCGATCTCTGACACTTCCTATTCTTTTGAAGCACCTATGGGTAAGGCTCGAGGCAGCCTGCACTTCTTTGGCAGGGCTTTGACTAACAGGAAATGCCCACCCTTTCCTTCTTAGTGCGCCAATCACTGCTCTGATGTGAGGCTGTGACGGTTCCAGCCCTGTGCTCCAGTCCGTGCTACTCGGGCAGCACAGCGCGTGCTCATATCCTCAAGGTCAACTCTATTTCTAATGTGCAAAGTTAATTAAAAAAAGTTACACAGCACCATCAATACATCGAGACAATAATAACATTGTGGAAGTACAGTGATAAATATACAAATATACTGAGTTACTAAAATCAAATGCATTATAAATTCTCGTTCATTTAGATTAAAATGCATTTTAAAGTACAGCGTGAACTAATTGAATTATAAATCATGAGCTTAACTGTGCAAATAATATCAAGGACATGAGCGGGCAAACTTGATTTACCCATGTCCTTTCTTCTAGCTTCGACTATTTCTGAGCCTTTCCCACCCGGATACTGAAAGCGACGAATCCCGTCTGGGTTGAGCGCGGTCATAGGATCTTCTCTGCTTGTTCGAACGGCTGCTTGATTAATGGCGCCCCCAACATCCTTCTGCGGTCTGAACATCTGCTCACTTTTTTCAGTATTTTATAGTTCGAATTTTGAATAATATCATAGAAGGGCAAATGTTATTGCCTGTATATTAATTAATACATTGATATACTGGTTATTAATGTGGCACACAGCTCAAAATAAATGACTGCATCTGAAATAAAGGGTGTCGATATTATCCACACACTGGAGCTCACTGCAGCGACTTCAGAAGGATGAAAGCATAATCAGCCCCGCCAGCACTGGAACGTGTAACCTGCAGTTCATGCTCCATTCTCTGCTATTCTCTCCCCTCTCTTGAAGACCAGGCATGAAGGGATCACACCCCCATATTTCTAAAATGCAGTGTTTTGTTGAGCTGCGACCCATGCCTTTAAAAGGCACCAGAACTCTCTACCCAGGTTTACCTCCCCGAACGAGGCAACAGAGATGTCTTTCATGCGATCAGCAATGCGGTGACATTGATTAATTAGGTTTGTCCACTATACCGGAAATGCATTGAAGGCTCGTGCTTTTTTTTTTTTTATTTATTGCGATTTTATATAGAGCAAACATTACCTGAAGGCGTCAGAGCGCTTTACAAAAGAACCAGTTGCGTTACATAAGGACTTTGGATTACATGAGTTACATAAGAGATGCAAACAGAAAAAAAATGTAAATATACAAGAGGAGTGAAAGGAGGTGAAATTTGCAAATGTACAAGTTGTAAAGTCACTCAAGGAAGAGATACCAACAGATACACTCTAAAATCCCATAGGAATGGTAGTAAGTACAAAGCTCTACTACATATACTAGTGGTAAAACTTGTATATAGCTTAATGATATCTGCACACATACATTTAGAACATAATGACACACTACGGGCACCCCCATGTCCCTGAACTTTAGAGGCGTTCTCTCTGATTGATCAAAATGTATGCATGGTGCGTCAAAAGCACCTGAAAACTGACCAGACCCGCTTCCCTGATCCTCCACCTGGTAGAAGGATCTCCCCTCTCGCTTAAGTGGGCACGGGTGCTGAGAGTGGTGGGCACAGGAGCCGAGAGTGGGTACTGGTGTCGAGAGTGAGCTCAGTGTAAGAGTGGGCATGGCACAAAGACAATTCGCTGGCATGGCCATACGGCTAACAGATGGCAGCACCGATTGTGCCAGTCTGTAAAGTGCGTCTATGTATGTGGCTGGTGCAGGACGGAAGTGGTACGAGAGGCATAGGTATCACTATTTTTTTTTCTTTAGTTTGAGTTGATTTCGATTCCATCTCTTTCCCCACCCTCTCACATTGAGCTATCGCCAGGCCGAGAGAAATAACTGAAACACGTAGCCCGCCGTAAATCGCTTCCCCCCTCCCCCAGACAGCCTTCAACCGTAAAGTACGAAGATGTCGGATGTTTTTTAAAGACATTGTGATGGTTTGCATGCAAATGCCGCCTCTTTCAAATAAGCACATCAAAGGAGCCTGCAGGGTGGCGTTGGTTTATCTCTGCGGGGGGCGTCGCACTGTAGAATAGGGGAGGGGCTCAAGGTGCAAAGAGCTTCACTTTGCACCTCTGCAGACGCACTGGCGTCTCCTGGGCGGTTGGGGCTTTTTAGGTGTCTTTTTTTTTTATTTAAATAAAACGGTATAACAAGCCAGAAGTTGATCGCTGCATATCCGGTCAAGGACAGGTCACTGCCTTGTCCATATCAAGCTGACCTTGATGTACTGGTGGTTACGAGAATAACACATACCCAAAAATCGCAATCTGTGTGCAATGAAGCTCCAGGTGTGGAGCGATCTGGCCTCAGGTGGTGGCGTACCTACGTCAATAATGCACTAACTGCAGTTGAAGTGCTGAGTCAGTCCTAAGAGTCTATTCACATCTAAATCTCCGCAGCGCCCACTTTACTGGCCGAGCTATCTTAGCAATGTCAGTCCAGCAGCTACTGTAAACATCTGCGCCAAAATATGTGACGCGTGTTACTGAAAACTTCTGTGTCAAGGGTTCAAGTCAAGGTCCCCAGACATGAGCTGGCTGAGCCTTTCAATGACTGCACAATGAGGAATAACAGGGGAACACAAATACTTTGTATAAGAGTGCGCACTCTATGTAGAGTAATCTTTAAAGAGTTCATTATTTAAACTTAAAACTTAAATAAAATCATTTGAGAACCCAGAAAAACAAGCATTTGCCTCCTACCTACGACTTGCCATCTGACAACGCTATCATGCCTCTTTGACAACTTAGACTATTGGACAACACCCAGCCAGACTGATCCCAGTTACAACTTGACAAGCACTAACAAGGGTAAAATAGGGGCGGGGGTCACCTACAGCTGCTGTGTGGTCCCCAATACATCTTTGAACGTCAACGGTCCTGTGTTTTACTGAAGCACACGCATAACCGGGATATTCAGATCTCTATTAATGCACGCACTCTCACCTCTCGCACGTCCTGTAGGCACTCGAGCACGGCAAGGTTGTTGTTCCACGTCTTCCTTGGACAGACACGGCTCACGTCCTCCCGGCAGGCCTCATCATCAGACAGCTTCCATCCGCCGGGCCCACGCCTCACGGGGGACACGACGACTTGCGGCTGCTGTGACTGTGGGGCAGCCGCGCCCCCTGCCTTCGGGGCGTCTACAGCTATGCCATCCCCACGTACCGCCAAAGCCCACATCCCGCATAACAGCAGCAGCGCCCACAGCTCCATCCCACGTCCACAAGCCGACATCTTGGAACCAGCCACTGACGTTGCGTAGAGGAGGAGGAATGAGTGACGTAGTTAGTATTTAAGAGTGCACAGTGACGTATACGGAAGAAAAAGATACTCAGCAACACGGGAGGGGGCGGAGATGTTCCTAATGCCGTGGTTGAACCCGGGAGGGGGTGGGAGAGGGGCGGGAGAGTACACGAACGGCGGGAGGGGGGCGGGAGAGAACGAGGGGGGCGGGAGAGTACACGAACGGCGGGAGGGGGGCGGGAGAGGACGAGGGAGGCGAGAGAGTACACGAACGGCGGGAGGGGGGCGGGAGAGGACGAGGGAGGCGGGAGAGTACACGAACGGCGGGAAGGGGGCGGGAGAAGACGAGGGGGGCGGGAAACGTGCACAGGACAGCGAGGGGAGGGGGGACGGCGGGAGGAAGGCAGGACAGCAGCAAGCACGGCGCGGCCGGACCAGATTCAGGGGCGTTCCCGGCTTTCGGCTGACGTCGCGTGACGTCGGCAAAAGCCAAAGAATCTCGGGAACGCCCCCGAATCTGGTCCGGCAGTGACGGACAGGCCCCTCGTCCAATGGCTATGCTCCATTTATGGAGCCAGCCAATGAATGACGAGGGCCGACCCAAAGCCACACTACAGTTCTCATAAGATTTCTCCTGCGCAAAAGCTGCTTGCGCAGCTTTTTGCAGTCGAAACCTAAAAAGGGATCTTTGTGAAGTGCATTTTCTTTATGTGTGAAACTTAGTAAAATAGTTACATTTAACTGATACCTGGCTATCTTTTTCACTTCAGGATGAAGTAATGGCGAGCGTAGCCTAATGTTTTTATGCTGCATTATTGTCTTTTATTATCTCTTAAGTGTCTTTGCAGGACTGCAGAAGAGGACAACTTAAGAGACTGAGGGCCAGATGTAGGTAATTCATATTTACCGACTCTTAAATACCGAATTTTACCGATTCGGTATTTAAGAGTCGGTAAATATGAAGGGGGGAGATGTAGGTATTACAGATTCTGTAAATACCGAATCGTTAAGATTCGGTATTTACCGAATCTGTAAATACCGAATCTGTAAATACCGAATCGGTATTGCCCATTGATTCCTATGGGCCTCGAAGCCCATAGGAATCAATGGGCAATACCAATTCTGTAATTACAGATTCGGTATTTTACAGATTCTGTAAATTTACCGATTCGGTAAATTTACAGAATCTGTAAAATCTGGCCCCCTACATCTCAAGATGCCAAATACCGGTCGGAAACGGACGAATTCGGCCGTTTCCGACCGGTATTTGCCACCTACATCGGGCCCTAAATCTAATGAAGTGCTCCGGGGTCCACGCACATGGGCGGGACTATTCACATGATTATGACTATACACAGAGATCCCCTACTACAGAAGTAAAATATCTTCAAGTAAAACATGATTGAAGGTTATTCCTCTTGATGCAGATTATTAAATTTAAGGCTGAATTTTTGTATTTACTGTTCAAAAACACCCTTAAGTTCTTGCAATCAAAAGCTATGTTACTCTTCCGCTTCGGGTGGTCTGTCGCAGGTTTTCTGCCATTGCAGTGAATGGAAATGCAGCTCTTTGGTAGTTAATAGCTCACTGTTCTATATTAGGATTTAAACTTATAAACTGCAAGTAACAAAAGGGGCTTCCTGACAGAAACAGTAATGCACTGACCTATTTACAATGCATGTAATTCGTGATCTGCATGGTTCACCAGCTTTTCATCAGGCATTTTAACCTCCTCTGCTACTTAATGATGAGTCAACTTCCACTAGAAAAAACTTAGATCTCTCTGCAGCAGGTCCATCATTCTTCAGAGTTATCTTGACATATTTATGGTTGCCTGAACATTGTTAGACAGTCATTATCATATTTTTTGCACACCACTGCATCATCTTCAGGTAGGATCTTTTGATGGATTGTGTGCTGCTCAGTCGTCCTTGTGAATTTTCTTCTTCACCCACCTCAATCATTTGCGCAGTTTGAATGCCAGGGAAAAGCTGCATCACAGAAGGTGTAACACAAAATACAGATTTATAGACCAGTTTAGGATAATGTATGCTAATAATGAAACACATGGGCACACGCCTGTTTGTCCTAGACTGGAATCCCAGGTAATTATTTGGTCATTTTTCTGATTGGGGTCTCTAGACCGGTCTCATTCATAGTTTTTAATTCTATTTGTGTTTGCTGACTATCTTGTCTTCAATTGCAGGTTTCCAGTCTGTAAGGTATTTGGATTTCAGTGGTCAGGTGAGAGTACCCACAAAGACAGGGTAATTCTGTTTACGTTCCTCGTTGGGTTGGGGGTTGCTGGGTAAATAGATTCACAATCTGCACCCCTTTCCTTTTGCAGGTTTGCGAGACCGTACTACGAATACAATCGCACAGGCAGATGTGAGTACAGACAGAACAAACAGGTAATTGTTTGGTAGAGTTAAACTGGTGCACTTCTGTTGCAGGTTTCCAGACAGTACCTCACACATTTAAACGGGCGTACGCGAGTACAAGCAGAAGAGGTAATTGTTTGGTACAGTTAAACTGTGGTGCATCTTGTACATTGTAGTATAAAAGAATGCATTCATGAGCTAGGCGTCAACGTAAGCCATGTTCCCTTACTTTATAGGCTTTGTGGTACAGCCGGTTCAAACCGGCGGGCACGGAAATGTTCAAGCGCAAAGCTTTAACTTTGGGAGAGTGCGGTGCTTCACCATAAAGGAAGAAATGTTGCCTTGTATTCAAGGAAGAGTGGATGAAATAAATTGTGGAGGCTGAGACACAGAAATCACGAAGCAAGGTTCGCGTGCAACTCAGGGAGCTATTTCAATACAGTCCAGACGTGGGCTTGATTTGCAAAGCATGTGCCGAAGCCAAGATTGTTAGGGACTTTTCTACAGGGAAGAAATAGAGTGATGGCTGGAAACTAGATTACATGAAACGCCATCTACTTAGCAAAGTACACGAGTCTGGTGATATTGAGATACAGAAGTGCTGCTATGGAGTGTGGGCAATGCTGACAGAAACTGCCACTGACAAAGCAAATAGAATGGAAGTAGTTGAACGCCAAAGATCTATGCCTGAGGAGATAAAGATTCTCATCAACAACGTGTTGCTGGCAGTCAAGGTGAATACTTCAATGTTATCTATACAAGATATCCATGACCACCTAGCTTTGTATGTGAAGATACCAGACAGCTGGAGGAGCAAGAACTATGTCTGAGTTCCTTGAGGCCATCAATAGCATGATACATTGTGAAGCTATGGCAGAACTTCGGCACGCTTTGTATCACACATTGATAATTGATGAGAGCACAGCTATTTCTGTTACAAAAATGCGCACCCTTTACTTCAAGTTGAGACCTTTAACATCAACAGAGCACAAAACACAGTTTGGGGGCATAGTGAAGTTGACTAGTTGTAATGCTGAGGCTATCGCTACTGCAGTGAAATAATTCTACACTGCCAATGAACCGGATCTCATGAAAATGGTCATGTTCACATCAGATTGTGCATCTGTGATGCTGGGTGAGAATAATGGTGTTGCTACTCGCCTTAAACAATCCATTCCTCATCTAGTTGAGCAGCATTGTGTCGCCCATCGAGAAGATTTGGGAGTTGATGATGCCTGGAAGAGGATTGCAATGATTAAAGAGATGGAGACATTATTGAGGACTGTGTTCTCCAGATCTCCTGCAAGGAAGTCCAAACTGGATGAAATTGCATCGGTCACTGAATGTGAAGTGGTCTCTTTTCGACCACTGAATGAAGTCCAGTGGATTTCAAGGCATTTTGCTGTTGGTGCACTAATTCACAATTACGAGGCTTAGAGCATGAGAAAGTTGAGGAGAATGATCCAGTTGCTAAATATTGTTACAGAAAGCTATCAGACTCAAACTACCATATTTCCCTTGCAGTACTTAATTACATTCTGGGTGAATTTGCATCTTTGTGCAAACTATTCCAAAAAAAGTTCTTGGACTACTATTTAAGCTGTACAGTATGCAAGAGCAAAGATTGGCCAAGTTAAGCAACAGTATTTGGGGGACACGGTCTTTTGGAGCACCAATGTAAGAGAGCTGATGGTGTTGTACAAGGAAAGGCAAGAGTTTGACAGTGGCCCTATTTTTTTTTTTGTTTCCCTTCTTTTTGAGCACATGCAAAAAAAAGGTTCCCTGAAGATGAACTGAAAGAATGGACAAGTTTTGAAATCCAGGCAATAGCAACACAATCACATTTTGATTTTGGGACTGAGAATATACAAAGATTTGTTAAAAAGCATTAAAATGTCTTGGTCCTGGGTAATTGTGAAACACCAGAAGATGTTGTTCGACAATACAGAGACTATAAATATGTGGTGGCAGAACATGTAAAGGGTGGGTTATTTACCACCTTTCAAGACACAGTGAATTTCACTGTACGCAATGCTGCTCAGTATAGAGTGGTGTCTCAGCTTGTTGATGTCTGCGCAAAGTTTCAAGCATCTAGTGCAGATTGTGAATGAGGATTCAGCCTCATGAATACTATCAAGAGTAAATTGAGAGTAAATGGAGGAATAGACTAGAGCAGAAATATTTGGATATGCTGATGAGGACAAAGGCTTACCTCCTGAATGGGAAAGTTGACCTAGATAGAGTTTATCAGCACTGGAAAAATAGCAAGGATCGCCGTGAGAAGCAACCCTGTCACCTATCTAGTGATGGCACTTGACGTGTCTGAACGGCCCTCTCCCTGATTGTGTTTATGTGATATTGTATAGGCCCTCAACATGTCCCCACCCAATGAACAGTTAAGAATATTTATTACCACCGTTGAAGTCTTGTTCTTTTCTAAACTTGAAGTGTACGTGCCTGTGTAACCAATTCATGTCATGGCGTGTTTATCCAATTTGCAAACTGGCCTTAAGACCCTTATCGTGGCACTGTATGTGTGAAAATGCACCATCTTTTCACTTTTTTAAGTAAACGTTTGGAGTGACATTGGCGCACATAGCCATGGTTGCAGCGCACAGAGACCCTCCACTTAGCACACAGAGGAAAAAAGTTAGAGCGAACATTGGTTGTCACAGTCTTAAACTTACCCCCAGTCAAAAAATAAACACAGACAGCACTCCACTTTAACGCCCTTAATGTCGAGTTCGGTTTAAGGGCAGTAAATAGTAGAACACCCTCGGATAAACGGGACGCTAATACATACATACATCAGCGTGAGTTGCCCGTCTCGCATCGATTATATTCTCAATTTGAGGCTTTAGAGATCTAGTTGATATGAGTGTGGGTACAACTACAAATACGTCCACAATCCCCTTTGCTTAAGCATGAAGCCTTTATGGGCAGCACCATATTATCCCAAGAGTAATCATCCTCTGACACTTACCAGGGAAATTCTTCCCTCGAATAATAACATCACTAAAATGGCATAAAGTCGCTTTGCCAGGTCTTTCTGTATACCAAGGATCTTGTTTTCTTGCAGAGGGTACGTTAGAGCTCCAGGCCGTGATTATCAGCAAAAGTAGTTCAACAGATTCAACCATGGTGCACTCCTGTACCTTTGATCAAATTAATATGCATTTTTAGTTCTTAGATCGGACCCTGAGTCCAACAGGTCGCAAAGAGAAGCTCACTTATGGTACACCAAGGATTGTAGACGCGAGCGAATACTCCTGGCTCAGCAATCAGGGATAATATTCTCCCCGATTAGAATTGCAAGGAAGCGCTACAAGGCCACCCGGGTTCGGCAAAATTAGCATGGGACAAATCTCACTGGCAGGAGCTCAAAGAAACAAGTGTAGCAAAAGACATTACCTCATTCTGGTCTTTAGTCACCTGGGGTAATAAGCCAGGCGCGCCACCGCCTCCTAATTACATCACTGGTCAGGAATGGTATGATCATATCCAGAAGCTCTACTCATCCTCGGAGAACACGCCTAAGGTGGAGAAAGATGAGTTTGTCAGGCACCCCCTGGATGATGAGCTTTTTTCTTTGGGTGAAATAGAGGCTGCAATAGGCAGAATAGTGTCATCTAAGGCTGAAGGACCACACGGAATACCGGGTGATCTATTGCTTTCCAATATCCCTAATTGGGACCGCTATATTCTGCTCCTGTCAAACGCAGTAGCTAATGGTGCCCCAGTCCCCAGATCCTGGGAAGGAGCAGAGGTGGTCCCAATTTACAAAAAGGAAGCCAAAGATGACCCCTCAAATTACAGGCCTATAAGCCTAATCGATACCCTGCAGAAGGTATTCAGCAGAGTATTGCTGCAGAGGATCCAGCTGTGGGAAGATGAAAATGCCATCCTACCACAGTTTCAGGCTGGTTTTAGGGCCAGGACGGGCACTATCGATCAGGCATTCCGGCTTCAGCTCATTTACTGGAAAGAGGTGGTGATCGGCAAAGGCAGCTTATATCTAGCATTTATTAATTTAAAACCTGCCTTTGATCTAGCCCCCAGAAGTAAATTATGGTTGATACAAAGACATGGGCATCCCTTTAATTATTCTTACCCAGTTAGTCAGGCTGCACGAATAGACTTTTGCACAGATAAGGTGGGGGTCGCGGGGACAACTGACTAACGTATTCCGGTCAGTAGGGGAATCCCACCAGGGTTGTGTTCTGGCTCCCACTCTATTCTCTCTTTATATGAATGAAGTGGTTAGTTTCCTGCAAGATGATCCAGCAGATGCACCAAGCTTGGGGGTGTAAAGATACTGACCCTTTTGTTCGCAGATGATACCCTGTTGGTGTCTAAGACCCCAATGGGGTTGCAGCGGCTTTTGAACAGGTTGCAAGTCTTCTGAGATATCAGGGGGCTGGTAATTAACAATGCAAAAACAAAATGTATGGCCTTTAACCCCCACAAGTCCTACAGAGGCAGCCCTTCACTTGGTGGAATCCCCCTTGATAGAGCCGGCACCATTGATTATCTTGGCGTCCGACTCTCAGATAACATGTCCTGGAAGTACCACCTAGCTAAGATGCTGATGAACCACAAAAGGGTGGTGGAATTACTTGAGAAGGAACATCGTTTATTGCATAGCAGACCAGTAGCTCCAGCTCTGCAGGCCTACAAAGCGAAGGCAGTTAGCACAGCGTTGTATGGAGCAGAGTTGTGGTGTTTTGAGAAGACCCACGACCTCTGCAGATCCGAGCATAAATTTATTAGGGATTTAGTGATGCTGCCCAAATATGTTCCTCTTACCCCTCTTTTGCTTGATAGGGGCAGACGATCAATTGGCGATGTAGCAAGGCTCCACCCCATTGCTCTTCTAGGCTCGCATTAGGCGAACCCCAGAGCTTTTACTTTATGCGGAAGCCCTATCTGAGGTCATCAGGCTTGATACTAGTTGAAAAGTGGGTTGGATATCTAGTGTCAGGAAAATGATGTTACCTTTAGGGCTCCAAGTACATTGGGACAACTAGGATCCAATGAGGAAAGAAGAGCTCAAGCGCCTCTACTGGGAATGGGTGGATCAGCAAGAATCCAGTAAATCAAACTTGGGGAGGTTAACTGCAGAATTTTCCCTTCACAAACAAGAGAGATACTTAGAGCCTTTTTAGATATAATCAAGGTCCCTTCGGATAGGACAGTGTATATCCATTTCAGGTTTGGGACAGTTCCCGTTCTTGACATTACAGCTAAATGGCACACATGCACCCCAATATCTAAGAACTGTCCATGCTGCAAGGCTCCGGTAGAAAGCGTCGCCCATGTCATGTTTGCTTGCCAGGCATATTCCATGCCCAGGGCAAAGTGGCTTAAAACAATTTGCCAAAACTTTGACACACTAATTAATCGCATTGTCCTGCGCATTCTTAGATCAGACCCCAGACCGCTTTTTGCCTACAGTGTGGCTACGTTTTTAAGCCACACTTGGTCTATAAGACGAACGATCTTGACAGGAAAGCGGTAGCCGCTAGCAGCATGAGGGTTGCATACAGTTGATGGAGGGCTCCCAAGATGGCAAACAACGTTTTATTTATACAATTTTACACATGCACTTTGTTTTTAGTCTCCCTAATGTTCCCTTGAGGGGCGATTTCAAAAAGGGCTTTCCTGTTTATGCACTTTAATAGATAGCATCTGAGTGTATGCACCCCCTTTTTCAGAATGTATTTTATGCATGTTTTTATTCTGCCATGTTGCATAATTAAGATACTCGCAGCTCTATTTGCGGAACAGCACGCTGCACTTTGGTTGCAGCAGGATATTTGGATTGATTGATTGATTGTATATATCTGTCTGAAGTATGCCATTGTATCACTTGAATCTTTTATATCTCTTATTTAAAATTGTGTTTTTATAGCTTTTATGAGGCAAGCTGTTGAAATAAAGCTTATACAAATTGAAATACACATGAATCGTTTGGAAATGTATGCATTTGAACTTTTTATATTATTCCAACACACCACCAAGAAAGCTTCAGGACTCTTCAGCATGAGATGGATATTTAGTAAACTTTACAAAAGAGATGGACTTTCAACTATTAATGTATGAGTAAGTGCCTATGTCTCATTAATCAAGAATTCAACAAACTGATAACTTACTTAGGGTAACAAAATAATTTATTTACCAGATTTTGTGACATACACTTACTTTATCGTGCTGGCCCCCAATGAAAGATATCTAAAGTCATATCAAAACAGGCAGATTTTCTTACGTCCACAATGTTTCCTTGCTATGGATTTGTAGGGGCTCATTCCCTTGTGAGGTGCACAGTTTAATATTTATTTCTACACTCATAGGGTTGTGAGAACAAAGAATACAGCATTTTTCGGCTGGATTTTTAAAATGCATTTGTCTTAGCATTCCATTCGATCTCCATGTGGAAACTAACCAGTGCTACATAAATGACTGAATCGTCACTCAAAGTATCAAGAAAACCAAATAAGGGGAGCATTGTGAGTAAATATTTTTCAGGATCCAACCATAACATCCTAGACGAAATTTCAAGACACTGAGGAAAATAAAAATGTGTTAATATAAATGGATTCAACTACTCAACAAACTGAAAACACAATTTCACATCATTGTACAAATGTTGTGCAGTTCTATTAATTGTGGTTGTTCTATTTTAAGAATTAAAATAATAGACATCTAGACTAGACATTGAAAAAATGTGCAGCCATTCATGGACCTCATTACATTTTGGAAGGCATTGGGTATTGGAAATGAAGTCTCTTATTTCATGGTGTTACAAGTGTATGGATTTCTTTTTTTTTTTTAAAAACCTTTGGATACAACGCTGTTATAATAAAAAGGCCTATTTTCAGCCTTGCTAAATCCTAAAGGACCACAGGGGACTTGTTAGTCCTTTCTTAAGGGGATGAAAAAATATTGCTACTAAAAAGGTTGCTTAAGAGGTGTAGAGGACTTTCAAACAAAACCTTTGACCAGTGACAAATTTGAAAGATTCCTGAAACTAAACCGAAACTTTTCTATCCTGACAAAAACTTCAACATTCACTCAAAAAAAAAAGTACAATAAAGAACTAAGGGCCAATTACCAAGGCAGAAGGCCCGCCACCGCCAGCCGTGCAGTGGCAGGCCCTCCGCCATCGTACCTCTATTCCCCGCCTGCCAAATTAGGATGGCGGAGCGAAATCAGACCGCGACCGTGGTGGGTGAAAAAACCGCCCGCCACGGATCCGCCAAGGGCAATCATTCTGATTGCCTGGCACTCCACCAGGCAATCCGGCCTGCATCGGTAAAATGGTGGCAGTGCCTAGCAGGTGCCTGCCACGTAGTGCAGGGAAATGCACGGCATGGCAATTTCACATTACGGTGGGTGCTGCTGCCAGCAGCACCCGCCGCAATGTTAAAATGCCAGGATGTGACCGCCAGGGAATGTGGGGTGCGGCACTGCCACCTTACAGGTGGGCGGTCCCAATCTCCGCTACAATGGGGGGGCAATTCAAGTCCGTCCGCCATCGTAATCGGTCCCTAAGATTTAACAGCCTCAGTGACTGGCTAAATATTGTTACAGATCAGAGCTTAAACTTAGATCTAACAATAACACATAACATTGTGAATTAAACAAGTCCAGAACTGCCCTATTACTATTAGCATAAAATACTAGTTATCACATTTTCAACAGTTCAATTTCTAATAATTTGCTACGTGGACACTGACATTGGAGTAAATATCTGATGGATATTTCTATTGTTTTCCTCAAGCTCTTCCATTTTACTGTTCTGAACCAGCTGCCAATGCAACTTTATTTCTCAAACCTATTTACTAATTCATATATTAAAGTCAGTGCCTAAGAGATTGTTGGAGCTCAATGCAGGTGAACAACCTACACATTGATTTGTTTATTATTGGTGATTTAAAGTAGATTTCCTTCAGCGCTCTAATGTCCTTTAATTAAATGTCAGTTTATGCCTTAAAAACTGTTGAAGAGCTTTACTGTACGACATTTTCTTCTGTCATCTCTGCAATGTGTTTTTAAGCTGAAGTGAGCAATCCACAGTGTTGTAGGGATATTTTTCAGCATTCCCCTTAATAGGTTTGTAGCGACAAAGCCAGGCAAGTCAGTGTTGGTCATAGGAATTTGCAATCTTATTTTTAACAGTTGACACGGCTGCAGAATTGATGTCTGACTTTCCTTAACACAATGATACTGATGCTGCAGTCATAACCTTGTACAATGGAGCAAATGCACAGGAGAAAGAGGATGATTTAAAGTTTCAAGGCTGTCACACTAGCTTTATCTTATAATATTGTCACAAGTTACTATACAAAACATTGCTTGGCTCGCTCAAAATGAACGGCAGCAGTATTAGTATTCCTACTCCAGCAGAGGAAAAAGCACAAAAAAAGGTTATGCTGATTAGGACAGGAGGACTTGCTGAAACCAGCCTCACTAAATGGCAATTCAAGATCACAATGTTTCAAAATAATGGGGTACACACACTTAGTGACAGAATGGTGACATTGATCCTCCAGAGAAAATATCCAGTAATTATTTGACCATTGAGGCGCAACTGTATAGATGTGAGGTCCATCCGGTTTCCAGTCTTAACAGCACACACATTATCAATTAAGCAGAGATTGTGCAAGTATAGGCCTCTGCAAATCTGTGAAAGGAAAGAGGTTGAATTGTCTACATTTTAAGGAGACAAAGAGAATTTGACTGTGGACTCTACTTCAAGAGTGGCGAGCTTGACAGTCTACATCACTCATTTTTCCCATGTGTCTATTGAAATGTTAAGAGAAGCTGGCCAGTTTCAAGGCGGATGACCAATAGTGGTTTCTGTCGGTGATTTCTGAAGCCAGATATAAAGACGAGGAGGACATGCTGTTCAAAGTAGCAACAATGCATTCCTTGCACAACAGTTCTAGACAAGTAAAGAACACTGGAGTCTGAGGCAATGCTGAGACGTAGCAGTGCTGCTCGATCTTCTTGATGAGTTTACAAATGATGCAACGAATGGAAATGGAGGCATGTTGTGATAATGCAGATTTGGTACTCACACAGTTGCCTAGCCTCATTGGCCATCTTCACAGCAGTGTACAGCCAAGGAAGCCATCAAGATCTGCAAAAAGAGGTCATACTTTTAAACTAGCCATGTGCAATAGCGATTCCAGATTGCTTAGATAATCAAAGATAAGAGGCGGTAAAATTTCCCGGGCAGAAGTATGGTGCTGTTTACTGAAACTGATCCACTGAAGTCTGGGAACGCAAAGAAGGATTTGCAGATTTAACATGTTTATTCTTCAGAGCAAAAGTTCAGCTGTTTGGGTAATGTTGAATTGTTCCCTTTATTTCGACAGCGAACTGTGATTACACATAAGCTGAAGAAAACCTCATAAAGACACTCAATAAAACACTACAGAATTTGACAGAAAATCTCTAGACAGGATACTGGAAAACATACTTTGTATGACTAACGACTGTTTGAACGCCAAGCTCCATAAATATATATGTTCTTAGATTGTTGCACAAGATGCTCGGCTTTCTATGGTAAGTACAAACATTTTCTTATTCACCAAATATACAACTATGTATTTATAAATAGCTTACACTGCAATGTTTATGTGCATATGCTCTATATCAGTACACACATTTATTAAATGCCAGGGAGAATATATATAAAATGAAAGTGATACACTTGTAAATAGTGAATGAGTGTGCACCTGCCTACTAATGCACTGCAGCTGCTACACTGAAAGGCTACAGTTGAAAGTGATATTGAAAAGTATGAAAGAAGGTACATTAGCATTCTCTACGAAAGAAGTGTATCGGGCCCTCATGAGGCAGAGTTTTTTGATGAATGAGGGACACTTGACTAATGTTTTAGTAAAAACATAAATAGTTTGTGGTCTTTAAATATATTTTGAAACATACTTGCATCTTTGTGAGATCAACATTCTGGAATTAATAATATCCACGCATCTGGTGAGAATCACGACAGACTATTCACCAGTGAAAATATTCACTTCAAATTGTCAAGACATCCTGCCCTCCTGAGGCACAAAGTTAGGTATTATTTCGAAGCTTGGAATCTACATAAAGAAAGTTTATGAAGAGCAGGGCCAAGTTATGGTTTTACTATATCCTAACGCAGAAGTGTAATTCTTAGAAATCCCTTAAAATGTGTTCTAAAATCATATTCTTAGTTGGCAAGACTAAATATCAAGCAAGAGAAACAAATGATGGTTGACAGTGAGCCTCATGGCAACCTTTGCAGGTCACCAAGTCTACCCAAAAATATATATTGAATTCTGAATCAAACAATGATGCTTTAAGAAGGTGTGGAACAATTTCCCTTTAAGTGCCTAAGAATTTGGTCTTGACCAGTCAAACTAAAAACTGTTCAAATCAAGTATTCTGTTAGTGTTTTGCATTTTCTGCTGTAAAGTAGGACCTGTTGGGCTAGTTGCAAAAGGGGAATATATGGTTTACCAAAGTATGGATTAACTCTCATCCCCAGATGAGGACGTTGGAGTAAAGTAACTGCCCGACTACTCTGCTTTGGCTTTGGTCGAACGAGCCCTACAACCTTCAGGAGGCAACTTCTTTGCCAGTGCTTAGAAAATCCAAAGGATTAGCCATCTCAATATGGTCTCCCTGCACTGCCTTACCAGTCTTTGGTTGCGAGAACCCCAAAAGGAGCCGATTATCCACCTAATGATGCCTGGTATGAACTATGCCAAATATCAAAGCTCTTTTGGGATCCAAGCAATGGAGCCCCCCCCCCTTTCGAGGAGGAGGCAAAGGAAAGAATACCAGAAGAGTGATGGATTGGCCAAAAGGAAAGTGATAACCTTCGGCTGGTTCACAACACCAGTTTGTCCAGAAAAAAAGTGGTGGATGGAAGCTGAATAGAGAGCTTGCAATTCATGCACGCTAATAGCTGAAGTTATGGCAATGAGAACTACTGTTTTAAGAGTCAAGAAATGCAAAGGACAGATGTGCATCGGTTCAAATGGGGTACACATAAGGAATGTGAGAACCAAATTAAGGTCCCACCGCGGTATCACAAAAGGATTGGGTGGAAACATGAACTAAATATTTAAGAGAATGCATAAAAAACAAGGTCTGCTGGTCTGGTAAACACAAAGGCCAACCGGGCTGATAAATAACCTTTGACAGTGCCCCCTGCAGGACTACAAACAGCACAAAATGCAAAACATCTGCCAACTTTTCTTGCAATGAATATACATAGCAGGAACCACACAAGGTTACAAACTTATCCCAGCACCAGTCGTAAATTGATTTTGTGGATGGACTCATGGCCACAAGGATGAAATTCACAACTGCAAAAGGGAGGTAAAAAGCAGTCAACTGTCGCAACTCACTCTCCTCACATGGAGGTGTAGATTGTGCAAGTTCACGTGCACAACTGTGCTCTGCTACAACTGCAACAAAAGATCCTTCCAAAGCGGCGGTCTGATCAGAAGATATATGCTCATGCCCATAAGTTATGGATACCACACTCTCCTTGCCAAATCTGGAGCAGCTAAGACAACTTAAGCCCAATCATTCTGGACTTTCTTTAGAACTCTTGGCAGGATAGTCATCGGCAGGAAGCATACAGGAGTCCTCTGCTCCACTCTAGATGGAATGCATCTCTGTGCCAAACCCCTCTAGGGAAGTCCAATGCGCTAAAGTGCTAACACTGCTAGTTTTCTGCAGTACTAAAGAGACAGTCAGGGCTCTCGCTTTTGGTGGAAGACATCCTGCACCACCACCAGGCATAGATGCCATTCGTGATCCGCTAGGCTAAGTTAAAGAAATCCCACCAGGAAGTTTAACAACTAATGAGACCCAGGACCGAAGCTGGAACATCAGGATCATAGTATTGGACTCGCTGTGCCAGAGGGAAGGCTCGAAACTGTACAGTATCCGAAACAGAGTTAACGAATAGGAGCTGCTGCCAAGGAGACAGGTGTGACTGTTAAGATCCTTGATCATGTGAGGTCTGCTGTCATCTAGAAGTGGTTGGAAGTGGTCTACGACCACCCACCTACAGCATCCAGTCATCGAAGTAGAGGGAAGATTGATGTACCCAACCTCCGAAAGTGGGCTGAAACCACCGCCATCACTGAAGGGCACTGGCGAGACAAAAGGGAAGCACAGAAAACTGAAAATGCTCTTGGACCATGTTCAAGCACAGATAACGACGGTGGGACTGCAGGGCCAGGATGTGAAAGTATCTTGAATCTGTCAGCTTTCAGAAAAAATTTGAGGACGAATATCTTAAATGAATATGTCTCTTTACTACAAATGCGCTTTTCACGCATTACATTGCAACACGGTTGTTACGACTGCGTTATTTCAACGCAAACCATTACATCGCAAGTCGTTACAACGACTTGCCGTAGGGGGAGTGCTGGACTTAGGAATAGTATTATTTACTATTCCTACTCCAGTTTATGCAACAGTAGGGAGAGTGCTGGATTGTAAATCCAAGACCAGCGCGCCCCCCTACATAAAGTCGTTGAGACGACTTGCGATGTAGTGGTTCGTGTTGAAACAAAGCGGTCGTTGTAACGCTATGCATTGTAGCGCATTCGTAGTAAACTATGTTTCTCATCTTAAATAGGACAAAGGACTCCGTTCTTCTTCGGCACCAGGAAACAGAGGGAATAACATTTAGTTCCTATTTCTGATGCCGGGATCCTCCTTAATGCTCTTTTGTCAAGAAGAGCAAGGACTTACTGCAGCAAAATGGGCAAAGAGTCCTCAGAAGGCCACTTTGATGTAGGTGGAATGTGTGGTGGATCAGATAAGAATAGTAAGGCATATCCATGCTAAGTTATTTGGAGCACCCATCTGTTGGATGTAATGTCTTTCCACCCATGGAGTAATATCTTATTCAGCCTTTAACAGGGTGATCATATGCCGCCAAGGGCAAGCTAAAGTTGTTTGGAAGCAGGCAGTGTGTGGGAATGGGCAGTATGCTGCCCCCGAGGGCCTCTATGTTAGCGGCTGGATCCCTAAGCCCAGCTGCGAAAGGATTTGGGGGAGGGGGGGTTCTGTTGCTGCGAAAGTGGGCAATGCCGTTCATTGTCTTTGAGTTAAGCCCCTTCTGAAGCCTTGAAAAGGAAGAAAGCGGTGGCAATACCGCCTTATGGGCACAAAATGGATCAGAAATTGCACTGTGACCCAACTTTCTTTGAGTTGCTCCACTGCAGAGTCTGCTTCATCTCCAATTTAATGGGTGTTGTCAAATGGCAAATCCATCAGTGACATTTGGACTGCAAAAAAAGTGTGGATCTCATCAGTGTATGGCGCCAAAGCAAAACACTGTTACCAAATGCCTTCCACATTAGTCAGTAGTGTCCGGCTTGGTGAGGATGACTTGCTTTACTGCATCTTGAATAAATTGTGCAAGATTGGCGCAATATTTTTCCGGGACTGTCAACATGATCTCACTAAACAAGTCCCACAATGTTTATGAGTATCGTCATAGGACTTAGCTGGCATTGACAGAACAGAGGGCAAGACTGGAGAAAAAAACATCCTATTCCCAAATGCCTCCACTTGTTTTGATTTCCTTTCAGGAAGAGTTGTAATGAAAGTGTTCTGTTTCAGTCTGCTTGTGGTCACCTGGACTCCCAAACTTTCAGGCATAGGGTGTTCCATAGGAAAGCTTGGTCCCCTGGGGCAGGTCTGTGTTTTCTAGCCGTTTGCCTATTTGACGGTTGGCAAGACCAAGTTTTGGTCCAAGTGTCTATTAGTGTGTCCATAAGGTTTTCATTAAATGGAAGAAGTGGTCCCACGGAAGCCTGCTCAGGTTGTAGGACTTCTATCTGGACTTTGGTTTTAACCTCAATGGATGGCAGTTGTAGGCCTAACACTTCAGCAGAATGCCAGAGGACCATAGCAAAGGAGGTGAATTCCTCTATGGAAGGGTCAGGGAGGGAACTAAACCTAGTGTCAATCTAAGTGACCAGCGCAATAACCTCTGGTAAATCCATATAAAGATTGTCATTGACATAGTAATGGTATGCGCCATCTCAGTTATCTTCATCATCATCTCCCAGGTCATGCTGACTATGTTTTAAACCAAAATGGTTTTGAAGTATTGATAAATGACTTCTGGGTAAGGGTGGCATTCTATCAGAGTCAAAATAAGTTTGAACTGGCTGTGTCACAGGTTGTGGAGGGCCCAACGTTGGTCAAACGTTTGACTGGCTTGGCACAGAGTCAGACAAAACAATCAGGTCCTCCTCAAAAATCAGGCCCGAGTCAACATGGCAGGAACAGGCATGGATTGTGGCACAGTGGCGGTCAGAGCCATGTTGAGCATCAGCCCCTAAGATCGGGGGTGGATCCCACAGTGGGGTCAAGAGGCATAGATGACAGAGGACGAACCTGCAACAGTATTCTGACTGGAGGTCTCCTCAGATCCTTAGGGTCCAAAGGTGTGCCAGAGGGAGCTGGGAAGGTGGCAAAAATTCAGAAAAGGACCTTCATGAAAGCCTTTATCCATTGCGGCTTTACTGTTGGACCTGGAAACTCTGGTTGCATCAGGAAAATTGTGGTATTGGTTCCTCAATAGGAGACCGGGACCTAGACTAAGAGGCACCTTGACGTCTCTGCAACTTCTCTGGCTGAGAGTAATGATATGTGGAAAAATCCTGCTTTGTTGACTTCTGTTTTTTCCTACTAGAATTGACCGTACCTGAAGATTTGGAGTACAAAGAAGACCTTAATGAGAACAGCCTTGAGAACGGGAATGAGTCTGCGTCTTCAGCGTTGGTGGGTAACGTCCGAGAAAAAGTTTTGGGAGCGAGATCATTATCAGTGGCCAAAGGTGTAGAAAGAAAGAAACATGCAGCTGGGTGCAGAGGTGGCCCTTACAAGCGGCTCCAATTTCATTTCCAGGCAAGGATGAAGGTGACGTAGAGCTTCACAATGCCACCTACCAGTACAAGGGGAGAAGTGCTTTGAAAAATCTCCAGAGCCATCCTGGGGATATTCATAAGGTAAGCGATTTGCAGTTTGAGGTATCCATCAGAAAAATAAAATTGTAATATGGTCAGAGAACTCGAGATTATGAAGAACATGAAAAACAAGCTTTGAGCTGGAGTGAGTCTTATTTTCTAATATGGCTCTGCTCAACCAGACACATATAAATGACTAGGTCAACTAACTGACTACTGAGATAGAGGATTAAAAGAGGTAGCGGTTAGTGAAGGTCTTTGGAGCAGGACTTTTGTGGAAAGCAGCAATGTGACAGTAAGCATCCAGGAGGTCTAATGAGCAAAGTCAATCCCCCCTGCTACTGTCATCAGGACCTGAACCATCCTAAGCACCTTTAAGTTATTCAGAAATAAGAACTGATTGGAATGGCTGAGTCTTGCACTGAATGCTATCCCTTCATTTTTCTCTATTAGAAAACAGCAAGCCTGAGGACATCAGTGAAGCTACAACTACTCCAATAAAATGTCCCCTTCTAAGTAGTCTGGAGAAAAAGCAGGCCTTGAAAAATCATTAAAAATGTTCTAGACCTGCAGGTCGAGAAACTTCAATAATCTACTCGACCTAACTGTAATGTACTTGACCTGTAAACTGTTCTCAAATTGTGCGATCATTGGCAAACATTTTATTTCACAGAGTTGCCTTTTTCTTCATTCTCAAATGAGTGCACCTTCAAATATGTGAGTTCAGCATTTCTGTTGTACAAAACAAAATTATACTGTATGATTAAATAGACTAAAAGTTTGTTCCACGTTTAATAGGAATCTATCCCACATACAGGGTACAAATGATCCCTGACTTGCCTCTCACTTTACTAATAGCATGGCCATAAGGGCAGGAGTGTTTCTCATGTTTAAACACTCACATTTAATAACTATCACTAAGGCATGATGTTGTAGCGCACTGTTATTTAAAGATAAGACATTTACAAGAAATGACAAAAAAACTTCCCACTACCTTGCAGATTTACTGATAAAACAGGTTTACAATAATCTATGAAAATTGGGTTTTAGAAAACATTCATCATTTGCACATCACCAAGTAAAGTGTTCTGATTTGTTTTTCATCATATTAAAATATTTTTTTAATCACACAGAGGTACAAAAAATGATTTTTCCCAACTACTGAAATATATTTTAAAATGTTTGTACAGTTGACTTATTAACTATTTAAAAGTGTGTTAGGGGGAGTGGGACCTCCGGCGGCGGGAGAACCCATGGATCATGCACCGACCCTAGGCGAGTGGCTCCACCCCACTCCGTCCCACAACTCACAGAGCTTTGTCTCTCTCGTCTTGACTCAGACCTACGCCGTTGCTCCAAGGATTCCTGATGCAGCCGTTGTATGTCTTGGACTGATTTCCTTGATTTCATGAAGAGGACACTGCTCTGGGTCAAGGGAGGGTATCGGCCGCTGCCGAGATATGGCTGATGACTGATCACTTTTGAGCCTGCACAGGCAATTTCGGTCCTGGCTCTTTTTTTTGTGTTCCTTGGTAACGGCCTCTGAAGCCCCTCTGTAATTTTTGATTATTTTTGGAGCATTGGTTCTGCCTTTCAACATATGACGATGGCCTGCTACTCTTTCCAGTTTGCGGCAGCGGCTGGCTGGCTAGGCCACCAGGATTCCATCTCAACTGACCAAGAGAATAATTGGGAAATAATAAACTGCAAAAGGACCGGTAAGCTCCTTGTTGGTGTTTTTTTTCTGTATTTTTTGAAAATGTAAGGATTTACCGGGGGCATATGGAGGGTGAACCAGGTTTCACACCAAGGATTGCCATCTAAGGGTGCTATAATTAGAGAGGTGCCCTGGTAGTGGGTCGCTGGGTGTCGCCTCTTCCTTAAAACTCATACTCCTGAGGCACAGCCGGGAGCTCGGTTTGCATTTCGCTGCATTTTTAAATAACTTTGTGTGTGAATTGATTTTAAAAATTTCACTCTGTTCCTCACCTGTTAGCATCACTCATTTTGTATCTTAAACACCCGAGCAGCTGACCTGAACGCTGCCACGGGGTTAGAAATCGCCAGCACCACCATTAGCGAGCGAGCCTGTTCACAGGCCACGCCCACTTCCGGAGGCCACGCCCCCTGCGATTATATAAAGCGCCGACGCCCAGCCTTCCCCTGATCTCATACTCCTGAGGCACAGCCGGGAGCTCTGTTTGCATTTCGCTGCATTTTTAAATAACTTTGTGTGTGAATTGATTTAAAAAATTTCACTCTGTTCCTCACCTGCTAGCACCACTCATTTTGTATCTTAAACACCCGAGCAGCCGACCTGAACGCTGCCACGGGGTTAGAAATCGCCAGCACCACCATTAGCGAGCGAGCCTGTTCACAGGCCACGCCCACTTCCGGAGGCCACGCCCCCACCGCCCTTTTTCCTGTATAAAACCATGTGCAATCCCTGGACGCGCAGCGGACGGGCGCAGCGGGCGCGCCGTCAGCGCGCCGAAGGCGCGCCTAAGGCAAGCCCGTCTGGGCCCGTCCGGGCCCAGCCGGACCCAGGCCCAGGTACTCTGCCGGATTTGCCACATGATCGTCTGGTGTATACTAGGGATATGCTCTGGGCTTTTCATCAGGAGAAAAATCAGGAGTGCCACTACATCAATACTGAAGGCAAACCCTTTATTAATTGTGCACGATGCAACCCAGTCGAACACTGCTCGCGAAAACCAGGACTGGAGTTTGGCCTCCTAAACTGCCGCTCCCTCCCGAAGCACGCGCATGAAATCAACTTGTTGATACGGGATCACGACCTGGATGCTTTGTTTCTTACAGAAACCTGGCTCTCTGATAGCACGGACTCCGATATCGTCAGCACCCTACCCCCAGGTTATCTCATCCAAACCCTACACAGGCCAAAAAAGAGAGGAGGGGGGTTGGCAATCATTTACAGAGGACACCTGGTCTGTAGGACCAGTAATGCCAATGTCGAGGATTGTGAAAGCCTCCACTTTGCCCTTCAAATTTCCCCGGTACACTCCCTCTCGGGACTATTGATCTACCGCCCTCCGGGGACACTAGGGAACTTCCTCAACGCCCTGACTGATACGGTGTCTCAATTAGCATCCGCCGCCCCGAACTTCCTTCTAGTAGGCGATTTGAACATTCACCTTAACGATCCCGCAGACTCTTCTGCGTCGGATCTCCTTCAAGATCTTAGGTCATTTAACATCCGAATGACCAGCAACGAACCAACCCATGATAAGGGGCACCTATTAGACCCCGTCCTTACCAACATCATGGATATTACCTCGGGCCCCCCCATCCCTTACCCTTGGACAGATCACTTCCTAGTCCCTTTCTCTTGGCACCTAGTCACAGCACCCCCTCAACCCCCGAAAATCCGTGTGACAGACCGACGCTGGCATAAGCTTGCACCAGCTGAATGGTCCAAGGTGCTCTCAGACTCCACACCCGTGCTCTCCATGGACCCGGTGGTGGCCGATGAACAATTTAATTCCTGGATCATATCCTCACTGGATAAACTCCTTCCCTATACCACCACTCTTAAACAAACGAAAAGAGTGACCCCTGCTCCCTGGTACACCCCAGCGCTCAAATCTCTACGACACGAATGTAAGAGAACTGAGCGCTCCTGGAGGAAGGATAAAACCAAAGAAAAAAAGGATGGCTATCATACTGCACTACAAAATTATAAAACCGCCCTTCGGAAAACACCAAAAGTCTGTTCTTCCAAGAAAGAATAGAACACTCTGCTAGCTCCAGCAAGGAATCATTCACCATTTTAAAAGAACTCCTTAAAGTCCCCGTCCCCGGACCGATAGACCCACCAGATCCCAAGGCAGACAAGGAAAAATGCCACAAACTAGCAGACTTCTTCCAGGAAAAAATTCAAAATATCCTTAACTCCATCCCTGCTACAAATTTAAACGAGGAAAAAGAATCCAATAATCTGCCAACCCCCCCATGTCTCACCTCTTGGGGACAAGTGTCAACAGAAGAGGTTGAAAATACGCTGAATATAATTAAAAGCGGATCACCTAGGGACCCTGCCCCTTTACGGATTCTAAAAACAGTCGCACCCTCGATTGTGCTCCCTCTCACCCACCTTATCAACGCCTCGTTTCAACAGGGAGTTGTCCCACCCAGCTGGAAGGCGGCAGTGGTCAAAGCATTATTAAAAAAACCATCCCTTGACCCTGTCGACCTGGCAAATTACAGACCAATCTCCCTCCTCCCGGGAACGAGTAAGATCGCGGAAAAACTTGTGAACAGGAAACTTTCACAATTTTTGGAGAGCAATAACCGGCTTAAAAACTCGCAGACGGGATTCCGCCCTGGACAGGGCACTGACATCGCCCTCCTTATGGCAGTGGAGGAGGCCAGAGCACTTTTGGACGAAGGAGGATCAGTGGCAGTGATCCTCCTCGACCTTAGTGCGGCCTTCGACACCGTCAATCACCAGCTCCTAATTCACCGACTCAGGAGTGTAGGTGTTGAAGGGACCGCGCTTTCTTGGCTTTCGTCCTTTCTGAGTCACCGCTCTTTTCAAATTTGGGAGAATAACACCCGCTCCTCCGACACCCCCCTCCAATGTGGCGTGCCTCAGGGCTCCTCTCTGAGCCCTACTTTATTTAATATCTACATGTCCCCATTGGAGGAGGTTGTTATCCCGTTCGGAGTGAGCATCGACAGCTACGCCGACGACACACAACTAGTGGTGTCCCTCTCTCATCCCAGGCAACAACCTGCGGATCTGTACAACTGTCTCTCGCAGATACAAGGATGGATGAATAAATCATCTTTGAAACTTAACGGTTCAAAGACTGATATTCTCCTCCTCGGCCAAAAGGGGCCCTCCTTGCTACCGAACATCTGGCCACCCTCTCTAGGTCCGCCCCCAGACCCTAAACCAGAGGTAAAAAGCTTGGGTATCTGGCTTGATAAAGACCTTTCATTTGCATCACAGGCAAAAAAGGTAGCCGGCACCTGCTTTGGGCTCCTCAGGTCAATGCGAAAGATTCTACCCCTACTCCCCCCCAAATCTCAAAAACTGCTGATTCAAGGCCTGATACTTTCTAGGCTTGATTTCAGTAACGCCATCTATCTGGGAGCACCGGAGGCTACCCTGAATAAATTACAAAGGGTCCAAAACGCAGCCGCCCGGATCCTTACTAACACATCGGTCAGAGCTTCAGCCAAACCAGCGCTAAAGCACCTCCATTGGCTCCCAGTAAGAGAGCGTGTGAAATTTAAGGCCCTCAGCCTGGCGCACAGATTGCTCCAAAACAAAGGCCCCCCAAGCCTACAAAAATTCATTAAGCCCTACAAAGCCCCCAGATCCCTTCGATCCGACCAGGAAAATTTCATCGTCATCCCCAGAGTCAAGAAAGCCCGAACGGGCGGTAGGCGCTTCTCGGTTCACACCGCACGCCTTTGGAACACCCTTCCTCTTGACTTAAGATCTGAACCCAACTACTTACGGTTCAGGAAGCGATTAAAAACACACCTCTTCCCCTAATCCCGTCTCAGGCCCCCCCCCCCCCTTTGCTGAACCTCAGGTGTATTGATCTTAGCGCTGGGATACTCATGGGTGACTACGCGCTCTATAAATTAAAATAATAATAATAATAATAATAATAATAATTTAAATTCGCCCCTCGAATAAAAGAACACTTCATCTACTATGGGGAAGCATCTAATGTTCTCAAATTTAATGATAAATATGGACACAGTTGCTGCCGGCTTCAAAACGAAAGCATGTACTGCTCAAATGAACTCCGCCTCAGATGCAGCAAGGGCTGAACAGAGCAGGAAATCATGCCTTGAACTTTAAGTTGCGGATGATGCCGCAGCTCAGTTGAGGCCAAGTTCTCCGACCAAGCGGGTGGTAATTGATCTACAGCGGTCTAGCGCTAAACAAGAATTGAGAGAATTCTTTGCTCTTAAGGAGATAAGTTGCTCTCTGTAGTATCAACATGTCTACGAGGAGAGACAGATGGGGGAGTAGATTTTGCAAGAAGCTATATACTAGGGCTGGGCGTAGTTTGCGTAGCGCTACTACGCAGAATTTTGGAAAAAATATCTGGAAAACGAGGGCAAGTCCTGAGGATCCGTGTGCCCGGGACAGGGGTCCCTCATGCCTGGGCAGGCACCCCGATCTCCCCGGCATGGCTCGGTTGAAAAGTAGGGACCGGCTCCGGGGCCTGGGAGCCCCCGTCCTGCGGCCTACCAAGAGTGCATCTGCCCGGGACAAAGGTCCCTGGTGCAGAGCCCGGGAGACCTGCAAGGCTCCATGGATCCGGGGAAATCCTCCCCCGGGCGGCTGGCTCCCAAGAGAGCTTGACGGCCTCCCCATGCCTGAGGCCCAGCGTGGAGTTTCAGACCCCCCTTGAACCCTGCAGCCCCAGAGCCCTACAGCCCCAGAAGCCTGCAAGGACAGGCAGGAGCCCTTCCCCGAAGGCTCGGGGCAGGCAGATTGGCGTCATTTTGGTTCCGGCAATCTGGTCGCACCTTTCCCCTCGGCCATCTGATTGCACGCAATGCTTTCCAATGGGGCGACCAGATGGCCGAGCTTCCCTGGAAGTCCAGATGAGGGGCTATTCGCCTCCCTGATCCCAGCGAGGGCTCCAGGAGGTCGGGCGCCACAGCTCGCGGGTTCCCAGAAAGAGGGGTAGCCTTCCTCTGGATTACTAGGGGCAGGGTATGCCGGGACACCCCTCTCAGGCTGGCGGTTCTCTGCCGGTGACCAGATGGGCAATGCTGGGGCAACACCTCTCCTCCGTTGGGTGGCTCCGGCCCACGGAGTGGTAAAGTGCCGGGGACGGGCTCCATGGGTCCCGGGCAGTCCTCCCCCGGGCGTTCGGGCCCGAGAGCTCCGGTGGTCCTCCCCGTGCCTGAGGCCCACCGTGGGGTTTCAAAGCCCCCCCTAAGCCCTGCATCCCCGGAGCCCTGCAGCCCCCAGAGCCCCGCAGCCCCCAGAGCCCCGCAGCCCCCAGAGCCCCGCAGCCCGCAGCTGCTGCAGCCCCCTGAGCCCTGCAGCCCCCTGAGCCCTGCAGCCCCCCGAGCCCCCGAGCCCTGCAGCCCCCCGAGCCCTGCAGCCCCCCGAGCCCTGCAAGGGCAGGCGGGAGCCCTCCCACGAAGGCTCGGGGCAGGCAGATTGGCGTTATTTCGGTCCCGGCCATCTGGTCGCACCTTTCCCCTCGCCCATCTGGTCGCACGCAATGCTTTCCAATGGGGCGATCAGATGGCCGGGCTTCCCTGTAAGTCCCGATGAGGGGCCATTCACCTCCCAGATCCCAGCGAGGGCTCCAGGAGGTCGGGCGCCTCCGAGCCCTGGGTCCCTTCCGTCACTTAGTGCGCGCGGGTTCCCAGAAAGAGGGGTAGCCTTCCTCCGGATTACTAGAGGCAGGGTGTGCCGGGACACCCCTCCCGGGCTGGCGGTTCTCTGCTGGTGACCAGATGGGCTATGCTGGGACAACACCTCTCCTCCGTCCGGGGGGGCTCCGGCGTGGCAAAGTGCCCGGGATGGGCTCCATGGGTCCCAGGCAGTCCTTCACCAGGTGTCCGGGCATGAGAGCTCCAGTGGTCCACCGCGTGCCTGAGGCCAAGCGTGGGGTTTCAGAGTCCCCTGAGCCCTGCATCCCCGGAGCCCTGCAGCCCCGAGCCCTGCAGCCTCGGAGCCATGCAGTGCCGGAGCCATGAAGTGCCGGAGCCCTGCAGCCCCCGAACCCTGCAAGGGCAGGCGGGAGCCCTCCTGTGAAAGCTCGGGGCAGGCATATTGGCATTATTTCGGTCCCGGCCATCTGGTCGCACCTTTCCCCTCGGCCATCTGGTCGCACACAATGCTTTCCAATGGGGCGACCAGATGGCCGGGCTTCCCTGGAAGTCCCGATAAGGGGCCATTCACCTCCCCGATCCCAGCGAGGGTTCCAGGAGGTCGGGCGCCTCCGTGCCCTGGGTCCCTTCCATCACTCGGTGTGCGATTTCCCAGAAAGAGAGGTAGCCTTACTACGGATTACTAGGGGCAGGGTATGCCGGGACACCCCTCCCAGGCTGGCGGTTCTCTGCCGGTGACCAGATGGGCTATGCTGGGACAACACCTCTCCTCCGTCCGGGGAGCTCCAGCGCACGGCGTGGCAAAGTGCCTAGGACGGGCTCCATGGGTCCCGGGCAGTCCTCCCCCAAGCGTCCGGGACCGAGAGCTCCAGTGGTCCTCTGCATGCCTGAGGTCAAGCGTGGGGTTTCAGAGCCCCCCTGAGCCCTGTATCCCCGGAGCCCTGCAGCCCCCAAAGCCCTGCAGCCCCCAAAGCCCTGCAGCCCCCATAGCGCTGCAGCCCCCATAGCGCTGCAGCCCCCATAGCGCTGCAGCCCCCAAAGCCCTGCAGCCCCCAAAGCCCTGCAGCCCCAAAGCCCTGCAGCCCCCAAAGCCCTGCAGCCCCCAAGCCCTGCAGCCCCCAAGCCCTGCAAGGGCAGGCGGGAGCCCTCCCGCTAAGGCTCGGGCAGGCAGATTGGGGTTATTTCGGTCCCGGCCATCTGGTTGCACATTTCCCCTCGGCCATCTGGTCGCACGCAATGCTTTCTAAAGGGGCCACCAGATGGCCGGGCTTCCCTGGAAGTCCCGATGATGGGCCATTCGCTACCCCGATCCCAGCAAGGGCTCCAGGAGGTCGGGCTATGCTGGGAAAACACCTTTCCTCCTTCAGGGCATGGCAAAGTGCTACATGGGTCCCGGGCAGTCCTCCCCTTGCTTGGCTGGGTTCAGGAGCTCCATCCGGGGCCCCTGAGGGCCCAAGGGAGGGTGGCCTCCCCACCCTCGGCTCTGTCCTTGGTCCTGCCGCGTGGCAGGGTGCCCGGGCTGGTGTCTGGCAGGCCCAGGGAGGCTTCCACTGCACCTCTGGGCCTGGGAGCCCCGGCTGGGTCCAGGGGCCCGGCTGGGTCCAGAGGCCCGGCCGGGCCCCGGGTGCTCCGGCCCTGGGCTCCGTCCCCCAGCCTGCCACTCTGCCAAAGGCCTGGGACGGGGTTCCCTTGTGCCCGGGGAGCTGCCCCTTGCCAGGCTGAGTTCAGAAACTCCTCCCGCCGGGGCCCCGGGAAGGGCGGCCTCCCCATCCCGGCTCTGTACTTGGTCCTGCTGCGTGGCAGGGTGCCCGGGATGGTGTCCGGTGGGCCTGGGGAGGCTTTCCCTGCGCCTCTGGTGCCCGGCTGGGTCCAGGGGCCCCGCCGGACCCCAGGTCGGGTGCTCCGGCCCTCGGTCCAGTACCCCGGGCTGCTGCTCCACCAAGGGCCAAGGACAGGGGTCCGTCGGTCCCGTGCAGGCCACCCCTGCTTGTCAAGGTGTCCGCGGGCCCCGGTCGGAGGGCCAGTTGGGTCCCCCTTGCAGCCTCCATGGCTGGGACTCAGCTGGGGCCCTGGGCCTCCTCCCCCATGCCCCGGCGCCCACTCACTCTTTCGTTGGGGCACAAAGTGACCAGATAGCTTCCCTTTCATGCCCGGCCATCTGGTCGCTCAGATCCCCTCGGCCATCTGGTCGCTCAGATCCCCCTCGGCCATCTGGTCGCTCAGATCCCCCTCGGCCATCTGGTCGCTCAGATCCCCCTCGGCCATCTGGTCGCTCAGATCCCCCTCGGCCATCTGGTCGCTCAGATCCCCCTCGGCCATCTGGTCGCTCAGATCCCCCTCGGCCATCTGGTCGCTCAGATCCCCCTCGGCCATCTGGTCGCTCAGATCCCCCTCGGCCATCTGGTCGCCCGCAATGCTTTCATATGGGGTGACCAGATGGCGGAGCTTTCCTGGAAGTCCCAATGAGGTGTCATTTGCCTCCGCGATCCCACCGAGGGCTCCAGGAGGTCGGGTACTTTCGCGCCTTGGGTCCACTCTGTCACCTTGTGTGCACGGATTACAAGAAAGGGGGGTAATTTTCCTCAGGATTACTAGGGGGAGGGTCAGTAAGACCTCCGTGAGGGCCCCTTCCTGATGGTCCTTTTTCTCAGAGTTTGCTCAGGCAGACCTCCATGAGGTCCGGCGATGCTGTGAAGGGGGAAGGCAGCACCCGGGCCCACCCGCCGGGGACCCCAGGGGCCCAGGTACGCACCTGCCTCTCAGCACCTTCCTGATGGCGGTTGAAAGGGGGGAAGGGGCCCCCCTGCTCCTGGCGCGACTGTCTACTGGGGCGGACTGTTCTCAGTGCGCCCCGACCGCGTCGCGCCGCCCGGCGGGGAGGCCCGCGCCGGGCACCAGGGGTCTGCGGCGATGTCGGTTGCCCACCCGACCGTCTTGAAAGACGGATGAAGGATTCTAACATGTGTGCGAGTCGTAGAGCCGAGCGAAACCCTGTGGCGCAATGAAGGTGAGGGCCGACACGCGCCGGCTGAGGTGGGATCCCGCCGTGCTTCCAGCGGCGGGAGCACCACTGGCCCGTCTCGCCGCTCCTTCAGAGAGGTGGAGCATGAGCGTGCGTGATGGGACCCGAAAGATTGTGAACTATGCCTGGGCAGGGAGAAGCCAGAGGAAACTCTGGTGGAGGTCCGTAGCGGTCCCGACGTGCAAATTGGTCGTCCGACCTGGGTATTGGGGAGAAAGACTAATCGAACCATCTAGTAGCTGGTTCCCTCCGAAGTTTCCCTCAGTATAGCTGGTGCTCAGGGACCCCAGTTTTATCTGGTAAAGCGCATGATTAGAGGTCTTGAGGCCGAAACAATCTCAACCTATTCTCAAACTTTAAATGGGTAAGAAGCCCGGCTCGCTGGCGTGGAGCCGGGCATGGAATGCGAGTGCCTAGTGGTCCACTTTTGGTAAGCAGAACTGGCGCTGCGGAATGAACCGAACGCCGAGTTAAGGCACCCGATGCCGATGCTCATCAGTCCCCAGAAAAGGTGTTGGTTGATATAGACAGCAGGACGGTGGCCATGGAAGTCGGAATCTGCTAAGGAGTGTGTAACAACTCACCTGCCGAAAATGGATGGCGCTGGAGCGTCGGGCCTATACACGGCCGTCACCGGCGCTGAGAGCCGCGGGGGCTAAGCCGCGACGAGTAGGAGGGCCGCTGAGGTGAGCACGGAAGCCGGGTGGAGCCACCGTAGCAAATATTCAAATGAGAACTTTGAAGGCCGAAATTGAGAAGGGTTCCATGTGAACAGCAATTGAACATGGGTCAGTTGGTCCTAAGATATGGGCAAGCGCCGTTCGTAAGGGACGGGCGATGGCCTCCGTTGCCCTTGGCCGATCGAAAGGGAGTCGGGTTCAGATCCACGGAGTGGCGGAGACTGGCTCCCTCGTAGCATCCAGTGCGGAAACGCAAACGATCCCGAAGAAGCTGGCGGGAGCCCCGGGGAGAGTTCTCTTTTCTTTGTGAAGGGCAGGGCGCCCTTGAATGGGTTTGCCCCGAGAGAGGGGCCCGAGCCTTGGAAAGCGCCGCGGTTCCAGCAGCGTCCGGTGAGCTCTCGCTGGTCCTTGAAAATCTGGGGGAGAAGGTGTAAATCTCGCACCAGGCCGTAGCCATATCCGCAGCAGGTCTCCAAGGTGAACAGCCTCTGGCATATTGGAACAATGTAGGTAACGATATAGGTAAGGAAAGTCGGCAAATCAGATCCATAACTTCGGGATAAGGATTGGCTCTAAGGGCTGCGTCGGTCGTGCTGGGGCGCAAAGCAGGGCTGGGTGTGTGCCGCGGCTGGATGAGGCGCCTCCCTCTGGGGCGGCGGCGACTCTGGACGCGAGCCGGGCCCTTCCTGTGGATCGCCCCAGCTGTGGTGGCCGCCTCTCCCCGTGCCCCGTCTCTGGTGGCGCGGGCCGGCGTTCTGCCTCAGCCAGCGCCTAGCAGCTGACTTAGAACTGGTGCGGACCAGGGGAATTCGACTGTTTAATTAAAACAAAGCATCGCGAAGGCCCGAGGCGGGTGTTGACGCGATGTGATTTCTGCCCTTTATCGTAGGATGTTGTGGTAGCTGGCCTCAATGTAATGATGTTTTTCTGGCTGATTTAGGTCTACAAATGGCATTTCCATTCAAGAAAAATGTTTGCCTGACTACTTTAATGGATACTCTTAAAATGTACTAAGTATTCATGGACAATTGAGTATCAAACTTCTACTGAGATGTACACCTTCTTGCAGCACACATGTCACCCTTATAAAACATAATGTTATAAAACATAGGTATATATAAGAATTAGTATAGATGTAAATTTTATAGATGTGAATTTTATAGATGTGCTTTTTCTAATTAGATCTGCAATTTGTAGATGTGTATTTTTGTTTTATATATGTGTGCCTATAACAATATTGATATAGTGTGTACATCATACTTTTTGAAATGTCTTGAATGATGAATAGGTCTCAAATAATCGCATTCACATAATTATCACACATTGATTATTGATATCCTGCTAATTATATTTTAATTCTCAGAACTGTTCGTAGACAATCTTAAAATTGTTGGAATAGTATGCAATGAGTACTATCTCAGGCCTATGCGTGATCCCAGTTCCAATGAGGACATCGTTCAGTGTGGCTGTACTCTGGAGCGAAAGAATGTTGTATTGTTGGAAGCAAAACCGAATTGACGCTGATGGCAGCATAATAACCCAGAATGAGCCACCGCGAGGTGGTACAGATTAGCCAAATGCCTCGTCATCTTATTTGTGACGCGCATGAATGGATGAATGAGATTCTCACTGTCCCTACCTACTATCTAGCGAAACCACAGCCAAGGGAACGGGCTTGACAGAATCAGCGGGGAAAGAAGTCCCGGTTGAGCTGGACTCTAGTCCGGCACTGTGAAGAGACACGAGAGATGTAGGATAAGTCGGAGGTCCTCGGGCCGCCGGTGAAATACCACTACTTTTATTGTTTTTTCACTTACCCGGTGAGGCGGGGGGCGATCCCCGTGGGGCTCTCGCTTCTGGCTCCAAGCGCCCGACGCCCGCCGGGCGCGACCCGCTCCGGGGACAGTGGCAGGTGTGGAGTTTGACTGGAGCGGTACACCTGTCAAACGATAACACAGGTGTCCTAAGGCGAGCTCAGGGAGGACAGAAACCTCAAACGGAGCAGAAAGTCAAAAGCTTGCTTGATCTCGATTTTCAGTATGAATACAGACCGTGAAAGCGGGGCCTCACGATTCTTCTGACTTTTGGAGTTTCAAGCAGGAGGTGTCAGAAAAGTTACCACAGGGATAACTGGCTTGTGGTGGCTAAGCGTTCATAGTGACGTCACTTTTTGCTCCTTCGATGTCAGCTCTTCCTATCATTGTGAAGCAGAATTCACCAAGCTTTGGATTGTTCACCCACTAACAGGGAACATGAGCAGGGTTTAGACAGTCGTGAGACAGGTTAGTTTTACCCTACTGATGAAGCGTTGTTGCAATAGTAATCCTGCACAGTACGAGAGGAACCGTAGGTTCAGACATTTGGTGCATGTGCTTGGCTGAGGAGCCAATGGGGCAAAGCTACCATCTGTGGGATTATGACTGAACGCCTCGAAGTCAGAATCCCCCCTAAACAGTAACAACACAGCAGTGCCGTGGAGCCTCTGTTGGCCTGCGATAGCCGGCCTCTCTCGGGGGGCCGGTGCGCAAAGCCGCTCGCTTGCGGACCGGAGCGCGGACGGAAAGGGGCCGCTTCCATCGCCCTTAGTACACCGCATGTTCGTGGGGCACCCGGTGCTAAATCATTCGTAGATGACCTAATTCTGGGCCAGGTTTTCTTAAGTACCTCGCTGCGATCTATTGCAAGTCATCCTCTGAGCCAAGCTTTTGTCTCTCCCTGCGTGGGCGCCTGCGGACGCCCTCCTCCATCACACCCAGGTGTGGGTCCCTCTGCCGCCGGGCCAGCGGGAGGGATGCGGAGGGGGTAACACGGGCCTGGGGGAGGCTGCCTCCACCACGTGTCCTCCGGCACGGGGGCCTCCCCCTCCCGTCCCTGCCCCACCGGGGTGTGGGGATGGGGGCCACCATCCCTTGCAGGTGGGCAGAGTGACCAGAAGGCGTGGGCCGGCCGGGCCTCCCCTTCCCACTGCTCCTGGGCAAGTCGAACAGAGGCGAGCAGCAGCAGCCCTGGGGAAGGTGCATCCCGAGCGGCTGCCTCAGAACACCAGATGGCCCTGCAGGCCGGGAGACCAGATGGCCCTGCGTGCCAGCATCCGGGCTAATTCCAACTTTTGTCCTTCCCCAAAGTTTTGTAAGCTTAATAGTAGAGAAAAATGGGCTCCCTGGGCAGGCCGTCGGGGAGAGGAGGTGGCCTGGGCTTAACCCTCATTGGTTCTGGCCGAGGGTCTGGGTGCTGGGGACAGGGGTCCACCGGGTCCCGGGTCGGCTCTTCCCGGCCTGGCTAGGGTTCGGAAGCTTGGACCGGGCCCGGGGCTTGAGCTCCGTCCGGCGGGCCCCGGGGTGCGTGAGCCCCCCGTCCTGCAATCCATCAGAGGATCCGGGCGCTGGTGACGGGGGTCGGCCGGGTCCCGGGGAGGCTCTCCCCGGCCTGGCTAGGGTTTGGAAACTGGGACCGGGCCCGGGGTTTGAGCTCAGTCCGGCAGGCCCTGGGGTGCGTGAGCCCCCCTTCCTGCAAGCCAACCGAGGGTCCGGGCACTGGTGACGGGGGTCCACCGGGGCACGGGGAGGCTTTCCCAGCCTGGCTAGGGTTTGGAAGCTGGGACCGGGCTCGGGGCTCGTGCTGCGTCCCAGGCTGCGGGAGCCCCCCATCCTGGAAGTCAGCCGAGGGTACGGGAGCTGGTGACGGGGGTCCGCCGGGGCCCGGGGAGGCTCTCTAAGGCCTGGCTAGGGTTCGGAAGCTGGGACCGGGCCCGGGGGTCGTGCTGCGTCCGGTGGGCCCCGGGGTGCAGGAGCCCCCCGTCCTGCAAGCCAGCTGGGGGTCCGGGAGCTCGGGACGGGGGTCCACTGGGACCCGGGGAGACTCTCCCTGGCCTGGATGTTTTCAGAAGCAGGGACTGGGCCGGAGCAGGAGTGGTTGGCTTTATCCACTACGCTGCCAGAGCGGAGTATTCTGCCCACCCCTGCTGTATACCAGTATTTTTTAGACATTAATTTACCGGAAATTTCAAGTTTTCAGGCAGAGGATTTCTTGTCCGATATTACAACACTCGAAATTTGACAAGACATTGCTTCAATGCAATCAGGAAAAGCTTGAGGGAATGATGGTTTTCCAATAGAATTTTAGAACGTTTTTCAGGAAGGATTAATAATGTTCCTAGAGGAGCTTTTAAATGAAGTAAAAAATTGTGAAAAGGTCCCCCAAATATTTAAGGAATCTATTATTGTTAGTTTCGTTAAAAAAGGGAAGAATCTCCGTGACATTAACTCATATAGACACATAAGTCTTTTAAATTCAGATAATAAGATCCTAATGAAGGTCTGGGTGAACAGATTTCTGCCTGTCACCCAGAAGATTATTCATAAAGACCAGACTGGCTTCTTGCCAGGATGGCAAATGTCTTCCAATACTACTTTTGTAATCCATACTACAATTTTTTTTAATACTTTACAGATACCTGCATTTATAATGATGGTCGATGCTGAAACAGCATTCAACCTCGTTAACTGGGATACCCTTTTTTTTTGCTCTTAAGAGGGTGGGATTTCTGAGTAGAATCATCAGTGTGCTATATAATATATTCCAGGGAGCACAAGCTCAGATTTTCTTTTTTTTCACTCCAGTATAGTCTGAACCAGTACCGAAATCCTGGGAACAAGCCATAGTGCGCCCTTTGATAAAAAGCAACACACAACTAGACCCAGGGAATTTCCGTCCCATATCACTTCTCCCCATTTTAGGAAAGATGGCTGAAAGACCTGTTAATCATACGCTGTCCCAGTTTTTAGAGGAGAATGAGATACTTCATCAGATCCAAATGGGCTTTAGACTAGCTCACAGCACCGAAACCGCCTTACAGCTTGTCACAGAAAAATTGAAGAGCATTCTTGACCAAGGAGGTGAGGCCACCATCCTACTACCAGACCTGAGCGCGGCTTTTGACACAGTGGATCACGAGACGCTCGTGCTCAGGCTTGAGAGAGCGGGGATTCATGGTTATGTTCTAAAATCGATTGTATCATTTCTGAAAGACAGATCCTTCCAAACCACAGAGGGCGGACACCTATCAGACAACTTTAAAGTTATGTGTGGGGTCCCACAGGTCTCCTCCCTGAGCCCTACACTGTTTAACTTGTACATGCAACCTTTGGCCGACATTGTCCAGGAATTTGGGTTGTCAATTATGACATACGCAGATGACACTCAACTAGTAATCTCAGTAACAAAGGACCCCGAATCTAAAAACATCCCAATATCACCCTACAGTGAAAATATAGCCAGATGGATGACCGGCAGCAGGCTAAAATGTAACAGGGACAAAACGGAACTTATGTTCCTAGGCAACAAAATAACACCGCAAATTGCTATGAACTGGCCAATAGAACTAGGACAACCACCAGGGCATAGGAACATCATAAAAAACTTGGGATTTTGGTTGGATTGCAACCTCACAATGGAGACCCAGGCCAGGAAACTAGCAGCCACCTGTTTCGGAATCCTGAGGATGCTCTGAAAAATCATGGACCTCATACCAGAGAAGGCCTAGAGAACTGTGGTACAAGCGCTGGTGGTTTCGCACCTTGACTACGGAAACTCTCTCTTCCTGGGGTCACCTAAATACGTACTGAACAGACTGGAGGTGGTACAAATTGCGGCAGCCAGACTACTCAAACACACCAAGACACGAATCAGCACGAAAGGCCCTGAAATTGTTGCACTGGTTGCCGGTGTAGGCCAGGATCAAGTTTAAAACATTATGTGTAGCACACAGGGCCTTAAAGGGAAAAGGACCAACCTTATTAAAAACATTGATAACACCCTATACACCAGAAAGAGCCCTGGGATCCTCCTCAGAACACCTGACCAAAACCACCAGGATCAGATCTAGATGGGGAGGAATATCTTTTATGCACTTTGTGCTGAAACTATGGAATTCAATGCCAGTAGATCTAAGACTAACCGTCAAGGAATTAGCCTTTAGAAAGAAACTAAAAACTTGGCTATTCCCAGGCTGAGGCCCGGCTTACGCTCACTCCTGCTCCATAGCGCTGGGAAGCCCGCGGGCAGCTACGCGCTTTATAAGACTCAAACTTAAACATAAACCATAGATAAAAATTGGGGAAGTAGTCAAGGTTGTTCATTATCGCCCGTACTTTTGATTTTTTTATCAAACTGTTAGCAGTTAGGATTAGGGCAAATCGGGGAATTAAAGCCCAAATGGAAGGCATGTTAAGCTCAAATTATTTGCGGACAATATAATTTTATATTTACGACCCGATAAACAAAATTTAAGTACAATTCTGGGAGAGTTTGTGCTGTTTCAATCCATTGGAGGCAACAAAATTAATCATGATGAAAAGAATCCTGATGTTTAATACCTCAGGCGATAATCTCTCTGCTAGCCTTCAACGTTCGGTGGTTATGACCAACTTGATTTGATATTTAGCAGTTTATGTAACTAATTCCTATGCTGAACTCTATAAACTGAAATACAAGGCTACGTACAAGTTTTTTTAGAGATCTACTTGATAGATGGTCTCCTCTTCCTCTTATTATCGGCCAGGTCGCCCTCGTTAAATGTCAATTTTGCTTTTATTATTTTTTTAATTCATTTTCCAGTAAAAATGAAGAAGGCCTTTTTTAAAGAGTTGGATCTTCTCTTTCGACAGTTTGACTGGAATAAAAAGTCATCCAGAGTTAAATATCCAGTCCTACAATTGGAAATAAACATGGGTGGGTTGGCATTGCCCCAGTTACGTATATATGATGAAGCCTCTCTCCTTGACTTCTTGGTTCGTATGTATGATCCGAGGGCATCTTTTGAGGATTTTGTTATTTATAGAATGGTAAAGAAAGTGGGTTCACAGCTTCCGGACATCATAAAAACTGGTAAACACCTAAAAAAAAAATAAACTAGGTACAAGACGCTGCTATACCTGCGTACTAACCTCTAGTCTCGTTGTACTATAAATGATTCAGAGGCTTGTTATGAATGTCCCCAGTTAAAGGAATGTAAAGTTTTAGGTCTACATATTCATTTAAGTCATTTAAGGTTTTGGAACGTAAATGGTTTCAGAGAGCTGGGCCATTTTCTACTGGCATGGAGGCGCCTCACTCGGCAGGAATTCTAGCGAGATGTGGGGATCGTAGTAAGCCATTTTTGTTTTAGATTCATACAAATTATCCACCTAATGAAAAAATACTGTGTTATCGCCCATTCTGGTTCATCATCACTACCGGCTGCTCTTTTTAAAGCTAGACTGTGCAGGGTGAGTAATTGGTATAGACTTCTGCAGAGCCAAGGGGAAAACCATTAAATATTTTTTTTAAATTGGGCTAAAAATACGGTGACAACACAATGCTCCTTTTTCGAGGTTGAGTGTCAGACAATTTCGCAACTTGGGAGTAAAGACATAAGGGCTGCAAATTGCAAGTGTCTGTCTTTTTTCACACGATGGATGGCGTATTACACTCCCAAAGCCCTCCTTAAAATGACCCAGAATTGGAAGATAGATGCTTTCGATGCTAGCAACTAGGTAGCGCAAATCGACTTAAAACTTTCTTTACTTGCCCACTCTTGTCTCAATTCTGGGAAAAAATATTTTGTGCTCTTAGTAAAGGCCTACAGTGCCAATTCGACCCTGAGCCTGCAGTGGCACTTTTTGGCTTCTCAAAACAGAAGCTAATTTCTCCAAATATTAAAGCCAAGGAAGCTTTTATTCAGTTACCTCTGTGGTGGCACGATCCTTGATTCTGCAGAATTGGAGGACAAGTCGGGTTCCCACATATTTAGAATGGTTTTAAAAAAAATGGTTTACACAAGTTTATTTGAAAAGGCCTATGGAAACGGGGTCGGTGCAATTAAAACGTTCACGAAGGTCTGGAAATATATGCAACAACTTGGAGGAAAGTGCTATCTAGAGCTACAATTAAAGAATTTTTCTTCGCCTGTTAAAACATTGTTGACGGTTAAAGTTGAACTCTTGTTGCATTGCGCTTCATCTGTTTAGTTATTAAGGAATACTGGAGCTAATTCGTTCTAAAGTTATAATCGATCCTAGTTGCTTACTCTTTTTATCATCTTACCATGAACTTTAATTCTTATCAGAATACCATTATGACTGGAAGCTTATTGATTTTGATATAATGAACTAGATGGTGGAAATTTGCTGCAGCTACATATCACTTTATTCCTTTTGTTAGGATAATGACCTAATCGGTCCCAGTTATTGTTTCCTTTCTTTTTTAATGACGCTTATGGTTTTGGTATTCAGTAATATGATTTATTGTTTATTGATGGTAATGTAATTCATTTCTCTCTATTCTTTTTTTCTGCTCAATGAAAATAAAAAATAAAAATAAAAAGTGTGTGTTAGGAAAAACAGCCTTGAATTTCACACTTGGTACAGCAGGCAACATCCTGGAACTCTGCAGTCAGTGAAGGAAAAGTTATTGTAAACTTCCTTCTGACCTCTGCCTCTAAACACAGAGCAAATGTGAAATGATAAAAACAAGATTTTTAAAGTACTCTTTATTGCTCCTTTACTGCCTGACTGAACAGAACACCTGTTCTTTTTCAACTCGCCAGAATAGGCGAGTAGGTCCGAAATGTAGCTCGACCCGATAAAATCTGGCTCACCATAGCAAGTGGATTTTTCGAGGCCTGAAAAGGGCATGCCTATCAGGTGGCTGGCTCTTGCATTCAATATCAAAGTAATATCTAGGGCACGTTTCCTGCTACAATCAACTGATCTCTCTGCTGGGACAATGAGTCTCCTTATGTAAGGAGGGGTCCTTCACGCAGTCCAACCCTTATGTTTTAGTTTGATTATTTACCTTACCTAATTGGGACAACAGATGCTTCTGTTCTTGAAGTATAGGGTGGGGGTTGGGACCGTTATCCTGAAGTTGTTGTTTCACCACGTTGTCAAATCAGCCTTCTTATTGAACACTACAATAGTCCCATATAGCGCTTTCGATCTACCGTCACAGTTGCTGTCCTGCAGCCAGACCAGACCTCAGTCAAACCCTCAGCCAGTCCGGGTCCCCTAGGCCTCCGAACCCACTTGCACCCACTATGACGTGCATGAACAATAACGGAATTTCCCTCCGCATACTATCTTGGAATGTCAATGGGCTCCTCGACAGGGTTAAACGAACAGCTGTCTTACGCTACGGCTGGCATCTGACATACTCCTACAACAAGAGACCCATCTCATGGGCAACCACTGACCCTTTTTAGCCAGATATGGCTACGATGGAGTTTGGCACTCAGGGTTTACCTGGGGATCACGAGGGGTGGCAATCCTCCTGCGGCGTAACCTCCCCTTCGTGCTCACACAGGCCACTACCGGCCCTCAGGGAGGATATGTGACTCTGAGTGGAATGTTAGGAGGAAACACTCTCAACCTAGTCTCCATATACTCACCTCCATCGACTTGCAGAGACCTTGAAGCATACCACCGACATCATCCCGTCCCTATCCCAGGGTGAGACAATAGTTGGGGGCGATTTCAACGCGTTTCTAAATCCAAACATTGACATTGCAAACACACCTTCCGCTGTACACCATGCACGCTAAACACTTGGCAAACTGGGCAGACTCCCTGGGCCTCTGCGACGCTTGGCGAATTTGGCATCCCCAGAGTAGACAATTTACTCACACATCAGCTACACACTGCACTCATGCAAGAATCGACATCATATTTGTTCCCCCTACTGACTGCCAAACATCAGAGATATCACAATTCTTCCCAGGGGCATTTACAACCACTCACATCTACTCCTGAGCATTGGGGAACCCCCTAACCTGACTCGCCCAACTTGGAGAATGAACGCACGGTTCCTCCAGGATAAAGAGTTTAAAAAGCGGTCAGGGCAGAGCTTCAACAGTACTTCCTCACCAATAATGCTTCTGTTCCTTCCCAGGGTACCCTATGGGACGCAGGCAAATCCACCATCCGCGGCTTCGCCAAGGGCCAACTTAAACTCAAACGTCAGACTCCGACCAATCACATTACCCTGGAGAAGCTCAGGAGCTCCTCCTCGAGAAGCGCCCTCCTAAAGACCGAGATGAGACTCAGACGAGGCAACTTGCACACCTAAGAGATGAAACCAAGCAACTCTCTTTGGACGCTGCCAAACTATTATGGAGATCCTCTATAGCTAGGGTGTATGGCTGGGGAGACAAAAATGGGAAGATCCTGCATAGATTAGCTACATATCCCGTGGCCAACTGCATAATTTAAGAGATTAAAGACCCGGATGACTTTGCCCAACGCTGCCCCCTTGCAATGGCCCAGATCTTTGCCTCCTACAATCAAAAGCTGTACTCAGCGCAATGGCCTGAAACCTCCCTCCCAGAGCTGCTCAAGTCGGGTCACCTCCATCTCCCCACCTCAGCGCGGCTGAATCCACCAATATAGACCTCCCCATTACCCGTGAGAAGATCAATGACGCCATAAAACGCACCTCACCGGGCACAACCCCAGGCCCTGGCGGTCTCCCAGAGTACCACGCTACATACTGGGAGATACTCGCCTCACACCTCTCGGATATATTTGCTGAAGCCCTCGAAATGGGCTAACAGTTGTCGCCACCATTGTCATTATCCCTAAAACACAACCGCCTTCGTCAAACTGTGCCGACTACCGCCGACTACCGCCCAATCTCGCTCATAAACACAGAGGTTAAAATATTTGCCGCAGTCCTAGCCCATTGGTTGAGGCCCTACCTTACCAAACTGATCCATCACGATCAATGTAGGTTCATGCCAATGCGGGAGACTAGGCACGGTCTCCGACGTATCCACCTGGCCTTGGAAAACCACCCAATTGCTAACTCTCTATTTGGCACTACTCGTAATTGACTCCGAGAAGGCATTTGATTCTGTGGATTGGCGGTACCTGGACTACGTGCTGGCAGAGATGAGTTTAGGCCCTGGTGAAGGTTCTCTACTCTCGACCTCAAGCAAGAGTGCTGGTTAATGGGGCGCTGTCTGAGGCATTTCCCATTACAAGAGGAACGAGGCAGGGATGCCCCCTATCACCCCTCCTTTTCACCTTCGCGACGGAGTCCCTTAGTGTGCCTCAATCGGTCCGACGACCAAATTCAGGGTTGGAAACGGACAGGCTCGGAAGATGACATATCACCTTGAACGCGGACGTCTTACTCATCCTTGCGGAGCCGGCCTGTTGGACTTCTCCCTTTTTGCAGAGTCATACCTGAACATTTTGCCTTCCTCCTATATTTTTTCTGAACTGTTGTTGGTGGTTTTATGACTCAGGCACTTTTTCACTGCTAATCAGTGGTAAAGTGCATATGCTCTCTTTTGTAAATTGTGTAATGGATTAGTGACTCCATGATTGGTATTTTGATTTACTTGTCAGACCATAGTACAGTGCACCATGTGTGCTCAGGGCATGTAAATCACATTCTGCTGGTGGGCTTGCAGCACTGGTTGTGCCACCCACAGCAGCAACTTATAAAATATGGCTCAGGCCTGTCAATGCAGTGCCTGTGTGTAGTCTGGGACTGCCATGTCGACTTGGCAAGTGCACACACTTGCCAGTCCCTAAACTTTCCCTTTTCTACATGTTAGTCACACCTAATGTAGGCCCAAGGTACCCCTATGGGCAGGTTGCATTGTATGTGAAAGGTAGGACATGCCCTGATGTGTGTGGCATGCCCTAATAGGGTTCTGAGGTCTGAAACCAATCACCTACTGTCAACAAGAATAAAGAGAGCATGCAGTGGTGACCGCCTCTTCACTTATAATGTGGCTAAAATCTGGAACAGTCTGCCCCTGCAGATCCGTGCCTAACCCAACTACCTAATTTTTCGGAAACAGATTAAAACATTTCTCTTCCCTTAAACTACGGTTCAGTGTTTATGCAGGCAATAGCACGGGGATGCCCACGGGTAACCAGGCGCTTAGAAATACTGTTTCAATTCAGTTCAATTCAATTACAGCCAATTTATTTTTCCACTATTGCAAGGCTACCTGTTCCCATAGACCAGAATGGACAGTTTGATTATAACATCTTATAACCCTAACTGACCCAGGGAAGTAGGTAGAAATTCGAGTTTAGTATGCCTGATAAAATACATCTTTTAGTGAAGGTAATTTTTACATTCTGTGTTTGAAAATACCACTTTCAGAAAGTAGGTATTTTTTTGCCGAACCATCCAGTTGTCTCTGCTAGATTTGTGTATTCCATGTCTGGTTTGTGAGTGACAGGGGGCTGGAGAGGGCCTTGGCTCCAGCAGTCTGATAATTCAGGGCTTGGCTGAATAGTACCTGCATTGAATAGGGAGTAGGGGGAGGAGATTTCCTTTCAGCTACCTGGGCCAGGTCTGCTATCAAACAATGCTTACTCCACCTCCTGCCAGGAGGCTGCAGCTAGGAGGACAGAACTGGTTTTGACTAGGTACAGACACTTTTTTCCTTCAGAGAACAAAGGATTTTGCAGTATAAATATTGGGCCCAGACCCCAGAACTTTAGATCACTTCTGGAAATCAAGACAAACCTTGCCAAGGAGAGAAACCAAGAAAGCTGAGGGAGGAGACTGCCCCTGTGCTGTTTGGGGTTGGCCTGCAGTGGTGTACTTTATCATCTTGAGGAAGATCTCCAAGGGTTTGAAGCTGAGCTTGCCTCCTGTTGTGAAATCTCAGAGACACAAAGACTTCCCCCCCAGCTCCCTTGAATTTCCTTGCTGGGAATTCTACCTGCAGAGAGGTGCCTGCTGCTGTTTTTGGGACCTCTAGAGACTGCCTGTCGCTGGAAGCTGAAAGCGCGACACAACGAGGAAGAATCGTGTTACCGCCGCAGCTGTTGCCGTCTCATCGCCAAAGAAGCGTGCCTCCACCGCAGCGGTTTGCCGACCCATCGCCAAAGCGTGTCGAATCGCCGGAGAAGCGTGTCACAGGGCCTGTCGCGGCTGAAGAATCCACCGAATTCGCCGCACGGCTGTCAGGCATGCACGCATCGCATCCAAGTTGCTGCATCGCATCAAAGACGCCATCTTGTTGCATCGCACCGGATCGTCGCATAGCATCAAGGCGCCATCTTGTTGCATCGTACCGGGACATAGTAAGAAAGGGAGCATCAGCTCCCCATGCAGTAAGGAAGCGACGCATCAACCTCCCTGCGCAGCAGTAAGAAACGGAAGCATCCAGTCCCCTGAGTGTAAGGAATGACGCATCACCTTCTCTGCAATCCTCTTTGTTTGCTTTGCGTAACTCATCTAAGATACTTTGAGAGTAAAGTGTCGCATTTACTTTCTACATTGAACTAAGCTATTTTTACCATTTGAAAGTCATATTCTTGATATTGTATTGTTGATTTTTGTCGTTCGGTCTTGTGCTAAGTCTAGAAAACTATTACTTATTTTTCTAAACTGGTGTGGTGTCCATTTGTAGTGTTTTCACTGTATTACTGTATGTGTTCACAAATGTTTTACACATTGGCTCTGAGATAAGCCTGTCTACTCGCGCCAAGCTACCAAGGGGGTGAGTAGGGGTGATTTTAAGAGTGTATCCCCCTCACCCTGACTAAAAGCAATGGCCCCTATTTAGACAAAGGTACCTACCTCTGCCAACTGGAGACCCCCATTTCTAACACGGCTCAATCTGGTCCCCACTGTCTCCGAGCCCTACACTCCTTTGGACGGGCCTCCGGTTTGCGACTCAACCCAAGCAAATCAGTTCTGGTCCTGCTACACTTAACTAGAGACTGCTTCAATTGGCAATCCATAATACCCATCAGGCGGCAATCCTTTAAATACTTGGGAATCTGGATCACAATGCTCCCCGACCTCGCCTGGTCACTTAACATAACCCCACTGGTCAAGAGAGCTAAGGAAGATCTCTGCAAATGGCAGATGGTACCACTCAACCCCCTAGGGAGAGTCGCCCTTTCTAAAATGACGATCCTACCTAGATTCCGCTACGTAAGTCAAAACACCCCCTTTTATTTCCCACGGGCTTGGTTTAGAGAGCTAGATAGCTTAACGACTAAATTCCTCTGGGGCGGTCGGAGATCTCTTATAGCCTTAGCCCAATGCCGAATCCCACCCTTTCACGGGGGCATGGGTTTGACTAACATACTTATATTACCTGGAGACATGCCTACTCACACGGCACGACTGGTTTAACGGGGATGGTCTGACCCGGCGTACAGACTCGAATTGAGCCTATTGGGCCTACCTAGGATCCAAATGACGATGTTCGGGGGACCCATACCTAGAAATCTACCTGTGGTGACACAGGCTGTTCTTCTGGCCTGACGGGCTTCCTTGCGCCACACCCACTGGACAAACAAACTGACCCAATGCACACCACTGGCATGGCACTTGGCTAAGGGAGGTTAGCGAATTAAAAGGATTCTGGGCATGGGATCTCATTGGGATTTCCCAACTTGGGGATGTGTGGACCGGCAAACATATATGCACCTTCCAAGATCTGAATACCAGATACTACCTACACCCATCACAATTCTACAGATACTTACAGCTGCGCCATGCCCTCCACACGCATATACCGAAAGGCACAACACTACCGAAATACAGTCCTCCAGAGGCACAAACTATGATGGGGAACCTGGGAAAGGAGTGAATTTCACATATTTATCGTTCCCTAACCAACAACAACCCAACTACATTAGACCAGCTCAGAAGCCAATGGGAGAGCTGGGTGGGACCCCTTGAGGAGGAAGAATGGAGGGACACACTGATGGCACCCAAGACAGTCACCGCGTTAGCTAGGCTCCGCCTGATCCAACTATACTATTTGCATACAGCCTACTTAACCCCCAAGCACCTCCACAGTGCTGGTTTGAACCTGACTGCATCCTGCACGGACCGTGCCCAAGAACAGGCAGACTTCTTTCACATGGTGTGGACCTGCCCCCTCTTGGCGCAGTATTGAGAGTCTATAGAAAGGGAGCTCACAGAGGTCTTGGGTTGGGAGGTCCCTCATAACCCACTAAACACGCTCCTGGGGATCACAGATGGACTGGATGGGTCCAGGAATGACACACTGCTCTTCAATACGGCCATGATGGTAGCCAAGAGAGACATAGCTGCCAACTGGAAGTTTCCCAACCCACCTAGCTTTGCGAAGAGGCACAAGGGAGTGGACTGGTGTGCAGCACAAGAGAAACCCCTATATGAAGCCAAACACCGTGAGGTCTGGGGCAAATGGTTGGGTTAGATAGAATGAATACGTTATACTTGACTGACTGTTTGTATTACTTGGGGCTATACAACTACCAAATGTATAACATCCAAACAAGCTCAGGACTTCACATCATTACTGAGATGTACTGTACTATGACCATCACTGGTGTTTTTTGTTAAAAAACCAATACAATTGTTTATCAAAAAAAGTAAATATTTCATCGAAAAAAACAGAACCTCAGTAATTTTAACAATAAAAATCAGATATGTTAGGCTCCACACTGCCCTGAGTTAGCATGGTGTCATGCTGCTAGCAGAAAAGTCCATTCTTGAAACATCAGGAATCTGATAACAGGATGATTCAGGACAGGACAACAGCAAAATGACTGGATGCAAACATCAAACTATCAATGAATGGACTGAGATTCACATACAAACAAGACTAGGAGAAGATATGCCCTCAGGGATTGGACACCAGCAACAGCATCACTTTCTTAATCCTCCTAAATTCCTTGACAGAGGAGTGCATACAATCCTCATTTGTCTGGTAGTGGGTTACAAAGGTGATTGATATCAACTGTTCTCAGAGAAGACAGCAAGACAAGATCTATGTGCACACTTCAGTTCAGTTCATACTTTCACAACCAGGTAAGTTACCTCGGTAAAGCATTGTTTCAGAAATATAAAATGGGGACCGTTGATTGGGTAATAGTAACACCTGCCCTATACGGCACAACAAAAATGCCATACATATTCTAAGAAGGGACACAAAAAAAACTCATTATAGAAAGGTGAGACAATATAGGCACAGATGGCAAGGCATTTGTAATTACACTGGACTTGAAGGCAGGATGAAACAAGAATTTACAATGCAATGGTTTCGCCTTTGGAAAAGTTAGACCTATTGGCATTGTAAATGACAACATTTGTATTTATGTGTTGGTTTTGAAAACAGATAAATAAATGGCATTGTCATTTACATTGCTATTAGCTTAATCTCTGCAGTCACTCTGCACTCCCCTGCACTCCCCAGCACTCTGCACTCCCCAGCACTCTGCACTCCCCAGCACTCTGCACTCCCCAGCACTCTGCACTCCCCAGCACTCTGCACTCCCCAGCACTCTGCACTCCCCAGCACTCTGCACTCCCCAGCACTCTGCACTCCCCAGCACTCTGCACTCCCCTGCACTCCCCAGCACTCCCCAGCACTCTGCACTCCCCAGCACTCTGCACTCCCCAGCACTCCCCTGCACTCCCCCACTCTGCACTCACTACTCTGCACTCACTACTCTGCTCACTCACTACTCTGCTCACTACTCTGCTCACTCACTACTCTGCTCACTCACTACTCTGCTCACTCACTACTCTGCTCACTCACTACTCTGCTCACTCACTACTCTGCTCACTCACTACTCTGCTCACTCACTACTCTGCTCACTCACTACTCTGCTCACTCACTACTCTGCTCACTCACTACTCTGCTCACTCACTTTGCACTCACTACTCTGCACACTCACTTTGCACTCTGCACTGCAGTTACAGACTTAGGCAGCTGTGTAAATTCATCTGGTCAATCCTGAATTAAGATCCTTTATATTAACAGGCAGAAATCCCTTTTCTTCGCCAAACTCCACGGAGTTAAAACACAGCTCAGCAGAATAGGCAATGTGGCTCCAGTGCCTACTCTCATGGAGGAAGTGAAGAAAAACAAACACATTCAGAATTGTTAAAATGCCTGGAATTAGGGCATGTGATCTTTATTATATTAAGTAGTCCAACGGCCAGTTACCGAATGGCTATTAAGGGGGTTTCCAGTCTGTCCATAAGGCAGAAAAATATTTAACTGAGCCTAAATCTGAAAGGAAGTTAGTTTAAAGCATACGAGACACAACCTGAAATTTAAAGATGCTTACACCAAGCACTGTTTGCGTTCGCAATTGAGCTCAAACCCCCGCTTCAATATAGAAAAGCTAAGTTGCTGTGTGTCCGTCAGCAAAAATAAGGTGCCACAGGGATAAAAGGAAAGGAGTGACGTCGCTCAGTGTTCGGTTGCACAGAGTATTCAACTGTGCTGAACAGCTTAACATGCTTAAAGAGTCTAAAACAACGTCTACGCCACCACCTACTGTCATCAGAGTCCACACAGCCTCTAGGAAATCAGTCTGGCTCTGCATTACGTGCTGTGCAGGGCAAAAAAGAACGGCCGCTAACCCATCACATCTTTTCAAATGAAAGGTAAAATTAGAGGACTTCAGTTCGCACAATCAACCTAAAACGCCCTCCCTCATCTTCCGCGTATGTCACAGTACCCAACAGGGTTACAGGAGTGCCACAAACTAACACTATTCACAAAATCATATGTCTTTTTTCGCAGACTACGACAAGGATAAAACATAATAAAATAAGGGCATCTCTGGACAGAACAAGTCTCCAGCTGTTGGGCAAGACAGACGAGCAGACCACCCTTGATGTTTCAGGATGTAGGATCGACCCGTCCGCCCCAGCTCCACGAAAAAATGGCGGCCGCATTGCCGAGAAAAAAATAAAAATAAACACGCCCACCGCCGCATGACGTAGGCAAAAGGGAAAAATTCTACGGAACGCCCACCAATCGCCTCGGTGAATGACAGACGCCTCTCTCTTCCAATAGCTAGCCTCCATTTACGGAGCTAGCCAATGGAAGAGAGAGGCTGAACTAAAGCACACAGTGTAACTCAAAAGATTTCGACCTGCGCCGAAAAGCTGCGCGGCGCAGCTTTTCGCCAGGTCGAAACCTAAAAAACAAAGTATTTTAATTTAATGTGTTTTCTGTAATCCGTGATTTTGGCGATCCTAGACACCTGAACGTTCGAATCGGCCAGTACATGGGTGCAATCTTTAAACAAACGTGATACTAAACCCCGCTATCTATTGGCACAGAGCTGGCACACTCTGAAAGCCAGTTCTCAACTCTTGGATTGACTTCTGCCAACAGCCCTTCAGTATCTAAGAGTGAAAAAATTTGATTGCCCCTTAATGACAAAGATATTGGAATGCAAGACCTCTGTGAATGTATCTGGCAACCCCTAAACTACCCTCTGAACGAATGTCTCAGGTAATATGACTACAGCTTGATTGGCCTCAGTCTAAGGTGTGCCATGCCGTAGTACCATACAAGCAGTACCCGAGAGAAAGCAATCACGTGAGTAAAAAGATAAAGAATCATGTGACACAGGATCCTGGGAGGAGAGAGAACACTCAAATTTGCGTTGGACCAGGCGCATGATCTTCTGAGTGGAAACATTTACATATGTAAATTCAACCTCCTGAGCTACACTAATTTAGTCTAATGAGGTATTACAACAAACCTCAAGCCTTTTTTATACACCCATTTTCTAAAACAAAAAACAATGATGCTGGAATGGGCGCTTTGTCTCTCATCTGCATTTGGTTTCACTAATTTTGTAAAGACCCAAAAGCAGTGGTAGCTGCAGAGATCAAGAACGGATAGGACAAATACTTCCAAGATGTGCATCTTAATAAATGCACTGAAAACAATGGTGGTGAAAAGCATAACATTCTGGTTATGACTGGAGTCCCCGCTGTCATTTTTAATTTCCACAATATTTCGCCTACTCAGGCAATTTTAAAGGCTGTGGTTATTTGAACTTTCAGCAATCTTTGCAGAGCTCCAGCCATTTACCATCAGAGTGCTCCTATATTTTTAACATCTCCCCTCCTCATGTATAGAACTAAGCGACCTATGCTGGTGTTCTGTCATTTACTCCCTATATTTACCACAATGTCTTTAAAAATGTCAGACTTGGCGTCCATTCTCCTAACACTTAGCGTCTTTTAAGCAAACTTAAGTGCCTGGTGATAAGGAATAGTTAACGTTCTGCAATTGCCATTGTATTTTGTGATGTACGGTCTCAATTTCGCAGCATTTTTGCCTCTCTTACACTGAATCTGAACCAGCAATAGGGTAAGGTATTAGTGAGGAATCCGCCTCAACTCAGGTTCGGCAATGGTCTTAGCATTTATTTATTATGTACTATTTTGACACTTTGGCTCTTGCGAATTATATCTGACAGGATTCTGCCCTATCTGTTGTACTAACTCTCTGGTTACAGATTAAGGATGTATAAGCCTTGTATCTCTAGGTATTTAAGCTTTTTTCTGCAAGACTAATTTTGTACATATGAGGTCCCAGACTCAACTGGCTAGCCCACCCCTTAAACACAAGGCACTATACTAGCCTTCCTCAGTATTCAATGACCATGTTAACTCTCAGAGAGATAACCTAATCTATGAAAGTACAAAGCTATATTTGCAATATTAAAAGTATTTGTACATAGACACTTTCATCAGTGCAAATGTAGCTTCAATAAAGTAATCATGCAGGCTCTGGCCACAAGCAGACAGACAGTAGGAATTTCAATGTTTCTTTTATTTTTGTATGAATATTTTTTTAATGGCATTTAAACAAAGGTAATGGGTTAACAAATCAGGGCACTATACAAAGCCATTCTGACAAGAGTACAGTGAAAATAAATGTTGGCAGGCACTATTAGATTACGGAATGCGTAACATATGACATTGCCATATAGAATGGCAATGTTTATTACAACCCATCTAATTTTCAGCTATGTATTCATTATTAAATTCCATCCACTTGCCTCCTAGTTTTTAGGTCTCGCGCCTAGCGTTGCAGTGCGCAGCACGGTCCACGCAGCGAGAGACCTCTTGGAGTGGGTTTGAAAATCGAGCTAGGAATCGCACACGCTTGTGCGTGTGCTTTTCCTTTTGAGCCACACTATTGGCCTTTGCGTGCGTCTTTTTATTAAAGACAGCACGCAATTGGCCAAAAGTGGGCGCATTGCTCCGCCCATGTCCTATTGGTGTCTGTTACAAGCACCGGCCGACATGTGGTTTCCATTATCGTGCCCAGACACGGGCGCAATAATTGAAACCACATGGTTTGCTGTGGCGCGTGCACCACTCGCGGGCGTGTTTGTTTTACAATAGCGATCGTATTGTAAAAGAAATATACTAGAAAAAAACAAACCAAAAGTCCCTGCCTGTGGGTTACGACGGAACACTAAAAGCTGAGAGAACAAAGTGACAGAACTAACTTACGCCTGCCAAGAGTGTGGTGGAGCCTTGTGCTACTGGGACAGTAACCCACTCCCCGGCTGATAGGAGGATCAGCCGGAAACCCTTACTTCCATAATCCCCTGTAACATCCGCCATGGAGCATTGCCTCTGCCTGGATAGTAGCATGGTGCCCGAGGAATGCTGCTGCCGTTCACCGCGGAGCCCAACACGGCTGCTGGGCGAGATCCGCACACCAGTCTGCACGGAACCTTTCACGAACCGCTACGCCTTGGCACCGGGGCATGAGCTTGGCAGGTGAGGCCGCACCCTGGCACTAGCTGTCACTGGCGCCACTTCGGTACCATTCACTGCTCCGCCATGTGACAAGCTCGCGACTTTTTATACAACATGCAGACTTTTTTGCTGTTGTGTTGTGCCATTAAGTGGTACAATAGTGACACCTGCTAGTTTTAGTATTCAGCAAAACCTTAGTTGTGAAAAGCGGTACTTATACGCAGTTTTTAGTTTCACAGGCATGTAGCGTATTGAATGGGCTCGTGCACGTCTGTCTTCAAAGTCGCTTCCATGTTCACATGAGTTATCAAGTAAATACAGTTTCCCTTTTACGTTGCTTTTTATGGAGTTGCAGTGGTGGTGGTAATGGAACAGGTGACAAGAGGCTTTCTTGTTTCAATAGTCATTAACCTCAACCTTTCAAAGTTACTAAGGGGCCATTTGTCATTGAATTAGCGACACATTTTTTCGTTTTAAATTTATTTCAGATTAAATTAGAATCGTATCTTGGAGGGTGAACAAGCCCAGAACATGTTAAACAAAATGTAAGATAACTACCAGTGAAGGCTTCTCAAAATTGCTGTTCATTGTTTTCGGGCGGACATTTTGAACATATACCTACCTGTCTCTTACTACTTTCTAGAATATCAGGCAACACACTGCTCTAATAATTGTTGTTTGCAGTTGGCACGATTACCCATATCTAAGTTATAATTTGTTAAATATATCACGCTATACCATAATGGTTTCATTTCTGAGAAGTGAATAGCATGTAATGCTAATTAGGAAGTTTAATTAAATGCGGGTATCTTGTGTCATCTTTCAGCTTTTAAATGCCTGTTGTCATGTAGCATTTGTGCTGAACGCAAGCAGGGGGAGCATGCTTGCTCCATGGTAGCAGCCTGCCTCCTCCATTGTCGTACGATCGGCTGTTTAAGCCCTGCACGTCATACACTGGAAATAGGATAGGCTTGCGATTTGTGTCCTCACATCACCTTTTAAAAGAATATATGCGTCTTTTAAGGTGGACGATTGCTGGGTCAGACAGGATAGAATTTACTAGGACTGCCTTATTATTCAAGGCGTGTGCTCACGTAGACTTACGTTTTCAAAGCTCCTTCTTACACTGGAGTTCAGGTGAAACTATGCAACTGGCTTAGTAGGCCAATAAAACTGTTATCTACCTCCGTTTTTGGGAGCACCGTTTTGAGCTTTGTGCTCTTACAGCCAAATTGTTTTTCTCTTTAGTTATTGACACTTCACATTGACTGGTCGCTTTATAGTTGGTCGCACACAGTACCCTTTTGTGCAGAGAAGACTACTTCTAGTGAGTGACTGTGCTGTCGACTAGCAACTGGGACACAGGCACCGGGTAACTTAACTAAGCAAATACCTGTAAAACGGGAAACACAGTGTAACACTTTATGAAAGATTAGGCAGTACAGCAACTAGAGCCGCAGTAAAACCATCAAGTCTATATTTCACAGTTCCTCATTTTACGTACACCTTCCTTTCAACAGCAGATGTCTTGCCATTCTAACATAGCCCCAGTTTGTACCGAGCACGTTGGATCCCTGGCATCCTGGGTAGGGTTGTACCTCTGAGGAGACCTGGAGACCCCTGGACGCTTGACCATACCGGTCAATTATTTGTCAGGGGAAGGGGGTATACGCAACGTGAGTCCCTTGCTCACTTTGCCACTGGATTCAAAAGCAAGCCGGGCTGAAGACGGCTGGAATGCCAGAAACCGGTCCTCGGAAGCTTGTTTCCGGTCCAGGGAAGACATGGCTTGGCAGTTCGGGCTGGACTGTTCCCATGAGGCACAGGGTCAGACTGATTTGCATATAGCCATATCTGAACTGGGGTGGCTGAGTGGGCTAAAGAACGGTGATGGATTCAACCCAGATCTTTTGACTGGGTGTGAGTGTTTGATTGATTCAGAGGCTCCGTCCATCACCACACCCTTTTGTACCGCTTTTGGCCGCCATAAGTGTGGCAGGGTATGCTCAGACGTGAGTCCCTTGCTCACTTTGCCACTGGATTCAAAGCAAGCCGGGCTGAGACGGCAGGAATGCCAGAAACCGGTCCTCGGAAGCTTGTTTCCGGTCTAGGGAAGACATGGCTTGGCAGTTCGGGCTGGACTGTTCCCATGAGGCACAGGGTCAGACTGATTTGCATATAGCCATATCTGAACTGGGGTGGCTGAGTGGGCTAAAGAACGGTGATGGATTCAACCCAGATCTTTTGACTGGGTGTGAGTGTTTGATTGATTGATTCAGATGCTCCGTCCATCACCACCCCCTTTTGTACCGTTTACTCCACCCTGTGTTATTTACAAATTCCTTTAGAAATTTTCTAATTTCATCTGAGTCGGCTATGGTATCACTTTGGTGGAGCTTTTGGTAGTACTGTTGAAATATTTCAACAATATCCCCTGGTTTTGAGTATTCCTGACCTTCTACTTTAATAGAAGTGATCGTGTTAAATGAAATATTCTGTCGAGTGCACAAAGCCAAATGCCTACCCACCCTTTCTCCATTTTCATACATACTGCTTCGATATGCCTGAAACGTTTCTGCAGCTTTCTGAGTTAGCCCGTTGTTTAAATCTGTTTTTAGGACCAGCATTCGGCGCATGGTGTGCTTCCCATCCTCTCCCCGAGCTACTGAAGCAATATGTTCTTCCTCTGCTTTAGCCAAATCTCTCATCAATAGATGATTTTCCTTATCATGTTGCTTTTTAGCTCTAGCCACATAGCTAATTGTCTCCCCCCTAAGGGCAGCTTTAAAGCAATCCCAAACAACCCCCCTGGAAGCGCTAAATTGATTCATATCGAAGTATCCTTGGGCCCAAGCAGATATGAAGTTTATATAATCTCTATTAACCAAAAGCTTCCTGTCAAACGTCCAGTTTGAGCGTTGCCTGGTAAAGTTAATGATATTAATTGTAAGGATTAGGGAATTATGGTCCGAGATTATTTTAGGGCATTTGATAATTTCTGCTAAATTGGCCAGATCTCTTGTTACTAATATGTAATCTATTCTAACATACATGTTATGGGGGTGTGAAAATATGTGTACCCAGGATCGATTTGATGTTTAATATCCCAAATATCTACAAGGTCGTAGCTGTCTCAAAGTTGGCTAATAACTCTGAATACCCTTGGTTTACGGACTAAATATCTTTCTTGACTCTGCTTCTTAAAAGCAGCGCCCAGGGAAATATTAAGATCCCCACAAAATACCAGTGATCTTGACCGAGAGACAAGTTCAATTTCAAGATCTTCAAAGATTTGAGGGTCGTCTTGGTTTGAGCCATAAACTGAGCAGATGGTTATGCCCCAAGCCAATTCTATGATGGCCCATCTCCCATGGGGGTCCTCTGCCTTGCGTATAGCTTGTCCTAGGGATATTTTGGCTAAAATGGCTACCCCACGAATATTCGATGTTTGTGTAGTACAGGCAAGCAGATTGTGGCCAACAGCTTTTAACAGATCTTTTTTATCCCATGGCATGTGTCTCTTGGAGACAAATTATATCAGCAGAATTTTGTTTAATAATTTCCCATAGACGGGCTCTCTTGCCCCATCATTAAGTCCTGCCACGTTCCATGATCAAATCGTTATCTTCCCCATAAGAGTTTATTAGCTGGTTTCGGAGAGTTTGTACCACTGAACCCAAAGTTCTGACAAAATTTCCAAACAGCTTGATCCTCTTGTGTATCCTTTTTCAGTATTACCAATTTAATTGCATCTGTTACTGCATCAGTATTATTATTGAAGTTGTTTTTTTTATTTGTTTTTTTCCCCTGTCCTGCCACCACCATTCCCCCACCCTTCCCAACCTCCCCCCACACCCATAGTGAGGCATTCAGACTCCATAAGTCTGTTTGTGATGGACATGCAACACTTGACCAGGGCTCAGTCTAGCATCCTGCACATATATACATAATAATGCCTACCTACACATATAAATATATACAGATACCGAGCTACACAGTTTTCCATACAATTTTCCTAATATATCATATTTTATGAGTTTTTTTCCCATCCTTTGTTTTTTCATAACCCAAAAATATATATATTTTTTTTTAAAGCTTAGCTCATTAAGATATTCTTTGACCTTTATCTCTAATTTTGTTTGGCCCCCATAAATTACTTTAAGCCGAGTTGGGTTGTTGAGATAGGCTTGAGCTTTTTTATCTTGAAAAGGTTTAATTTAATTGGTGCAGCCTCCACCGCCTTTCGACGGTAGAGTAGCAAAAATCTGGGCGCACAAAATAGGAAACCCCATTTCTAGTGCGTTTAGACTCGGCCTAGCTTTTTCAAAAATCGCCTGGCAAAGCAAAAAATTGCCAAAAAATACAAGAATGGCCCGGGGATATGCCCCGGGTTTAGTTGGTTGTTTCAAAGGGAAGGGCACGCGGTGGGCATGCTGAACTTCTGCAGCCCAGTTCCAACCAGAAAGTTCAGGCAGAGAGTCACGAAGAAGGTCCACAACCATGAACAAATATGTCCCCCCCCCACTGCTTCGGGAACCCCTAAATGCGTAAGTTATTTCTACGCTGGCGATTTTCGATTTCCTCCAGCTTCCATCTCACATCCGCGAGTTCAGCTTCATGAGATTCAACCCGTTCTTGGTTCATAGTAATCTCAGATTCATTAGAAACGATTCTGGATTCCAATTCAGTCAGTCAATCCCCGAATGTACTACAAGTCCTGGTCAGTTTACGCACCACCCCTTGCACCTTGCGTAGGGCCGCTTGAGCTTTGCGCCCATCCTGAGATGTTTCCTCGCGATGCGACGCTATAGCTTGGAGAATAGTGTCCAGGGTTGGAGCGGTTGGGTCTGACTGTGCTGAACAATCGGATTGTTGTACTGAATTTACTAAACAATGAGAGTTAGTAAGCTGATTAGTCGGGGTATAATCCCAGGCCAAATCAGTTGCCCCATGACAGCTCTTATTCCGTTTCAGGACAGTTTTTGGTTTAAGCTTGGGATCCTCTGTATTTTCGCCCCTTCCACTCTCATCCGTCAAGCAAGACGCAGTATTATCAGACCACTCAGCTTCATCAGAAAAGGAGAACAAGTCACTGGGGTCCTTCTCCAATTCAGTGTCAATGTTATTAGTTTAAATCAAATTAGTCACATTAACCTGGCCGGTATTGATTGCTAAACTGGGGTCGCTCATCGTTAACTGAGGTGCTTGAGGTGTAATGTTTAATGTACGCAAATAAGACTAAATGTAAGACTTGCAAGGTCACAAAAGTAGTCAAAAGTTAATGTCAGGGGTGGGGAATTCCCATCTCCCGACGCCAGAGACATCTAGATTTCTTAGGAGGGAAAGAGGTTTTAATTTGCATTTTGTCCAAAGGACAAGTGGACAGTTTTATGGTAATACGATACACAGCTGGTCAACCCTGTAGGTCACAGCCAGTAAATAAGTTGCTATGAGCAGTTTATTGGCAGTGAAAGGGTCAATGCAAAAGCTGGGGCCTGCACTTCAATTTCCCTAGAGCAGAACAACAAAATGATAAAGGAGAGCTCAAAGTTGGAGCCAGCTCAATAAGCTTGTGTGGCTTCCAGGCCCTCCCCATGTCCTTTTATTTTCTTCAAGCATGAGACACACATCGAGCTTCTGCAGCTCCAGTACACTCGCAGCAATGGCATGTAAGAGGCCACTTTTTCTGCCTCTTGGCCCCTTGCTCTGACTTGAACTGTATGACCCCTGCCTTGTATTCTCTGCTCAACTCCTGGGCCTCATAGGGCTCCAATATCCCTGCTCATCTTCAACTCACTTTGATTTCCCTTCTCATGCACCCCCTCCGTGGCACTTTGCGTTTCCTGTACACCTTATGTTACAACCGTTGCCTGAACCTGCTAACCCCACCCTCCGCCGCCCTCTCTGACATCCCTGACCCGCGCCCCTTGGTCGCTCATATCTTACTTCATCGAGGGCTTACATTAAAGCTCATTAGTTTCCCCATGGGCTTTCATGCAGGCCTAAGGCCACCCCAAATTCTGTCCTTGCACTACGCCTCTCATCTCACTTTGTGCCTGCACCAGGGGCATTGTGAACACACCGCTGTAACAACTACAGCAGCTGTGGAGTTTTTGATGGGCCTTTTCAGTCTGCAGGTCCGCATACAGAGGCCCATAATAGACTTGAAAGGGTGGGTGGGAGAGTGAGTGAAAGGGTGGATGAATAGATGCATGAATGAATAGTGAAAGGGTGGATGGATAGATGCATGTATGAATTTATGAAAGGGTGGATGTACAGATGCATGGATGGATAAGTGCAAGAGTGGATGATAGATGCATAAATTAATGAGTGAAAGGGTGAATGGATAGATGCATGGTTGAATGAGTGAAAGGCTGGATGGATAGTTGGATGAATGAGTGGAGTGAAAGGGTGGATGGATAGGTGCATGGATGAATGAGTAGATGGATAGATGTATCAATAAGTGAAAGGGTGGATGTATAGATGCATGGATAAATACGTGCAAGAGTGGATAATAGATGCTTACATTAATGAGTGAAAGGGTGAATGGATAGATGCCTGGATGAATGAGTGAAAGGCTGGTTGGATGGACAGATGAATGAGTGGAGTGAAAGGGTAGATGCATGGATGAATTAGTGGATGTATGCAAGGATGGATGTGTGAAAGAATGGTAGGATAAGTGCAAGGGTGAATGAAGGGATGGGTGAGTGGATGGATAGGTTGAAAGTGGATTGATGAGTGAACGGATGGACCAGTTATTGAAAGGGTGGATTAACGGGTGAGAGAGTAGATGAATAGATGGCTGGGGATGGATGGATGGGTGGGTGGAAGGGTTGATGGATGGATGGGTGGACAGTTGAGTGTAAAGGTGGATGGAGGGATTAGTGAAAGGGTGGATGGATATATGAGCGAAAAGGAAGATGGACGGGTAAAACGGTGGATGGCCGAGTGAAAGCATAAATGGAGGAAGTGAAAGGGTAGGTGGATAGATGAGTAAAAAGGAGGATGGATGGAGTGGATGAATGAGTGAAAGGGTAGATGGAGGGATGAGTGAAAGGGTGGATGAATAGGAGTGAAGAGGAGGATGTTTGGGGTGAAAGGATGGATGGATGAGCAAAAGGATGGATGAGTGAAAGGAAGGCGGATGGATCAGTTGGATCGATAGGTTTGGAGATGGCAGGATAGGTTTGAACAGGGGCTTCGTGAACGCCCCACTTTAGCAGCTACAGTAGAGGTGGAGCTCTTTATGGGCCTCTGTTGTCTGAAGCTCAGCAGACAAAGATTCGTAATTAATATGAAAGGATGAATGGATGTGTGGGCGAAAGGATGAGTGGATGTGTGGGCGAAAGGATGAGTGAGTGGAAGCGTGGCTGGCTGGATGGATGAATGAGTGATGGGGATGGTGGATGGACAAAGGATGTTATAATGAATGAAAGGGTGACTGAGTGGATGGGTTACAGGGTGTAAGGATTAGAGAGCGAAAGGATGGATGAGTGTAAAGGATAAATGGATGGATGAGTGGAAGGATGGATTGATGGATGGATTGATGGATGGGTCGAAGGGTGGGTGGAAGGATAAGTGAAAGGGAGGGTGGATAGATGAGTGAAAGGATGGATGGTTGAAATGGATAGGTTTGGAGATGGATGGGTAGGTTTGGAAATGGATGAGCGGATGGACTGACGGACGAACAGATTAGTGAAAGGCTAATGGATAAAAGAATGAATGGGTGCCAATGTAAATGTGAAATGCTAGATATCAATGGGTGAAAGGATGAATGGATAGATGCTTAGATGGAAGAGAAAAGAGAGCTATTTTGGCGAGGATTCCAATTACTTTATTCGCTTGATGGTGTCATAAGAACTTTGGATCAACGTGGGGGGTATTTTAATTTTCTGGTTAATCACTTGGCCTGCACTATGCTCCTTTCTTTACCTTGGGATTATCAGGTAGGCGTGGTGCTGTATGCCAGCGCATTCTTACTAGACCGGTAGTATTTTATCTCATAAAGGCCACATTGCCATAGAGATTCCTGGCACTGAACAAAACTTCTTTGTAAAAGAGCAGAATGCTGTGACACACAATGAAGCCAGCTCACAGATAGGAAGAGATAGCATTTTAATAAAAACAAAAGGTCTTGGTTAACTCAGATTTAATTAGGGGCTCAAATGTTAAAGTCACAAACGTGCACCCATGATATATGTCCTTGTATTAATGCAGATTTACGGTTTTCATGAATTCACATGAATTTCCTTAAGTCGGCCAGGAAACCGTAGTCATAGAAAATATTTGTGAATTGCATCTTAGCATGAGCAAATATGAATATGCCCCAGCGGAAATCTGTTGAGTGTTTACAAGTTAACTTTTTCTCCAACCACATTTTTCCCAGCCCTGGAGAAACGTTACTTCTGCCATTGTCAGGGGTACATTGCTGACCTTTCTCAGTATGGGAAAAGATTAGAGAAGAGCTGGTGAAAAACTCAAAAATTCAAGTCCTTCTATAGTATTAGCCTGACATAACCAGAGAGGCTATTATCAGAGCTCTTCTATAAAGAGATTGCAGACATTATTTGACGGCGCACTACATGGTACCAAAGGGACAAGTGGATTTTGTTACAGGACATGTAGGTTTATGAAGCTACTTGTCCCATGAACTGTGAGAAGTTGGCCTGGTATATGATGTTCACTATTCTAGTGAGCACCTTGCACCAGTCCAAACAAGCCTTATGGTGATGGTTGTAAAGTCAACCTTATAGACCAGCTATCCTAGCGGTAGCATGGACAAAAGCAGTCTTAGGCTAAACTCAAGAGGGCATGTGAAGCCAGCTGTTTTACCATATGCAATCCTTTAATACCAAGTGAAAGGACACCACACAGGTTGTATATCAAAATATATATGTATTTATTTCTAACCCAATCCTCTGAACACTTTATGAGGTCAGAGGCCCCAGCACATAACGAGATACTTAATCAAAATACAATAAGTTGCACTAAATACAGTAAGGCCCTAGGGGCACGTTGAACAATATACTAAAATAGTGGTATAAGAACCATGTCACGAACAAAGGAAAGGCCTAGGGCCTGGAGAATCGCGGGGGCTACGCTGTACTACCAATGGATGGAGAGCAGGAGGCCCACGGGATGCGCGTGCAGTGCCTTTACACGCACGCATGTTACCATAGAGTTAGAATGGGAACAAAAGAAATGGAAACTAGTTCTTTTAGGACACTTCTGGATGGACTAGGGAAAAGCTACTTGAAACTAGGACACTAGGATAGTCAAAACCCACAGAGGTACCGAAATACTCGCGTTACCTCACCCACAGGAAGCGGGTGCATAGGTGTCAAAGTGTGTTGGGTTTCGTCGCTGATTCCTATGGAGCCTTGGAGAAAGATGCTGCAGGCGACCAGGAGAGAAGTGTCCGGGGGGGATCCAACGGCGGATCGAGGATGAAGAGTACCTGAAAGCAGAGGGGACAGAGTCTGGGTCACTAGCCAGTGACCAGGATGGAACCAGGAAGGAACCAGGCGATGTTACGAAGCAATCAGGTGATGTCGTGAAGCATGTCTCTGCAGCCACGTGGAACAGGAGGTGTCGACGACGACGACCAGGAGCTGGATACGGACTGTCCCACGAAGGATCTCGCTGTCGGCGCTGTCGGCTTCCGGATTGGAGTCAACAAGCCTTGGCAAAGGCAACCCATGCAGAAAAGGAAGATGGCTTCTTAATCAGACCAGCAAGGTCCGATGGGCTGCTCCTTTTCAGGGGAGGGAGGGCCAGTCTGGAGCAACCAGACCAGCAATGTAAATCGAAGGTTTCGTTGTCACAGAGGCCACCAGCCAACGGGCAAGTGACCAGACAGACGCGTTGAGCAGGAAAATGCAGAAGGGCCCCACACAGAACTCGTTGAGTGTGGAGGGCTGATCTTCGGTGCAGTTGGTGCTCAGGGCTGGGGCTTCTCAATCCCCAATGCACAACTTCGAGGGTGCCTCAGAAGTTGCACGGAAAGCAATTTGCTGGCTTTCCAAGATGGCCGGTCCCACGTCTCTCGTCGCCTCCACGGGTCTCAGATCTGCTGTGACTGTGGATCGGGCTGTTGGATGTCTGGAAGTCCGGGTCTTGTCCGGCTCTGTGCTCGGGCTCCGGCAGGAGCGTCGGCAAAGCAAACCGTTGATCGCTTGATGGTGCAGGCTTGTGCAGGGTGGTCACTCCTTGACCACAAGGGAGATTCTTCAGTCTTCTACGTCGAGTAGGATGTCGAAGGTCCAGAGTTTCGTATCAGAGTTTCAGTAAGGATTTAATCTAAAGTCTTGGGACTCAGCTCCTACCTATATACCAAATTTAGGGGCTGGATTACCTGCTAGGTCCCTCCTATGGGTGGGACACAGGAAGGGGGTGGTTACACCCCTTTCCCTTTGTCCAGTTTCGCGTCAGAGCTGGGGCTGGAGTGCCCCAGCACCGGTTTGAACTGGACTATGCATGGGACACCTTGTGTGCCCCAGGCAGTGTCTCATTTCATTCAGCCCTCCCTGCCCCAATACCTTATAGCCTGTCTGGGGTGGTGCTAGCACCTCCCTGTGACAGGAAACCTATTGTCCAAGCCTCCCTCGCTGGAAGGACTCCCAGCAGCAGGAGGTCAGACTTGTGTCTGTGGCAGCAGCATCCATTTTGTGATGCTGAGGCTCTGGTTAATTTAACCGGGATTAATGGAAGTAACATGTCTTCTCCCTCTAGAAGGGTGGAATGCTACCCCCGTCGCCAGAACTGGCGAGGGGGTAGTATTCCAAAGCGTATGACACCTTACACGACATGTTTTGATAAAGCCAAACCAAAGTTAGCATTTAACCGCGAGGTTCATAATGCACTTAAGAGTATATGGTATGGCAATATCCTAGAACAGCTATAAGGACATGGTTTTGAAAGCTGCAGACCGGCTCAGCTCATGCTAGAGCACCATCTCATATAAAAACAAGCACTCTGCCTTCAGGATTGTTAAGGCCTGCCATAGGAGTGACTTATAGGTGCATATGTGTCTAGATATAAGGTTAGATATAGGTATACTATATCTAAGCAAGGGGTGATTACACGACCTTGCGCCAGTTGAGTGATCAGCCAGTTGTGTCAGTTTGGATGGCCAGCCAGGGGTGGCATAAGATATGCTGCAGCCCCTGGTAGGCCTTGGGTGCACCTATTGTACACTATACAGGGACTCACAAGAGTGATCCAATTTCCAATTAGGTATGTATCTAAGGTACCAGGAGTCCATTTTATAGAGAGAGCAGATAGCCTGGGGCCCTGATTAGCAGGATCCCAGGCCAACTAAGTCGAAAACCAGCTAAACACAAGGAAAATAAATCTGGGGTAACCATAGTCAGGTATCCACCTTCCTACCAGGACAAGTACATATTTCATTAAATTCCACACCCCTGAATGTTCTTCATTCCATGTAGAAACAGTTCTCATTCACTATGCAGTCATTAAATCACTTCTGGATGAATTGTCTTTATCGGGAGGCAGTGGTCTGTGTTGAGCGGGTCTTCATTTGACCTGCCTATCATTCCGATCACAGTAGTTGAATGCAGACCGCTTTTTTGCCCACTTTAGTAGGGCGTATTGTTTGGATGTAGGCAACCTGTCTCCATTGCAAATGGGCACATGTGGTGTTCCTTGGGTCTGCTGTTTTCTCTGGTTAGGTGGATTGCAGCTTGGTCTTTTTAGTACTCGCCTAGGCAGCGTGGTCTGTTCGAGACATGTTTTCAGAATATGGTCTTTAGCTTTGCCCAGCGGTTTTGGTTGGCTGGCCTGCTTTTTGGAAATTCCTTTACTGTGATTGATCAATAGTATGTTAATATCAAAAAGGACTAGCTATTTAGGGAAGGGGTGGGAGACTCAATGGAGTACGTCTGTCGACAAACCCAAACCCTGGGACCCACTGTATGGCTTTTTAAATTTCACCTTCTCACCCATTACACTGCACACTCAGCAACATACCAGCTCTGCAGTAATCTGGCGTTGAAGCACACCCGGGACACATTCGGTGTCACTGTGGTGGGCCCGATGATGAAGCATGCCACCAACTAGGTTGGTGGGTGAGGGCTTCATGAACAAACCAATGGGTTTGTTGCCAGACGTACTCCATTGAGTCTCCCACCCCTTCCCTAAATAGCTAGTCCTTTTTGATATTAACATATAACCCTGGGGATCCGGACTGGCTTACCTAGTCCTCACTCTCTCCTTTGATACAGCGATTGATCAATAGTATCCATCTGCCCTGCCTTTGGGTGCTTGGCTCCCTCCCATGTGACATCAGATTGCTTCTTTTGGTTTCCCATCTATTGCCTCTTCACTCGCAGACGCAACCCCTCTCACTCCCATTATTGCTGCTGTATTTCCTGGTTTTCATTTCAGTGCTTGTTTACTATTGTAGAGATCGCAGTATGGAGCACTTTACTTTTAAACAGTCATCTAAAGCGTAGCATGCTGCCATTGCTACAAAAATAATTAAGCTTTTTTGTTCCTTCTATTTAATGACTTTTGTTGCAATTGGTGTTGCATTATTTAGCAATGCCAATAGCTCCAACTTTAATAATGCGAAACCTATTGCATTGCAAATGCTTGTTACTTTCTTATGGTTACCTGCTTTCACAGACTAAACAATCTCTATACTGTGAAGTGACTTTTCTGACTGCTACTCACCTCCGGGGGGTCTTCTATGGATATGGGTTTCCTTCAGAGACTGCGTTTGAGCTTGGTAATGTCCAACCTCATACACTTCCTCCTCCTAGACCAATCTTTCAGTCTTTCTGAGCGATACCTTTTTTTCCAGTGCCTCTGTATCTGCTCACCCCAGAACTGTCAGAAGACACTCCACAGAAGGTCACTGCTCATTCATAAGTGAGGCCACTGCAATAGCTTGCCCAGTATTGAGCAGGGTTGCAGTCATCAAGAAATAGGAGAAAGTCTGCTAGAACTGTTAACAGGCTAACCACCCTCAGTACTTTATCACTGCCTGTAGCGACAGGATAATTTGTCCTATTTGGACTGATGGCGACTATGATCCACTGCCATCTCAGTATATACTCATGAAATCCTTTATTTCAGCCTTATTTGTGCCTATTTGTAGGGTTTACCTATGTACTTTGACAGGGTTTTGTGCCTTCCTTGCCTCTTTTCGGGCCTAGAGGCCTAAACTAGAGAGCAGCCATCTTGTCTTTTTGCCTCAGTTGTCTGAGGCGCTTGTAGGGTAAAGGTAATGTTTAGAGTTTAGCCTGTTATTTGCTAGTGAGGAACCGGTCAAGACTGGTCCTTATCGAAGGAATGTATTTGTCTCCCCGGCTCTAGACGCAACACGCAGGTGGCCACTGTGGGCGCGCAGGGAGCCTGGGGACTGGTACAGGAATTCGGTGGGAGTCAGGCTGCTGGCCGGAAATTTCCATGAGGAGAGAGCTTTCTATATTATCAAAGAGCAGTGAAGCAGAGTGGGCAGATGGTTTTTGGAGCGGATGGAATTACATGGTCAGAAGGAAACGTGTGGTGTGGTCAGAAGGAGCCAGCTACAGTTTGAGTCAGAAGGATTTGTCTGTTGGAGAAGTCAGGAGGAGCTGGCAGTTGGAGTGATGAGGTGGTCTTTTGGAGTGGATGAAGTCAGGTTGGAGTTTGAAGTACAGCTGAGAGTTGGAGTTACATCTGGAGATGGTTCATCGGAGTTCATAAGGACAGTTGGTGGAGTTATATCTGGAGTGCAGTTGGAGCCAGTGAAGTGCAAAGGCCATGAGGAACAACAGAAGTTGGCCCGTTGGTGATGGTGGCTCAGTGAGCAGAGAGTCCTGATTCAATCAGAGAGGGACAGAGAGAATTGGATCCCGTTTCTAAGGGTGTGGTGTTCTAATAATACTTTCATTATATCTGTTCATAATCAATCACTTTTCTTTCAGCTACCTATTTGTATGCCACAATTAATCACTTTCCTTTTAGTTCCTCATATGTGTTGGTGATTGCTTTCTATCATTGTGTCATGTTTATCATCTTTACTTTTCAGTTCTTTATATAAAATGTATGTGTTGGTGATTGCTTGTTAGTTGTTATTCTATCATTGTGCCATAAAGAGCATTAGTTATTTAGTTCTTTGTCATTTTATCAGTGTGTAATAAAGAGACCCCAGTTTGCAAATCCTGTTTGTTTATTGTCTCTGAGAGAGAGTAAAGGGTTCCTTTTTAACCAGATGCTGATGTATAGAGGGCTGGGAGGCACCCCCACTTGCGGGTAACTGTTGATAACTAGGTACACTACTCAGGATCAGGGATGGTTGCAAGACAGAACATATAATTTGCCCTTAGTTTGATAGATTAACCCAACATAGCATAGACAGTCGGGAGACTATGAAGTGACAGTCGGAAGACTATAAATAGACAGTCGGGAGACTATAAAGAAAAGAGGCGCTAGCAGGGCGTCGGCAGGTTGTCAAGCGTCAGTGAGTAAAAGGCGCTAGTTGGGGCGTCAGGCGTCGGCAGGTTGTCGGGCGTCAGTGAGTCATAGGAATGATATGGAATTCCTTAGATTTTAGTGGTATCTTTGACTATATAGGATTGTAAATAGCCTTTTTCCCCATTCTCAGGTAGGTATTTTAGAGGTTATGTTTTATAGGGCCTGGGAAGGGCGTGGTTACGTGACGGCTGGGTGTGCTATAAGTGATGAGCTAATAACTTGGTCTGAGAATCCGGTCGTTACACTGCCTCAAAGGATGGGTCTATTTTCTAAAATGTCTAGAAATGGGAAGAATTCCAATTTCATGATGGCAAAATCTTCAAGCTGTAATATTTCCTATCCAAGATGGCTGCCAGCTGCTGAATCTTCCCACATATTAAAAGGAATTACTGTTCCCTGCAGCTGCCATTAAAGAAAGCTTGACCCAGAAAACCAGTGTATTTGCAATCTGATACATCTGAGCAGGTCATCACGGACACAAGAATGCTGCACTGTTTTGATAAGTACAGCCCTGAAATCTTGGACAGGTACTCATGTTAGAAATTTGCCAACCCCCAGTTTTCCCCTCCAAGTTCCTGGATTGTGTCCTGCTTCTAATGTTTATAGGGAAGGAAGTACTTTTAGGTGAGGTTAAAGGGGAGGTGTGCATCATGGGACTGTACTGAAGTATTGATCATTGTCCCTTTTTAGTACTGATCAAGCCTCTGGGTTGCTGGGTTTCTATCCCATCCCAGATTCTCTTTCTGGTGCTTTGGCCTTTGCTTATGGCTTTGCTCTATGCTTGTGCCATTTCCCAGCTTTTTATGCAAAAGTGCATGAGATAATATGTTTGGGCAGATACTCTAACTTTGTTCTATCCCAAGAGCATCCTGAGCTTAGTTATCATATTTAACAACGTGTGATGTGCAGACAAAGAGTATAGATGCCATTTTTAAATTTGCCAAGCACAGTGGAGATTGGTTTGTTTTGATGAAAACTAGAAAAGGAATACAGAGAATCTGATGGTTGCTCTGACGAAACAGTTTGAGCGAAATGACAGGAATCAGGTAATGATCTGAGTTTTATTTTATTTGACAATGCTAGAATAAAAGTGATGTTCTCAATGCAAAGCGTGAAGGTGGGTAAGGAGGTGAAGCAGATGCAAGGTTGTGTAAGAGAGGTTGTTAACAATTCTGGAGTGGATGCAAACAGAGATGTTAAAGAAGCACACTAACATTTCTGTGGTAAAAACAAGGCACTAGAAATGAGAATAAAACAATATCCAGATCGAATCCAGAATGATTTTATTTCCCAGATGCAGAGGAATGTGAATCAGATGCAGACACAGTCATTAGCCCAAGCCTAATCAGCTCCTGTGCAGAATATGCAGTATCAGTGACATTTTCGCAAGACTATGCCCATAGCTCCAGTAATGCACCAAAATAGGAAAACAAAATGCCATATAACTCAGGGTAACAACAGAATCCATTGATTCAGAGAAACTATTTTCCTCAGTTTTCTCCGGAAAATAATACCCAATGAATGTGCCTGAGGGGGAGGGGTAGACCACAGAGGTCCCATATATTGACAATGAAGTCAATGACCATCCCATGTCTTTCCTTTCCTTTAAAAAAATATCTTTATTAAACTTTTTGAAAATAATACCTTGAACAAACGACATGAAGCATCCAAAACAATGGTACCAAAGGAGACATACTGTAGTGCAATGAGCGTGCAGGATCAAAGAACTGAGTCACAGCTGGTCCTGGGTTTGCCCTCAGTGTATTTAAGTAATGGTCGTGGATTGCAGGTTTGGAGGCTTGGCCCCCTGGTCCCATGCCGCGCAAAACAATTTCAGGAGATGTTGACCCAATATGCCAAAATAACCTCTTAAAAACTTCAGCAGGTAGACCAATGGGTCGAGAGGCTTTCCCAAATGTTTGCTTTCCTATGGTCGCTTGAACGTCAGAGAGGTCTATATACCTCCCTCAGATCCATCCGGTCCGCACCGGAGAGAACTGGCTAAAAATGTCCAGAATCTGGTCAGCTCCAGGGAGTGCACTCGCACTATAAAATTCCACACAGTACCGGGCAAATTCCCTCACTATTTGGGCTTCACTAGGGTAAAAACCCCCACAGGAGCCATAATAGTCTCAACTCTTTGCGCCTTTACTTCTTTCCTAGTAAGCCACACCAGGAGATTGCCCGCCTGATCACTCGTCTCAAAGATGTGGTGATGGATGGCCAACTGAATTTGCCTAACTTTCCCCTGAACCAAATTCTGATATTCCGTCCGCATGACAACGTGGTAGCATTTACAAACATCACAGCTATGGGCACATAGGATGCATTTACAGAGGGATATACAATTTTTAATGCAGGCAGAAGTTGTAACACACCCTTAACACATCTTCAGAAGGTTTGTAATATCAAAGCCAGCAGCTGTTTACTGTTCCCTGACTAGATTCCTATGTACAGCATTTTACAAATTATCAGTGCAATTAGAATTGCCCTCGCAATGCACTGCTGATGACGTCACATATTACATCATTCATGACATGGTCAGTGACATCACTGATGACATCAACAATGACATCCCAAATGACATCACTGATGACATCATCCAGTGACTGTTTCTATAAAATGTAAATATGTTTTTTATATATATATGCCAAGCTGTATTGAAGAATGAATGGGTGTATAAGAGTTAGCATGAATGATTTAATAGGTGTGTGACTGGCTGTATAAGTGAATGAGTAATTGTGTCTTACTTAATGCATATGTTAGTGACTGATACACATATTACACACAGTTTAGGTTCAGGTTGTCAGTTGGTGTGTAAGCGGTTGCATGGGTTGGTTAGCAGCTAAATGAGGATCTATATGGGCTATTTATTTGTAGTCTGAGTATCTGTATGGGTGCCTGAGTGTCTATGTCGGTGGGTGGGGGTGTGTGTGTCTGTGCATAGATGTGTAAGTGGATAATTCACTGGGTATATGTGCTCCAGTCTGTATCTCTAAAGGGCTGTATGGCTGGGTGAGTGTGTGTATGGCTGTGTTGGTGAGTGAATGGATGCCTCAGTGGTACATGTGTTAGTAACTGCATATGTAAAAGGCAGTAGATTGTTGGACTGTATAAATGACTATATGTGACAGTGAGTGATTGTGAGAGTGCCTGTATGGATCAGTGTGTGCTTGTATTACTTATTGTATTAGAGTGTAAGTATGTGTTAGTATATATTTAAATAAGTGAGGTGGTATGTGCATAACTGAACAGGTGAGTAAATGAAAGTGTGATAGATTATTTCCATGACTGACTAGGTGTGTAAGTAACTCTATGAATGAGAGGCAGTGTGTGAGTGTCTGTATAGATATGTGAGTACATATGATAATGCTGTATTAATGGCTGACTGTATGTATAAGTGACTGTATGTGTGAATGAGTGGATCTGATTGTAGAGCTAGGAATTAGTGAGTGGATATGTAGTAACTGGTATTGGTGTGTTCATAGTTTTCAAAATGATAGTCTGTATTTCAGAGTAGGTGTATCAACTGTTATATTAGACTGTGATGAGGTTCATCAGATTTTCCCATGGATGATGTAATCAGTGATGTCATTTGAGATGTCATCAGTGATGTCATCAGTGATGTCACTGACCATGTCATCAATGATGTAATATGTGAAGCCATCAGCAGTGTATTGTGGGGGCGCGAGTTATAGTTCGCTCAACTAACTAGAACAAGGGAATTTCTATCGTTTTGTATGAGTGAAATGTCCAGCTAACTATAACATCCCTGAAACCTATTTTTTTTAGTGAATTAAGGTTTTTTAAATACTTAAAAATAACTATAACGTCTGTAAAACCTATGGGTTTTCAGTGAATTTCGAAGGTTTTTTAAAATCTTAATTTCCTATTTTAATATTTACAAAACCTATTTTTTTCCTAATTGTTTTGTAATATTTTGCAACTCTATTATCCTTAAAAGTTATGTAATATTTTATATCTTCCCCCAAAAATGAATATGCTACTTACCAGTATGCATCTGTTCTTGGCATGTAGGGCTGCTGACATTCATATCTATAGCATAGATCGCCGCCTAGTGTTGGGTCCGGATGATTGCACATTGTTGTCCCGGAAGAGTCTTCGAAGTATCACGAGATAGGTGGCTCCTCCCCTGGACTACAGTGCGCATGGGCATCGACTCCATCCCCAGATTGTTTTTAGCCATTGTGGCGAAGATGGAGTGTAACAGTGTGAGCGATGGCCATGCTACGAGTAAGTGTAAATTCTGCAGCCGCTACAGGCGCCGGGGAGGAGGGCGGGCGATATGAATGTCAGCAGCCCTACATGCCAAGAACAGATGCATACTGGTAAGTAGCATATTCAGTTCGAGGCATGTGGGCTGCTGAATTCATATCAATAGCATAGAATGTATAGCAGTCCCTCCATTAACGGCGGCCGCCTGTGCCAGCTGCAGACGTTTGAAAAAGTGTTTTTAGAACAGCCTGCCCTACAGCTGCTTGGAGTGCACATCTACACAGTAGTGTTTAGTAAATGTGTGTGGGGTAGACCATGTGGCTGCTCTACAGATGTCTTCCAAAGGGATGTTACCAAGGAAAGCCATGGAGGCCCCCAACTTGCGGGTGGAGTGGGCTCTGGGTGGGACCGTTAAAGTGCGCTTAGCTTTTAGATAACAAATTAGAATACAATTAACGATCCACCTGGCTATCCCTGCTTTGGAAATGGGGTTGCCTTTGTGTTGGGCAGAAAAGGCAACAAAGAGTTGTTTCGTTTTCCTAAAATCTTTGGTCCTATCAATATAGTACATCAAAGCTCGTTTGACGTCAAGAGTGTGGAGCATTCTTTCAGGTACTGTCTCTGGATTCTGAAAGAACACAGGCAGTTCAATAGTTTGATTGACATGGAACTGCGAAACCACCTTAGGAAGAAATTTAGGGTTAGTGCGCAGCACCACCCTGCTTGAGTGAATTTGGATGAATGGCTCTTGTACGGTGAGCGCTTGGAGCTCACTAACACGTCGCAGTGACTTAATGGCTATTAGGAAAGCCACCTTCCATGTCAAGAACTGAATCTCGCAGGAATGTAGAGGCTCAAAAGGTGGTCCCATTAGTCTGGTGAGGACCACATTAAGGTTCCATACAGGAGCTGGCGGGGTCCTGGGAGGAATGACTCGTTTCAGTCCTTCTAGAAAAGCCTTAATGGCAGGCACTCTGAAAACAGAGAGATGCTGCCTGTTTTGGAGATAGGCTGCTATGGCGGATAAGTGTATCCGAATGGAAGCATACGCCAGATTACATTTGTAAAGATGTAACAAATAACAAATGATGTTGTGAGTAGATGCATCTAGCGGGTTGATGTTGTGTTCTGCACAGTAAATGACAAACCGCTTCCATTTAGCTGCATAGCATGCTCTGGTGGTGGGCTTCCTCGCCTCCCGTATGATATCCATGCAGTCGGGAGGCAAGTTAAGGTAGCCAAATTCTAAGACTTCAGGAGCCAGATCGGCAGGTTGAGCTGTTGCGGATCTGGGTGCTGAATGTCGCCATGGCTCTGCGTCAAAAGTCTGGGTGTGAGACGCAGCCTTTGATGCGGTACCATGGATAGTTCTAGAAACGTGGTGTACCATGGTTGGCGTGCCCACGTTGGAGCAACCAGGATGAGCGTCATCGAGTGTTGCTTTAGCTTTCTTGCCACCAGCGGTATGAGAGGTGCTGGGGGAAAAGCGTACGCAAATCTGCCTGACCAGTTCATCCATATCGCATTGCCTTGTGACTGTGGGTGAGGGAACCTGGTGGCAAAGACTTTTGCGTTTTCCCTTGTGGCGAACAGGTCTATCTCTGGATGACCCCACTGCTGGAAGTACGGGTGGAGTACTGATGGGTGTATCTCCCACTCGTGCATCTGGTGGCTGTACCTGCTGAGCAGATCCGCCATCTGATTGTCTTTGCCCGGGAGGTGTTCCGCCATGAGGAAGATGTTCCTCTGAATGGCCCACTTCCACATGCTCTGAGCCAGATGAGACAACTGTGGAGAGTGTGTGCCTCCCTGCTTTTGGATATAGTACATTGCCGTCATGTTGTCCGTCTGGATCAACACAACCTTGTTGCACAGATGTACTTTGAACGCCTTCATTGCCATGAAGATTGCCATCAGTTCTAGGTAGTTGATGTGCATCCTCTGTTGCTGCGTTGTCCATAGTCCCTGCACTGTGTAGTGGAGTACATGAGCTCCCCATCCCTGGAGAGATGCGTCCGTTGTCAGGATAATCTGTGGGACAGGCTCTTGGAACAGTCGGCCCTTGCAAAGGTTGTGTGGATTCCACCAATGCAGAGAGTTGTATGCCTGACCGGTCACCAACACTAGGTCTTTCAACTGTCCTTGAGCCTGATTCCACTGACGTGCCAAGCACTCTTGAAGCGGACGCATATGTAGTCTCGCGTGCGGGACTATGAAGATGCAGGAGGCCATCATGCCTATCAACTGCATGAACACTCTTGCTGGAAGCGAGTGTTGCGGTCTGAACCTCTGGATCAGCGACTGAATGCGGTCGATCCTCACAGAATTGGGCTGAGCAGTGGCCGCCAGAGTATTTATAGTCGCGCCCAGATACTGCCGCACATGTGCTGGCTGAAGGTGCGACTTCGGATAATTCAGTGAGAATCCCAGATTGTGAAGGTGAATGGTGTGGGACATGTTGGCGGCGCACTGCTGGGCCGAGTTTGCTTGGACAAGCCAGTCGTCCAGATAAGGGTAAACGTGAACGTTCTTCCTCCTGAGGTGCGCAGCCACTGTCGCCAGGCATTTTGTGAATACCCTGGGTGCTGTGGTCACCCCGAAAGGGAGGACACTGAATTAATAATGCCGATTTTGAATGGTGAATCCGAGGTATTTTCTGTGCGATGGATGTAGTGGAATGTGAAAGTATGCATCCTTGAGATCTAAGGTTGCGAGGCAGTCTCCCTGATTGAGCAACGGAAGAACCTGCTGCAGTGTCAGCATGTAAAAATGTTCCGAGAGAATATATTGGTTCAGGGGTCTGAGGTCCAGAATGCGTCTGAGGGACCCGGCCTTCTTTGGGATTAAGAAGTATAGGGAGTACACTCCTGTGCCTTCTTCCTCCACTGGCACGAGCTCGATTGCCCCTTTTTGCAGCATGACAAGTACCTCCTGCTGCAATAAGTGCAAATGCTCTGTGGACATAGGACGGTGTTTTGGTGGCATGTTGGGTGGAGTGGATGTTAACTCCAGACAATAACCGAACTGGATAAGTTTTCTGACCCACCTGTCTGTGGTGATGGATTTCCAGACTGGCAGGAACTGCTGTAGTCTCCCCCCGACAGGAGTGGTATGGTCGGGGGGCAGTGACAGGACGTCACTGTTTGTTGGTGGCGGAGGAACGGGAGTTGTTGTTTCCTCTGCCTCTGCCCTTGGTACTGTTGCCCCGATAGCCGCCTCTACTCTGCTTGGTGTAAGAGGACTGCGCCCCACCTTTAGTGTATTGTGTTTGCTGGGACATCTGGCCTCTGGAAACACCTCTATTGCTTGAGCGCCGAAAAGTACTGCCCCTAAACTGTTGGGACTGGAGAGCTCCCATGGACTTTGCAGTCTCGGTATCCTTCTTTATCTTTTCCAGGGTGGTATCCACCTCAGGACCAAACAATCTATCAGGGTTTACCGGCTGATTGAGGATGGTTGTATCTCCGGCTTGAAGCCGGAGATTCTGAGCCATGCCTGACGTCTCAACATCACACTGGTGTTTATTGCTCTGGCCGCGGTGTCTGCCACGTCCAGTGCACATTTAATAGAAGCGTTGGAGATGAGTTTCCCCTCCTGAATGAGCATCTCCGCTGCCTCTTTATACTGATCTGGTAGATGTTGTAGCAGGGTCTCTAGTGTGTCATAGTGCGCCCAGTCATATCTGGCCAAGAGTGCCTGAGTGTTTGAGATACGCCAGATATTGGCTGCCTGAGCCGCCACCCTCTTCCCTGATGCCTCTAGCACTTTTAATTCTTTGTCAGGGGGAGGAGCATCACCAGTTGTTTGTGAATTCGCCCTCTTCCGGGCATTAGAAACGACCCGAGAGTCCAATGGCAACTGGCCCTTGATGTAGGTTGGGTCGCCAGGTGCCGGTCTATACTTCTTTTCAATTCTAGGGTTGATAACCCTGGCACGTGTGGGTTCTTTAAAAATGTCAGCAGCATGTTTTAGAACCCCTTTCAGCATTGGGAGAGTTTTGACAGTCTTTTCTGCTGTTGAAAAGGTATCAAAGAGGAAGTCCACTTGAACAGGGTCAGCATGCAGCTGTACGTGGTGGTTTGTAGCCGCCCTTTCAATTAGAGCATTAAATGCTGCAGAATCCTCAGTAGGAGAGGTTTTGACATTGTACACCTGAGTGTCCGGGGCAGTTTGCTGATCCCCTGGGTCCCCTGCATCTGCCCAAGAGTCTTGATGATCCTCAGGGTCAGTATTGGCTGGAAAATTATACACCTCATCATCATCTCCATCAGGCTCCACATCTGAATAGGTGGGTGATGGTGTAGCAACTGTTTGAGTCCGTGGAGCAATTTGCTCAACTAGAACCGGGGAATCCGTAGAAGGCTTTTTGCGCTTCAAAGGAATTGTGTATGACTCCATAGGCTGTGCCGGTGTGATCTTCCTCTTGTAGAAGGTAAGTTTACCGGTGTCGGCGTCGATAAAGTGTTCCGACTGCTCCTCCATCAGGGGTTGTCGATGCTTCGAGCTCCCAGGAGGCTGTGAAGGCTTGGACACTGTAGACACCTGCCCGGGTGCTTCGGCGACCGACCGTGGTGCAAACGCCTTTGGTGCCACCTTCGGCGGCAACGTGAACAGGAGTGGCGCCGAGGACTTTGGCGTTTTGGCAGCTGGCTTCGGGGTGGAAGGATCCTTCGAATCGACCGCGGAAGCCTTGTCCCTGATGCGTTGCAATGAGTCCGACACCTGCTTCGTGAAGGATGCGGACGGTTTCGTCGACCCGGCAGACGTTCTCGGTCCACCAGCGGGTGTAGACTCGAGCGTTGACGCCTTGGTCTTCTCCGGTCGACGTACAGGATCGGCCTTCTTAGGTGCGCCGTGTCCTTCTTCCGTGTCGACGGCCTTCGGCGCCTGTGGGTGGGCGGCTTCGACCACTGGTTTCGGCGCCCCAGTTTTTGGCTCGACACCCTTGACCGATTTTGGCTCGACGCCCTTGGCCGACTTCTGCTCGACGCCCTTGGCCGACTTCGGCTCGACGCCCTTGGCCGACTTCGCCGGGTCGACAGCCTTCTTCGGCTTTGGCTGCACCGACATGTCCGAAGACGAGGAGGCGGCCAGGGGGACAGACGTCTTTTGTTTCGACGGCGTCTCCATCACTCTCGTTTTCGTCGGCACCGAAGCTTTCACTTTCGGTTTCGGCAACCGCGGCTCCGTAGAAGTGTCCGTAGCCGGGCCCGTAGGCGAGGCCGTGGATCTTGGTGTAAGATCTTGGGTAAGGCCATGTGGCGATCCCTCGATCTGAGCCTTAGTGATTGTTCGAACAGGGCATAGCTCTTCTTCTGAGCTATCTTCCATGGCCCCATAGGCCTCATTGTCGTCTCCTACCTCGTCGACGACTTCTTCTGCATCGAGTACCTCGACGTCCGCGTCGTAGTCATAGTCGATCTCCTCCGCCGGAGGTGAATTTGTCTCTAGAACGTCTTGTTCTTCTGCTTCTTCTCTCTCGAAGATGTCCACCGGGGCCGACTGCTGGGCCTCCAGGCGCGCCACGCGCCGAAGCCGAATCGTCTTCTTCGATCGAAAACGGGAACAAGCCATACAGTTGGCTTCGTCGTGATTCGGCGACAGGCACTTGTTGCACACCGGGTGGACGTCGATGTGGGGATACTTCGATCCGCACACGGGACATTTCTTGAACGGGCTCCGTTCCATGATGTGTCGTCGAAAGTCTGGTTGCGTTGACTGGGCCTCGAGCACCGAAGAGCCGCGCGACTCCTCAGGATGTCCGACTCGTAAACAGAGCCGGAGCCGAGCTGGGCACCGAACGCAAAACAATACCGACGGTAAAGGAAAAAAGGCCTTCGGGCCTTAAGAAAAGTTTATATCGATTCTCAAACTGGAGATGTCGAATATGCATCCGAACCCAATGGCGGAAAAAAACAATCTGGGGATGGAGTCGATGCCCATGCGCACTGTAGTCCAGGGGAGGAGCCACCTATCTCGTGATACTTCGAAGACTCTTCCAGGACAACAATGTGCAATCATCCGGACCCAACACTAGGCGGCGATCTATGCTATAGATATGAATTCAGCAGCCCACATGCCTCGAACATATGTATATCACTTTTATTTTTTTTTTAGAGAAAACTAAATTCCCGTACTGGTAGTCTACCAAGCTCCATCAGCACACAAATCCTATCCACCATATTGAAATAATGCACATTTGGAATCCAACGTATTAGTGACACCGCGTCCCGCGTAACATATACGGACGAGGTCACGCCACCTACTAGTTTGGTATGCGACGGGTATGCAGTGCCAAGCCGCGCATAAAGTCATGTACGTATGGGATCGCGCGCGTTGCGCATGCAACGAGTGCACACTGCAAGGGCCTGTCTTACATCATAGATGTATGGTGTTGCACCGGGTACGCCATTCCCTTTTTTTTTATGTCTAAAAATTATATGTAAATAACTTTAAAGTGTATATGACAGCAAGCGATAATCTAAAATATTTCAAACATTTAGATATTTCTAACTGTGATAAACATATTATAGTAAATATATAGTTTCAAAATTGCATCGGGTGCGGTCTCCTTCCGCACTGAGTGCGCGATTACCATGTGACCTTAAAAAAAAGCTTTTGATTAGTTCATAACATTTCCCATTGTAGCAGTTGAAGGACGCCACCCATTTCAGTCATTCTATCCACAGCATTTCATGAGACACACCTCTTCTGCTTAGAAAGCTTTTATGAAACTTTTTGCTATGTACACATATCTTGCACTACACACAACATTCAACGACCATCTTCATCAATATTCATCGTCTGTAAAGTAGCCTTCCACCTATGATAGCCATACACCTAAAAGTTACATGACCGAAGTTTTCCCCACTACCAGAGATAACATAGTTACATACACTGCCCACAGCACAATGTAATGTAATACGGTCCAGGGGCAGTATCATGCATAGATAATGAACACACAGAGAATAGTTGCTACTATCATCAACTACAACAGTAATCATTGGATCACACATAGGCATTCAATAATAAAAGAATTGTGCTGCAGCAAGGAAGGGACAGTAGATGTGAAATAATACAGAAAAATATTCTATCGTAAAAGAAACACAACTTGTGGTATACTAAGACACAATTAATAGATCTGAAATAATACACAAAAAGATTGTATCATAAAGGGTCCAACAGTTCCAGTGCATTCAGATAACCACATCAAAATCATTCAGCATGTTAACAACCATCGATGATGTGTGCTGTAGACGGGCGGGCCGTACTAGGAGTAATATCTGTTGCCATCAACACAACATCATCTGCAATAGCAACTCAATCTATATTGTGAACACTGGTGTCTACAGTGTAGGCCAGAAAGAGCGGTCAGCAAGGGCCCACAGCTACGTAAGGTGGAATTCAGCTACACAGTTTGCCGTATGCGAAGCAACAAAAAGTGCGCCTCGAGCCTGTAATAATACGTATGCATGGTGTAGACAGAGCGCACTGGAGCAATGTCTTTTCCTACAGAACTGCGTCATCTACAACACCAACTCCATCTGAATTGTGAACACTGCTATCTGCAGTGTTAATTGTAGACAGTACTCACACAGAAATTCATGAATACTTTCTCTCACTTCCTCTTCACAAAAGACATCAACATAAATTGCAGAAAAATCTGCAATAAAACAAAACAATTCAAATACCATCTCTGCTGTCTACAGTGTAGACTATTCAGTGTTCCTTTGCACTTGCAAATTAAATTTGGTCATTGTAGTAAACCTATAAGTCATTTAAAAAAATGTCTTCAAGCAAGTGTACTAAAAACATAATATGTATATTCCAATAGACGTTGTAGTTACTGGACTACTGTATTCTATAATTAAACAATCACCACTCGATCTGAATTGTGAACACTTCTGTCTGATAGATGGGGAGGAGCAAGATGGCAGGTTGAGCCGCCGCGGAGCTGCAGCGAGCTGGAGGCTCCCCACTCCCTTCTGAGATGCCTTTAACGTGATGCCGCAGAACTAGGAAAAGAGACCTTTTAAGAGAGGTGAAAACGATAGATTTACCTTGCCCTCTTGCATCGAGGCACCTGTGTTTGTGCCGGATGCTGATTGCTCGGGCTGCCGGTCTCAAGAGGCTGCTGCTGGCCGCCCGGCTGTTGATCCCACGTTTGCTCCAGAGGCTGCTCGATTGGTTCAGGATCGGTTGGCTGGGTCTGTGTGTCTCGGCGGCTCCGGCTTTGGCTCCAACGGCTGTGGCAGCAGTGCACTCGGCCGTTGACACAGCTTCACGGCTTACAGCACCACGATTTGGGATGGCGCCGAAGAACGTCCCTCGGGGGACGCGAGCAGGGAAGGCTGCAGCTATCGGGGCCATTGATACTGCGGATGCCACGACAACAGCTGTAGCCACAAAGGCGGATTTGGCAGAAATGGCACAATCTTTATCAGGGAAGGATGAACAACAACACGGTAAGCTGCTGATTCGTGCTCCAGTGTTTCTTGTCCTAAATGATGAAAAATCGGCCTCAAGAGATAACGCTCATACTGAAAGACATCTCTGTGATTCTTTGAATGCCACATGCATCCCTGTGAAGATTGGTAATACTGTTGCTAGTTTAGCTCAGCCTACAAACAACCGCTCTAACACCAGTATCTCATTAGTAAAACAGTTAGATACTACCAACGCTGCGAAGTCTGTTATGGGCGACAAAACAGCCAAAATAAATGACACTCTTTTGAAGGGTCAGAAAAGCCGGAAGGAACCTGGTAAACTCGATGACCCTGGGAAACCGAAAATCATCGATCACGGAACAGCAGTTAAGGCAAGTGAAGTATGTATGATGCCATGCATTGTGCCATCGGGCAACTTAGATATGTATATATCAGAAAACTCCCTAGATCAGACGGAGACACTTAAAACTTCTAACCCGGTCTGTCCTTCTGTGGTATCTACCACTGATGCCGAAGGGGATGATTCAGGAAGGCACTTATTGGCAGAGAGAACTCCCCAAGACACTGGCGACATGCCTAACGCCCCCGGCGAAGAGGGTGAAATATGCTCTAACAATGAGTATGAAGAAATTTATGAAGAAGTGGAAGTGGGAGATGCAGCCAGGTTCTCAGGCTGTAAAAAGGAAAAGAGCAAAGCAAAGAATAAATTAAAGAAAGGAAAGAAAAATCTCAACATCGCTAACAACTCTATTTCCACTTCAACACTACGAGGGAAACTCATTGCTGACTGCCCTTTGCTGACTGCTCATTGCCCTCTTCGCAAATGGATTGAAGCAAAAGGTGGGGTCAAGAATATGGCGTTACCTGTATTGATTGCAACTCCTTGCATTGTGCCTTTTCTTCTCACAGCCCCTCCGGTGTTCGGAGTACTGTGGATTTCATGCAATCTTAATTTCAAATAGACAATAAAATTTGTTCTAAAAAAAAATAAATAAATAAAAAAAAATTGAATATGGCGTTACACCTTTCCAGCACTAGCCCTACGGAAGGAGACTGCTCTAGGAGCTTGCCTCTGCCTAATGGGCTCTAATGTATCTCGTCTACCACCTGCAAAACCTACGCCTCCGGCATCCTCTTCTACTACCACGAAGGTAGACATGAACCTTGCAGCATCAGAAACGAACCAAACTTTAGCTACATCGATGACTTCACCTAATTCTGGGGGAAATAAATCGGAGCATTATCTCCGATACTGCCCAAGCGACCACCTCACTTACAATCTCTCCTATAACTAATACCAAGACAATCTGTGCTACTATCTCCGATGAATTAACATATGCTAACTCCCCACTCAGTCTGATAATACTGACACTGACCGACCATCGCCAAGAAGCGCAGCAACATTTTTGCTGTTGAGGGAAGATAACAACAAACTGCAACAGTCTTTTCAGGAGATGGCTGGGAAGCTGGGTGGATTACTCAGGAGATTGAAGAACTGCAACAATGGGTGGTAGGGGTTGAGGTGACATCTGCCCGCACTGAGACTTTAGTGAAAACACATCAGGTACAGATCGGGACTTTACAGAGCAAGCTGGAGGACATGGAGAACCGGCAAAGGAGACTAAATCTTAGACTTTTTGGAATACCAGAAGGTTCTGAAGGGGCAGACCCGAGAGCATATGTTGTACAGCTATTTCAAAAGGCTTTCCCTGATCTGTCTGACTGGGACTCCCAACTCCAAAGAGTCCACAGACTACCTCTTAACCAGAGAAATAAGGGGGGGTCAATTTCCTCGCCCATTTTTGATTTATTTTGGGAATTTTCTTTTAAGACAGGCAGTCTCACTGAAAGCTAGACCCAACACCCCAGTCACGATAGAGTTTGTCTCCTTTTTTGTGCGATCTGTTCTAAGTAAGGCAACGATGGAAAGACGCTGGAAACTGCGTCAGTTTATAAATCCGTTTAAGTCTCTGGGGGGCAAGCTTTTCTTCAAGAACCCGCTCGTTTAAAAGTAATAAAAGGGGGTCACAGATGACAAGGAAGCTGAGCTGGCACTCTCTAAACTAGCATCTTGAAGTAATGAAGGAGTCGTAAATATGTTTGGTTAGTCTTTCTAAGACAATCACTCCGCAACATCGTGTTGCTACAGATACCTCCATGAGAGGCTTATCTAATCGGATCAGATTTGTTTTGTGTTTAATTTTCCCAATCAGGGTTTTCCTCTTGTTTTTCTTTGCTAATCAGGCATCTCCTCTCTAGTTGTTGGTAATCATAATAAAATACAATTTATAAAGAATGTTTGGATAAGCTTTCCTTCTCTTTTTGCATCTATGGTTGGGACGTAGGGAGGACCTCCGAGGCTGCTACTATGTTACGCTGCCTAACCAGCGGCAGCAGGGGATAGAGGGGTACCCTCTCCTAAGGGACAAAGGGGTGGGGAATAGGGTGGCTGGTTACAGTGAGGGTTGGGTTTTTGTGGGTGGAAATTTTTGGGAAAATAACATGAGAATGAGATGTGTGAAAAATGGCAGTGGGGAGATAGCAATTGGAAGGATGAAAGTAGAAGGAGACAATATATCAATAGGATGTATCGACAGATGTATGGCATGGAATGTAGCAGGTCTTAATAGTAAAAATAAGAGACGATTAGTGTATGAGGAGCTAGGAATGTATAACCCTCAATTAGCATTACTCTCTGAGACTCACATATCTTATAAAGATCGGACACTGTTGGGGCAGCTGGGCTACGACGTGTTAGTCTGTTCAGCACTTAATGTCTCAATTCGAGGAGTAGCTATTTTGAAACAGAAATCATTTAAAACCAAAGTTGTTAGAACAGCAGCTGATAAAGGGGGAAGATGGGCCATTTCTTAACTAGTTTTGGAAAATCATAAATATGTATTCTGTGTTATATAAGGATCAAATATAGATGACCCTACTATTATTGATCGGCTGAATATGGAACTGTTGGAATGGGAAGGAGAGCACATAATTATGGGGGACTTCAACTGCATAATGAGTTATGACAGATACTACCAGACGGGGATCATTTCAACGAATGCGCAGGACTCGAGCCGCCATTTTGGAACTAGGTCGTATACATAACATTGAAGATGCATGGCGCATGATACATCCCAATGTAGCTGGGTATACTTATTACTCTGCACCACATAAACTTTGCACACGTATCAATATGGCTTGGGTCTCAGATAAAACTTTAGAGACTAGTAGTATGGATATATGCCCTAGAGTCACATCTGATCATAATCCAATTCTTAGCTCTTTTAATATCTCCGAAAAAAAGCAGGGTCCAAGGTTATTTTCTTTCCCTAGGTATCTATTATCGAGCCAGGAGTTTATCGTAGCACTTAAAAAACATGTGACAGAGTTTATCGAAATAAATGTCAATTCTGCTTTACCCACTATGGTCTGGGATGCCTGCAAGGCTAGTATAAGGGGGCTTACCCAACAGTTTGTCTGGAGCCAAAATTCGGAACGGAGGAAAGCAAATGAGAAAATGATCACAAATGTACTGCTACTGGAAAATCAATTATCGGAGGCTTTGCGTCAGGGCTCAGAAACTGCTGCTGAAATAGGATACAACCTAGTGAATACTAAAGCTGCTCTGAAAGTTATTCTCAGAGAGAAAAACAGTATAAAATTACATAAATATCACCTATCTCAGTACGAAAACGGGGACAAAATTGGGAAAATCTTAGCACACAAAGTCGCCGACGATAAGGCTAAAACACTGATAAAGAAAATAAAGGGATCTAATAATCTGATATATAGTCAACCCATACAGATATTAGAACAATTTGTTAAGTATTATAGTGCCTTATATACCCCAGAAAACGACCCCACTATAAACACTATACAAAGGTATCTGGACACAACTTTAATAAAGAGTAGAGAAATAGAGGGAATTGACTCTCTGGCAGAGAATATAACCCTGGCCGAGATTAGATCTGCAATTGCCGCATTACCATCGGGCAAAGCCGCTGGGGAAGATATGTTACCATTAGAGTTATATAAACTATGCTCTGATGAACTATCCCCACTCCTATGCCAAGTAATCAATTCTATTGGCGTAGAGGGAAAAGCCCCTAACTCATGGAATACTACAAAAATTGCATTTTTCTTGAAAAAAAATAAACCAGCTGATGTGTGGGTCATATTGACCCATCTCACTGATAAATACGGACACAAAGGTGTTCGCTAAAGTTTTGGCTACACGGCTAGCGCCACTAAACCCACACCTGGTTAACCCTCAACAGCATGGTTTTGTTATAGGTAGGGACACAACAGCTCATGTGAACATGGCTATAACTGCATTCCATGTCGCGGAGGTAAATTCCACTCCACTCGGTATGATATTGTTGGATGCCGAAAAAGCTTTCGACCGAGTGGGGTGGGATTATCTCTGCGCAACACTGATAGCCTTCGGCTTCAAAGGCAAATATTTAAGATGGATCCAAGCCTTATACGATCACCCAACTGCTAAAATTAGCTATGCAGGGATGACATCTTCAAGTTTTATAATATCTCGGGGTACCCGGCAAGGGTGCCCTTTGTCACCCTTGCTGTTTGCTCTATCTATGGAACCATTTCTTTCTGCACTACAGACTCCACCTCTAATTGTACCTTTTGATTTTGGCCGGATCTCTCTGAAAATTACAGCTTATGCTGATGACATTGCGATATAATTTACGGATGCGGCTGAAGCTCTACACGGAATAACAGAGGAGGCTAATAGATTCGGGATGGCCTCCGGATGCAAACGTAATATAAATAAAACACAGATACTAATGAACTACAAATCTCAGGCCCCGATATCAGGGGTATGTAGAACAGCTACATACCTAGGAGTTAATCTTTTCTCTAACATAAATGAAATCCTCGGACTCAATTATGAGATATTCCTTAGCACTTACATTAAAAAAATGGCATAAGGTGCCGCTTAATATTATCGGACGGATTAATTTAATTAAAATGAAATTACTCCCCAAATTTCTTTACTTATTTAGATCCATTCCACTATGTGTTAATAATCTCTTTTTTTTAAAACTAGATGGGATTTTCAGCAGTTATATTTGGGGATATAAAAAAGCCAGTCGATCAATAGCTCTGCTTAAACTTACATCAAGGCAAGGTGGACTCAATTTCCCCGATTTCAGGTTATACTTTCTCGCAGCTTTCATTGGTCGTCTTCATAGTTTACTTAACCCAAATAATTATTATTATTTTTACAAATTTATGTTAGGAGAGGAATCCCACATGTTTCTAGCCAAAGTAAATGACCTCAACTACTGCAAAAGGGTAAAGTTTAAGACTGCAAGAGAGAGTGTTAAAATCTGGCTCTTGATTCTTACAATGTGTAGGACTACGCTTTTCCATTCTAAACTTCTTACATGGGGTAACCCAGAATTTCCTGAAATCTTTCATGATGGGGCTTGTAAGATCTGGGCTCGTTCGGGAATAAAAACCTTGGGTGACCTATATGGCAGTAATGGCTTCATGGATTTTGAGACACTTAAGATACTATATAAACTGACCGAAGCCATGCAGTTCAAATATTTACAAATTCGAGACTACCTCGTACGTAACATGGATGTAAAGGAGATCTCAGACTCAGATATTTGGAACTGTTTTTACTCGGATAAGATCAAGTCAGTAATCAGTGAGGGCTACAGAGGTCTTAGTGGTCATAAAACTGATGACTGTGTAAAACTGGCAGAGAAATGGAGTACACGACTGGGCGTTAGTATAACTGCTAACCAGATTACTACAGTTTTTCTTGATCTTAACAAACTAGTAGAGTCCTCTAGCTTAAGGCTGCAACAATATAAAACAATATGTGGCCTGTACTACACACCAGAAAGGATATCAAAATGGTCCTTAAATAGCCCAACTAACGACAGGTCTAAATGCCCCAAATGAGACTTAATAGCAGCAAATCTTGAACATATATTTTTCTCATGCCCTGTATTGGCCGAATTTTGGGTAAGAGTCCAACAGATTCTTAATCAAAAACTTGTTAGACCTATCTCTCTCACTGCATCAATGGTATTGATAGGTCCATCGTCTACGAATAGCTCGCAGAAAGATCTTGTAACTATTGTACTTGCCTGTGCTAGATTAGCTATCGCTAGGGCCTGGATATCATGCACTCCACCCCACGCTATGGAATGGTGGTCCTTGGTCAAAGAAACATATACTATGGAATCTTCAATAGCTAAAATAAGAGGCGCACGATCGCTAATAAAAATGGATAAAAATTGGGGGACTTTTATATGAGATTATATCTTTTCCTATTTTATATCTGCTACTTCCAACTTATTAATGATGGATCTCGCATCGAAAATGTATCATCTTGCTTTGTTACTTAATTGCTTTCCCCTTCCTGCTTTCTTTATTTTTATTCTGGTACCCTACTACCTGTAAGAATTGTATGTATGCATTTCTCATGATGTTAATAAAAAAAATAATTAAAACAACATATAAAAAGAACACTTCTGCCTGCATTGTAGGTCAGACTCACTATTCATTAATGCCTGCCAGCCATGTACTGTTCATTTCGAAAGCATGGACTTGGTTGCAGCAGATCAGAAGGGGTACACAGAAATATTAATAAACTTGAACTTCTGACATCCTCAATCATAGAATCAAGACCTGTTTCACTGTTCGAACCTGTTGTACCACGGTGTACTGCACCGACTAGTGTCAACAAAGCACAATAATAATGTGCAGCAATTAGCTACGCAAGCACAGAATCTGATGCACCTCAACGGAGGGAGTTCTATCAAAACCAAGCAGCAAGTAATATCAGACATCTTCCATTGTGGAATCAAGACACCATTTCACTGTTGGGACCTAGAGTTGCTTGCACCTGGTTGAAGGCAGTACCTTCATCTCCACTCTCACATGAAGTTCTAACATCCTCCATTGTGGGATCAAGACACAGTTCCACTTTTGGGACCTAGAGTTTGATGCACCTCATAGGAGGGGGTACCACAAATCATCACAAACTGTAACTTCTGACTTCCTAAATCACAGAATCAAGACCCTGTTTCACTGTTCGGACCTGCTGTACCGCGGTGTAGTCCACCAACTACAGTCAACCAAGGCCATTAATCATGTGCAGCAGTTATCTACGGAAGCACAAAGTCTGATGTACCTAAACAGAAGGACCTCTAACATAACATAACAGGTGTATTTGTAAAGCGCACGATTACCCGAAGGTGTCCTGGCGCTGAATAACAGATATTTATTGTTACCCAATTCAATGGTACTAATTTTATCGACCTCAAATGGATGAAAGGCTGAGTGGAACCGCGGGGATTTGAACCTGTGACCATAAGGTCGAACACAGGCCCCTGCAGTGGCTGCTTTAGTCCACTGAGCCACCAGAACCTCTGTGAAAATTCACCTGCACGTTATATCGTACATCATCCATTGTGGGATCAAGACACCGTTCCACTGTTGGGACCTAGAGTTGATTGCACCTGGTCAAAGGGAGTACCTTCATCTCCACTCTCAGATGCAGTTCTAACATCATCCATTGTGGGATCAAGACACCGTTACACCGTTCCACTGTTAGTACCTACAGTTTGATGCACCTCATCGGAGGGGGTACACAGAAATCATCACAAACTTTAACTTCTGACATCCTCAATCATAGAATCAAGACCCCGTTTCACTGTTCGGACCTGGTATACCGCGGTCTATTCCTGCGACAGCAGTCAAGAAAGCCCAATAATCATGTGCAGCAGTTAACAGAAGCACAAAGTGTGATGCACCTCAACAGAGACAGTTCTGTGAAAACTAAGCAACAAGTAATAACGGACATCTTCCATTGTGGGATCAGGACACCATTCCCCTGTTGGGACCTAGAGTTGGTTGCTCCTGGTCGAAGGGAGTACCTTCATCTCCACTCTCAGATGCAGTTCTAACATCGTCCATTGTGGGATCAAGACACCGTTCCACTGTTGGGACCTACAGTTGGGTTGCACCTGGTCAGAGGGGCACACAGATTTTATCACAGACTTTAACTTCTGACATCCTCAATCATAGAATCAAGACCCCGTTTCACTGTTCGGACCTGCTCTACCGCGGTGTACTCCACCGACTACAGTCAACTAAGCACAATAATCAAGTGCAACAGTTAGCTACGCAAGCACAGTGTCTGATGCACCTCAAGGGAGGGAGTTCTATAAAAAACAAGCAACAAGTAATATCGGACATCTTCCATTCTGGGATCAAACAACCGTTCCACTGTTGGGACTTAGAGCTGGTTGCACCTGGTCGAAGGTGGTACACAGAAATAAACACAGACTTTAACTTCTGACATCCTCAACCATAGAATCAAGACCCTGTTTCACTGTTCAGACCTTGTGTACCGTGCTGTAGACCAGCAACTACAGTCAATCAAGCCCAATAATCATGTGCAGCAGTTAGCTACGGAAGCACAGAGTGTGATGCACCTCAACGGAGGGAGTTCTGTGAAAAGCAAGCAGCACGTTATATAGGACATCGTCCATTGTGGGATCAAGATGCCATTCCACTGTTGGGACCTAGAGTTGATTGCACCTGGTCAGAGGGGATACACAGAAATTATCACAGACTTTACCTTCTGACATCCTCAATCATAGAATCAAGCCCCCGTTTCACTTTTTGGACCAGCTGTACCACATTGCAATTTCAACTTCATGCATAGCAATGGCTGCTTTATTTTCCAGTATTGGTTGTCCAAGAGGATCATGACTACATGGACCACTAGTTTCACTATCTTGAGAACTTTCATTACTAATTTCAGCTGTAATAGTCTTTTCCTGTTCAACTTCATCATTCAACATTTTTAAATATATAGCAAAAATTGTACATGCAACGCTACCTTTATATGTATCACAAGAATCTTCGTAACAGTCAAAGTCTCCAAATAATTCACTTTCATTACACCATGGCTTAAATAGTTGCAGAAGTGGTAAATAGTAAAATTTTCGCTTATCTAAAGTTTCACAACTAACTTTCTTGTAGTTTATGAGATTACTCTTTGCATGTTTTACTAAACAACCATGGCATCCAACTACTGTATATTTTCCTTCTTTTACATTGTCTTTAACATTTCTTTTCAAGCTGTAATGTTGAAGTACTTCATACAGACATAGCTGTTCCAGATGTTGACTCCTTTTCGGTTAGTACGTGTCCATTATATTAGTTCTAAGATTGTCTGTACTGTCTGTTTTATTTACTGCTAATTCTTCAATTTCTTCAAATGGTTTCAAGACTATTTCGTTTGCAGGCAATACCTAAACTTACCCAAATGATTCCTCGTGACTTTGAATTTAAACTTGAAGAGCACAAGCAGTCTGAACATTCATACAATCCAATTTCTCGGTGGGAAAGCATTTTCAAAGTAAAGATGTACAATTCTTTACTAAGGCTTTTCTCTTGTGCAATTTCTTCCCACATTTCTTTCATCTCAATTTTTTTTAAATGTTGGTATGTACAATGTAACATAACATGCAACAGCAATTGAGTTATCCGCAACATACTGAATGTCCATGTTCGCATTCCACATTTTTAAAATGACTGGATTGTAATCATTGATATACTTTGACACTTCTCTTCTTTTTAACTTGTAGTTATTCTTTGGAGATTTTCGAGTTAGTGTGCATTACAAAAGAAAAAAAAGCATTTACTCTTCCTTTACAAATGTCTGGACAGGAAAAACCAAACCGACATATGATGTAAAATTTTCCTTTAGACTTGTATTTTCTTCTGCAATACTTTCAACAACTGTGACTTTGGAAACGTAAAACTTGCTATCTCAAGCTTCTATCTCTTTCTTCTCTTGGTATCTCACAGGTCACAAACTATTCAATGAAAGACAATACGGTTTCATCAGAATCATTTCCAAATATAGGTTCATCCTTGATCCATAGTAGCATATGTATATGAGGTGCACCTCTTGCTTGATACTCCTTTCGCCCGACATCTGCTGCCTGTTTACATCGGACCGGAGGGGGGGGGCTGGACTCACTGCCCCAGTGTCCACTGCAACACCACTGTCACTTCCAAGCACCAGGAGGCACTTTTTAAATTTGTCAGCTGCCTCCCGCAGCACGGACACGCGTGGGCAGCGCCCATCCTTGCCCGTCAGTGCCAGGAAGAGGCTGGGCTGGGCCCCCTTTTGATACCTGCCCCCGACTCCAGGCCACTCTGGTGGTAATCCTTCTGTCACAGAGGTACTGTGCATACCCCCTTGTTTGCTCCTGTGAGACGGACTGAGTAGGACTTTGTTAAATCTGAACCTTTCTACTACGGCCTGCTACACAGATCATTTCAGTGTATGTGCTAATGTATCGCTGTTAACCTAATCTCAACCGAAAGACTCTGCCTCAGCTCTTGTGTTTGTTTTTAAAATTGTATACCTGTTTTATTTTTAATATATTGCTTTTTCCCCATCGCTTTATGGGTAAAAGAAAGACCATGGAAGTTAGTGGGGGTGGAGGCGAAGAGGGTAATAGTGGTAGACCCCGCAGGGGGGAAAAAAGCTAGAAAGTCGTCCAAACAAGTTGGAAACCCCTGTGTCATGAATAGAATCGATACGCTCATTGAGGAGCGTGAAGATATAATAGCAGCAGAAACAAACACAAGAGTAGATAGGAACATAACCACACCTAGACCTACGCAAACCATCAGCAATCATTCCAAACAGCATGTCGCTATTCTGAATATGTTCCTTAAATCAAACAAAAAAAGCACACTGCTTGCCCGACTGGTAAGGGACCAGCCTGACCCACCACACATCACCTGCATACGTAACCAGATGGGGGTCATAGTTCACTCACAAACAGAAATAAACACTGCATTCCGTAACCATCTTCAAAATCTGTATACACTCCCTGAGCCAATAGACGGTGCAAGGATTAGCGAATATCTACAAGACCTGCAATTCCCCACACTGTCAGAAGCTACTAGGAAAGATATTGATGGCCCCATTACCCAACCTGAAATCCGCGCAGCGATTAAGAGCCTGAACCGCAATAAGACGCCTGGCATGGATGGTCTCCCCGTGGAGTTTTACCTAACGTACTCGGACCTTCTAGTCCCGGTACTGGAAACTGTCTTTAAGACGGTATTTGATACGGGTCACTTACTAGAGTCCACCATGCAGGTGTTAGTTGCGTCGATACCAAAGCCCGGGAGGGATGTGTTGGACATGACCAATTATAGATCCCTCTCGTTGCTCTCGACCGAATACAAGATTTTGAGTAAGGCCCTTGCAAACCGGATACAATCGCACCTCCACACACTTATTCATCAGGACCAGTGCGGATTCCTTCCGAATCGTAGCACCTCCCTGAACACTCGCCGATTACACTCGATCATGTTGGCTACTACTAGTGAATTCTCTCATGCGAGATGTATAGCGCTTGACCTCAAACAAGCATTTGACTCCCTGTCCTGGGAGTTCATGTTCGAGTCCTTAAAACGTTTTGGGTTTCCGGATAATTTCCTGAAATGGGTTCGCCTACTATACACATGTCCTACGGCTAGGGCTCGTACTGGTAGATACATCTCAGACCGTTATGAGGTACACAGAGGCACGAGACAGGGTTGCCCCTTGTCCCCGTTAATTGTCCACGCCCTTGAACCCCTGGCACTATCTCTTCTTGGTGCGGCTGATTGCATGGGCATCCCTATCAATAGAACGCACCATCTTATATCCATATACGTGGACGATATACTGTTATATTTCCGAGAACTCACAGCTAATCACGATCCGATACCTGACATACTCAACACGTTTGAACAATTATCGGGCCTGGCGATAAACCCTGTAAAATCGATAGGTTTTTATCTTCCAAGAGACACCGCACCTCACTCACATACAGTTTGGCACCCATCATATGCCGGTGGCCCCTGACACTTTTAAGTACCTGGGAATACAGGTGTATAGATCGCCTGCAGATCAGATTGATGGGAACATCCAGAGGGCAATAACCAGACTTCGGAGCAGCGTTGGGTTCTGGACCCCTTTGCCCCTATCAGTGATGGGATGCATTGCCATCTCAAAAATGGTTATGCTCCCTCACCTCCTATATTATTTTGTGAATTTACCAGTGAATCTTCCTCAATCTATTTTTGGCACATTGAACACCATTTTGATCAATCTTATCTGGGGGACGGGACAGAGACGGATCAGCCTCCGGAAACTCCAGCTGGGAACGAAGGCAGGCAGACAAGTTGCCCCTAATTTTCGGGGGTATTATTATGCTAGCCAGCTCCAATGGCTATCCTATTGGACTGCGGGTAGGAACCATCACGAGATCGGCTTTACGCCGGAAGACTTAGCCGTGGTGAACTCCATTCCCTATTGTTGCATAAGGCCGGGATTCCCCAGGACTGCCCCTCCCCCCCCTGCTAAAAAGTGCTTTAACTTGTTGGAGAAAAGCCCTGTCTTGTACGTCAGTGATCCCATCCTAAGCAGCAAACATCCCCTTATTGGGCATCCCCACACCGCAGGGCAGACTCACACAAAACAGACTCCAAGAATGGACAGATAGTGGGGTGGAAGATGTAGGTTCCTTTTTTGGAGATGACGTGCTATTAGACCATGACACATTTGTGCAGATTACGGGCGCTCCACCACGTTTATATATGTTGCATGCCACGGTAGCACATTATATTAGGACCACCTGGGCGCAACAACAAATTAAACCCACACAACACAAACTAGTACACCTATTATATTACATGGGACCGGGAGGTCATTTGGTCCGTTGGTTGTATACGGGGATAAGGACACATGCAGCGCTCCCACTTCCGACCCTAAGAACACGCTGGGCTGATGACACAAACACAGAAATTACAGATAGGGAGTGGCAGACCATGTTGGAACATCCCAAAAGAGTATCACGCAATGTCAGATTTAAATTTATCCAAACGATGGTACTCCATAGAGCAGATCTTACCACCAAGAGAATACATCTTATGTTCCCGGACTCCTCTCCTTGCTGCCCTCGCTGCGGGGAGGACGAAGCAGACTTTATCCATATGATATGGTTTTGCCCACAATTGCGTGAATATTGGAGCGAGGTTTGCCGAACCATCAACACCCTGACACAATCTCCAGCCCCTACTGAGGCCTTGTCCTGCTTATTGGGACTACGACACCACTCCGTGAAGCAGAAAGTCAAGTTAAAATTCATAGACCTGGGGAGTGGCCAAGCAGCATAGCCGACAGGACGTGAGCTCCCTTAGCTCCCGGCCGGCCCAGCTTACTAATCCTGATTATTAGCAGATCCTGGTGTGCTCGGACCAAAAACGTTGTGGGTCCGGAGACTCGTTCGCATGGGGCTCCCTCCGGTGTCGAGGGTTGAAGCGGTGGACGGCAGCAGACCGGGAGAGGTGGATGGCCTGTGGACCGCAGGCGCTGAAGCTACGCGAGGCCGGTGCTGCGGCCTACTCGCGGCCTGCCGGCCGAGGCTCTCTGTGGCCGCGGCGTCGATCTATGGGGGAGCGGAGGTCGAGCCTGTGAACACCCGGACCCTGGAAATCGGCGGAGGTGCAGGGGATCTCCCTGGGGGGCCGGGACCCGACAGAGTCCGCCGCACGGAGAAGATGCGGCGGAAGTGACGCCCAGCGATACCAGCATCGGAGCCCTGGGGCTGACCTGGTAGCGCGGATAGCTGCGGGGGGGGGGGTGGGGGGGGGGGGGGTCCCTACTGCCATTGGGGACCTCCCGCTGTCTTGGGGCTCCTGTGCTTCCTGGAGGAGTCGGCCTGTGATCTCGACCCGGCCGCCTGAGACGTGAGGGAGTGCCGTGTGGGACCCGAGTGCGACCATCTGCAGGCGGTGCCCACCGAGGCAGCGGCACCGCCCCAGAGGGGGAGTGTGGTGCGGCGGTGAGGGGAGTGATCCGGGTCCGGGGCTCCCATCGGCCCGATCCTTTTGTTGAGCCGGCTAGAATTGTGGGCCCTCCGTCATCGGGGATCCTCTGAGTTTGTCTAACCTGGCAGGGGGTGCTGGCTGTGCACGGACTGCCGGCCGGACCCGGAGAACTGGCCGTGTCCCTAGGCATTTCCACGTTGGGCCTGGTGAGTGGCGGCGGGGGAGGCATTGGCTGCCACCCAAGATCAGGAACCCAAGCATCCTTGAATTGGGACAGTGGGCCTGTCCTTATTGTCTGCGGGGCACCTCTGTGACTGGGGGTGAGGAGACAACTGCCCCTCGCTGTGGAATCAACTGGCAGTCGGGGACCTGGGCTGCCCCCTGGCCGAATCATTGCCTCAACTGGACAGCGGGAGGTCCAGGGTGCCCCTGGGCTGGGCCTGGACGAGTGCGGCGGTCCCGGAGGACTAGCATCGGGGCGGAGCCTCGCCCTGGGACGGACACTACGCAGCTGGTGTGGCGGTGAGTGGGGCCTGGCACTGTAAGTGTCCCTGGCGGAGCATGGCCTGGGGGACTGCTGAGGACCCTCTGTAACCCCGGGCATTGTTGAGGTGCACATTGTTGGCTCGGACGTCTGGGGGGGTCCCCATATACTCTGATAATGCGTAAGGACAGGATGGCCCGAGCCTCACAGCCAAACACCATCACGCAGTACATCACGCAGCGGCTCCCTTCGCAGCGCATCACGCGTCAATCCGGTCAGGAAGAGGAGGGAGGCGTCCCCGGCGGTTCCGGCGAGCCCTTCCCGGCAGAGCTACGGAAGGCAATACAGGGGTCCCACACTGCCTTGGAAAGACAGATCGAGACGGTATCCATAGATGTGAATCTCCCGAGGGCGGATCTCCGCAAGGTAACAGATAAAGTCACTGCGGCGGAGGGGAATATAGTCCAGCTACAGGAAGAGGTGGCGTCCCTCAAACAGACTGTATCGCTGCTCTCAGCCTCGACGGGGGAGCTGGAGCGAAGAGTGGAGGATGCCGAAGGGAGGGCGCGCCGCAGCAACATCAGAGTTCTTGGCATTCCGGAACGCGCGGAGATGGGGAATGCAGAGCGCTTCCTGGAATGCTGTATCCGCTCTACGCTTTGTCCTACCGGACTGTCCGATGTATTCATGATCGAGCGCGCCCACAGAGCGCTGGTCCCGCCGCCGAAGCCTGGCGCTCTGTCACGGGCCCTCAGCGCAAAAATCCTGAACTATCGCGACAGGGACTGTATCCTGAGGGCGGCGAGGGAAGCGGCGGACCTCACCTTAAAAAATTCCAGGGTGTCCGTGCACCCGGACTACACCCGCCAGGTCCAGGAACAACGTAAATCCTTCCTAGCGGTTAAGCAGAAGCTCCGAGAACTGAACCTACAATATATGCTACTATACCCAGCGAAACTCAAGGTCCTATCCCAGGGCAAAGCTCACTTTTTCGATGGTCCTGAAGAGGTATGGGAGTGGCTCGAGATCAGGGGAGGCGCACTCCTGCTTGGGGAACAAGGTAGATCCAGAAGTGTGTGTGGGACACGTCCTGCGAGGAAACGAAGGTCCAGACGCAGGCGCTCGACTGGCGACGCTGATCGTGAAGCGAGACGAAGAGTCACGGTGGGGGATGATGGTGCCCTCCGCTTGGAACCAATGTTCCCTCTAATTTTTTTCCTCTATGTGCGGCAGAGTAAGGTCTCTGTGCACTGCAACCAAGGCTAAGTGCGCCGGAAACCAGACCGCGTGTATGCGCTGCAATTAACATGAATACCCCAGCCGTGCCAAGTAGTATGCATTAGGCGTGGACACAACACTGCACTAAAATGCATTAATCACTCATTTTAGCACCTTGACAATGGCTGTGTAATAGGAGTCAGTGATCGCGAGTGTTGGAGCTTAATATACAGAAGTGCAGCATGTGTTGGCCATATGGTGCTATAGGCAGGACACTGGAGAATTGAACAAAGGTGCTTCCTGCTTGCGTCATTGTAGCAAGTAAGCATTTTACGTACTGTCCGATTACGCAGCTCTGATGTCGTAAGGCTGAGCATGGGAAGCGCTGAACTGCGCATGTCTGTCTTGGAGAGGGTTCCTAGTAAATGCTGCACGCACTCACATGTAAATGCATGTGATTTGCACACAATCCCCCGCTAGCCCTGTCTGGCATCAGTCACTGACAGGTGTGCGTTGGTGCATGAGCCCCGAGGATCCCAGTGAGAAGAGGGGAGGGCACGGCTCGCACCCACAGGCCATGCACAGGCAGCAGCTCAGGTGTGAACAGGTAACCTCGGAAAGCAGACTTCCACCTGTGAGGGGCCAATGTAAGGGTTCCTGCATACACAGGAATGATGACGGAAGTGCAGGTTTGTAAGAAAGGTTCTACTTTAAATACAACAATATGTGCATGTGCAGGAATGCTGAGGGGAGCGGCTTACTAGCAACAGGTACTCTAATACCATATACTCACCTGGGCCCATAAAGACACATACACACTACCTGGTAATAAACCGCTAGGGTCATTTATTTATGATTCTTTATCATTCAAGATTAGTCACTTCTTATTCTGAATTGGCCAAGTCCTTTTAATTCTACAGAAATTATGTGTATAATATAGTTACTTTTAGTGGTTTTAGCCAGACTATATCCATTAGTCCATTACTGTGATATTCACATTTTTCTTCCACCTGCTGCTCCAGCATGTATTAAGGGGCAATGTATCAGCCCGCTTCAGCCATTGGTTGAATTCACTATGAGTTGTGGCATGCTGCCCTTTCACAAGGAACATATCAACACACAAAGCAGTTCCCCTCAGTGACAGTGAGTACTATGCAAATGTGTGGTTTTATTTTAGACCCAAAATATTTTTTGCCTGGAGATTGAGGCAGGCTTGGCATATTTACAAACAACAATGCTTTGCCAAAACCATGACAGAACCAGAATTGCCAGAAGGCTGGTTGCCAACGCCAGACCTAATGTCTTTGCCAATGTTTGTTTATAAACTGTCCTCCCAGGACATCTATAGCCCTCAGTTGTTCATTCGCTTGAAAGACACTCGCCAAGACTTCAATCCTGCCATTAGTATCGGTGGAAAGAGGAAAGGTGTGTTTATCCTGCTTAAGTCCTTGCAACCGATTGAGTTTCACTGCTGCATACTTTTTAAAACCACAATATTAGCTAGTCTTAAATTTGTAAAGAATCGAGTGCCAGGGCCCAAGAGATTTCACAGGACACCAGTTCTGCTTGCACCACCCAGAGCCACAGACAGTGCTGTCAAATGCCAGTGTCATCCATACCTACTACCATCACATACCAATAATTCTGACGATTCAATCTCATCCAATGAAAATGCAGGGTCGCTGAGGCCGTGAGAATGGTCTGGATGTCCCGATATATATATCTTTTTTTTTTTTATATGTACATTGATTTGTTATATACTGTAGCTGATGTGCTCTGTTACAAAAAGAGACAGAGAGCTCGATCATATGCTGGCCTGCCAAAAATAAGTGCAGGTGCTGAGCACTGGCAAACAATCGCACAAATTAAGCACTGATATTATTAGCCCCTCACCCCTGTCCTTGTTACATACAAAGAGCTCCACCTGTCCTGAGCACTTAATCTAATCAAGAAGCCACAGACCCGGAAAATTTCGAACGTTTCATTTGTTACAAGTTCAGTCCTGAAAGTGGCAGCAGTGTCAGGCAGGCGCATCTGGTGGAATGATTTGTAGAAAACAGTAAATGCGCTTTAAACTTTTAGCCAAACTTGTTAAGCCTGATCTCACCCCATGACTGCCCTTCTCCAGAAATGAGACTAAAGAACTGGACGGCCAATCCAATACATATCAGACTGCCACTTTAACCTCTCAGCACTCTCACAGACCTCACCTCACGTAAACTGCCCCATGGCCTGGGTACATACAGCGTTAAACTGCAGAATTGTCCTGCACACTCCTAAACCTGACCGCAATTTAAACTGTTTTATGCCATGTGTGCGATGTATCATCGCACCTTGTAAAGCGCTCTGAAGTCCAGAGTTTGAAAGTCTGCTTTTCTTTTTTTAATAGCGCACGGCTGTGGGGTTGATTGAGGGCCATTGCGATTGAATTCATGTTAATTGCAGCCCTCCCCGCCCCCGTGTGCGCTGCAATTTACACTAATTCCATTTCAAAGGCACACAATCAACTTCGCAGCTGTGGACTATTACAAAATGGAATGCAGAGTTTAAAACACGACGTGTGCTTTCAGAATCTGAAAGCACACGTCGTGTTTTAAACTCTGCATTCCTTTTCGTAATAGTGTGGGGCTGATTGTGGGCCTATGTAAAAGTATTCATATTAATTGCAGTGCAAGACGAGACAGGGATTAACACGAATACTTTCACAAAGGCCCTCAATCAGCCCCGCAGACTCGCACTATTAAGAAAATAAATGAGCAAGTGCCAGAGCCACTTGCTGTTGAATGCGAGCCCTAGCGCGAAGTGATGTGTGCGCGCTAATTCTGAGACACTGCGCGCTCGGGAAGACTTCAGTGCGCGCTTGCACAAGCGCGCGCGTTAGGGGGAACAGTGCTTGGAACCCACAGAGCCCGGGGATCTTTCCCGGGAGCGCGTGCGGATCAGCCGCAGGAAGAGGTGCTGGTGCCGGACACCTTGCCGCCCCCTATGGACGCTCTCCCGCCTACTGTTGACACGATCCCTGAGACAATGGGTGAATCATCGGCTATGGTTGAGACCCGGCCCTGAAGGACGTACTGTGGTTCGTTGGCTGGACCCTTTGGGTCACATCCTATGGGGGGCAATGTGGGGCCATATTAGAGCACGATTGACCTTGTAGGGAGGTGGGCCATTGGGAGGGGCAGAGGCTCTGGCAGACGCATGTGTTCCACCCTTATGAGTGAGTCGCACATGATTGTTGACTTAGCTGGCAGTGCTGGGGGCTGAATGGGGTGGGGGGGTTTCTTTCTTAAAGGTTGGGGTGGTTGGTACATTTGGGTACATGGGATCGCTGTGTACCTCCTGGCACCAGCAGGGGAAGGGCATTTCAGCATGTTTCGTTGCTGCAGGAATTTTGCTCGTGGGAGGGGGGTGGTTGGGGTTTTGGGAGGGGATGTTGGGGGGAATTGTTCCAGGCATCCGATGTATTACAGCTCGGGCACGGGGTAGGCGGGTCATAGGACGTAGAGCTGTAGCCCTGGGAGGGCCACGCAATCGGCCATGGAATATAGGTTTTTAAGTTGGAATGTGAGGGGGCTGGGAACATGCGTCAAGAGGCATCGAGTCCTGTCCTTCCTCCGTAGACACGGGGTTTCCATTGCGTGCCTGCAGGAGACCCACCTTGATGAAGAGGGTGCCCAAAAGCTGGGAAAGAAGTGGCGGGCCAGATGTTTCACTCTTTTTTCTACTTACGCTAGGGAGGTCCTGATATGGGTGGCACCCGGGGTCCCATTTGCCATCCAGTACCTGGAGGCGGATATCAACGGCAGGTACCTGCTCCTGCAGGCGAAGCTGGATGGGAGAGATCTTACAATATTACATTCATATGCACCCAGTGTAGACGACCCCGAGTTCTTTCTGACCCTGCAAGAGGTCCTTATTCCGGATCTGGAGACTCCCCTGCTTTGGTTAGGGGACTTAATTGCGTCCTGGAGCCTGTACTAGATAGGCTCCCGCCCCGCGCAGGCACGAAACTGCTTAGGACAAATCGGCTCCAGGAGGTAATGGCGAACTTAGGGGCTAGTGATGTGTGGCGCGACACCCGACCCAAAAACTGTACACATGCTTCTCCCCCACTCACAACACACACAGCAGATTGGATAGGGTTTTGGCCGCAAACATAGATGCATCTATCTCCTTAGTGATTACCCATCAGGCTAGTTTCTTGTCTGACCACTCCCCAGTGGCATGCGTATTGAATTGGGGGAGCCAGCCCTGCCGCCTTCGGACCTGGAGGATGCCGGGAGACCTTTTACAGGATCCGGTGGGGAGGGATCATGTGGAGACCGCCCTCACCAACTACTTCGATCTGAACTGGGAGGGGGGAAGCCCTCACCTACTCTACCAAGTGGGACGCCCTGAAGGCAGTGATACGGGGCGAGTGTATGGGCCTCACCTATGGGGTACGGAAGCAGCTTCTCCAAGACCTACAGGAGGCAGAGGATAATCTGCTGCGCCAGCAAACGTTGCCGGACCCTGATGAACTGCATCAGGAGACGGAACAGGCAGCCCGTCTTGTGTGCATGACATCTTAGACCGTCTAGACAAATATACCCTTGGCCAATACAGGCAACGTCTCCACAGAGAAGGTGACAAATCAGGCCTATTGTTGGCCTGGATCCTTAGGCGTGAATTCATCCCAGAGAGGATTGTGGCCCTGCGGGGACCTACGGGAAGAGTGGTACACTCCGAAGTGGGCATTCTCCGAGTCCTTCAATCCCACCTGCAAGCAGTGTATGCTGCGGACCCCTCGGTCACCGAGACCTCGTACCTCCCTTATTTGCAGGAATTGACCCTCCAGACACTTTCGAGGGCTGCTCTGGAAGAATTGGATGAAGCATTGACGCCGAGTGAGGTGCGGGCGGCAATGGCCAGCCTCCCGAGGGCTAAATCCCCGGGGAGTGATGGCTTCCCCCCGGAATTTTATCAAGCATTTGGGAATACCCTTGCCCGTCTCCTACTACAGGTGTATCTAGAGGTCTTCGAATGTGACGCCCTTCCGCCTAGTATGAACCAGGCGAGATTTGTATGATCCTGAAGACAGGGGGAGATAAGTGTGATCCGGCGGCGTCCCGCCCATCACCATGATAAACACGGACGCGAAGATTTTGACCAAACTCTTAGCGGCCCGGTTGGCGCCACACATGGCCCACCTGGTACACCCGGACCAATGTGGTTTTATCCCAGGGCGCAACACTGCCATGAACCTGCGGTGGTTGAATCACATCATACATGAAGTACGAGATAGGGAGGACCAGATGGTCATAGTGTCAATCGATCTAGATAAAGCGTTCAACACCGTTGACTGGGGGTACCTGCTGGAGGTCCTCCGTGTGATGGGCCCCAACTTCTGTCGTTGGGTCCGCATACTGTATGGGGCCCCGTGCCAGGGTGAGATTGGGTGCGGCACGGTCGGAGGAATGGCGGTTGGGACGAGGGACGCGGCAGGGGTGTCCCCTCTCACCGCTCCTCTTTGCACTGGCAACAGAGCCTTTGGCAGTTCGAGTCCGATCGGAAATGGCGCAGTGGGGTATCCTAGTAGGTGACACTTGTAACGTGGCGTCCTTATGCGCGGAAGATGCCCTTTTTTTTATCTAACGGCCCAGCGGGAATCGCTGGCCGTACTGCTGCAGCAACTAGACCGATTCGGGGAGGCTTCGGGACTGAGGATCAACCGTGGCAAGTCCTTGATCTTCCCTCTTGAGGGTTACGGCGCTGGACCGCTAACGGACCTGCCGAGCCTTGGGCTGCGTTGGGAACAGGAGGCGTTCCGGTATCTCGGAATTCAGGTCGCCCCAACAGATGCACAGTTGGTAGCCCGGAACATCGATAGGATTCTTACGTCCCTACAACAGTCGGTAACCTTTTGGAACACCCTGCCGCTCTCCCTTATGGGACGGCTAGCCGTCGCGAAGATGGTGATGCTCCCCAGGACGCTTTACGTCCACCAGAACTCGTTGTGCCCTCTCCCCCGCGAGTATTCCACACACTTAACACGCTGCTCACATCTTTACTTTGGGCGGGACGACGTATCAGGGTTGCTCTACACACCATGGTCCGAAGCTGGGAGGAAGGCGGTCTGGAGGCGCCGAGGTTTGATTTGTACTACTACGCGGCACAACTACTGCCGGCAGCACGGTGGTTCGCGGACGCGGATAATTGGGAGATGCAACTTTTGGACGGTAGAGCAAATGAGAGGACGTTACAGGTCGCGTTAATGAGGGGACGGGGAGCAGATGCGGCCCTACCGTATGTGGTACGCCACACAGCCGGTATCTGGCAGCGGTTCGTGGAGAGGATACTGAGACGGGCCCCCTTCCATAGGGAGCTGCCGGTGTGGATCCTGGCCCCTATAGTCGCCATGGAAGAGCACATGTCCTTTAGGGACTGGCGGACGGGAGGCTGTGAGACCTTGGCTGACCTGTACCCCGGTGAGTCCTTTGTGTCTTTTGAAGAGGCTGAGGAGGCCTTTGGACTGGGAGGGGGACAATATCTACACTACCGGGGCCTCCAAGAGGTGGTGAAAGCGGCCTGGCCCCAATTCCCAGAGGCGCCCCCGATTTCCCATACTCTGAACATCATTCTCTCCTGTGGGAGAGGTCGGAGGTTGATTTCCTTGCTGTATTCAGCCATGCGACAGGATTCAGCTCCGCTGGTCCAGCCCTCATGGGGGGCCTGGGAGACAGATCTTGGAGCCGCCTTGGACCAGGGGTAACGCAAGCGTATAGGGATCCTCACATGTAAGGTATCATGCTATCAAGGTTCAAGCTCACACACTTTAACTTTATACACCGCACCTATCTGACTCCGGTTTCCTTGCAGCGTATTTCAGGGGATAGGGAGGACACCTGCCCCAGATGTGGGGTGGAGGGGGCGGGGTTCTTACACCTGGCCTGGGACTGCGCATTAGTTAGGAGCTTCTGGACGGACGTGGTGATACGTATAACCGCCACTACCGGCCTTCGGATAGACCCGAACCCGCTCCACTGTCCGCTGGCGCTGGTCCCCAAGCCTAAGAAAAGGAACCTTTCTTATAAACTACTGCAGCTAATATTGGTCCTGGCTCCTGAGATCCCTGTATGGCTTAGAGATGTCCGGGAGTGGTCCCTGGCAGAGGAGACCCATATGCAGCGTATGCGTAGGGACAGGACGCTGCAAGACTACCTACTTGCCTGGCGGGTCATGTGTAATACGGGGCTGCCCCCGAGTGATTCGGAGGGGACTAGTGAGGAACTATTCACGCCGGTGGGGTCGGGAACTGATGGGGAGGGGGAGAGGGACTACTAGAATTGGATATTGTTTGGAGTTCGGCTGCTTCCTCATGTTCATATTCATCTCCTGTTTATATTATGCTTCTCTCATTCCTCATGGACTCAGCTTGACCTGCGATACCTGTACCCTTTAGTGCCATAATGAGGTCATCGAACTGTATGCAAGTCTTTTATTTGATGCCATTTGCAGGAGGGAATGTTCTTATACATGTATAACCCAAAAAAAAAAAAAAAGAAAAGGAAAATTCATAGACCTGGCACTCGTTTTGGCTATTAGGGCCATAACAATGAAGTGGAAGTCTCCCAGCCCCCCCCACAGGGCATGCGTGGCAGGCTGACTTGGTGCAGTGGGGTCGGGTGGAAGAGGCAGCCCTCCGGAGAGAGGAGGAAAGGGGACTACGTAAACACCCAAAGGCATTAGAGTGGTAAGCTATATTGATCGCTCTTGAAGCACTTGATCTCACCCCAACATTAACGGCTAGGTCCCAGTAAGGCACATTCGCCCTGACACCGATGAGCATTACCTGTCCTATGTACCCTACAGTTTATGTGATTCCCGGAGTATCCATGGGCAGTGTAAGTCTGGGATGGGCTGACAAGGAATGGGTGGGGGGTGGGATTGACTAGGTTGGGGTGGGTTAGGTTTCTACTAGGTTTGTTTATTGTAGAAATAATGCACCCAGAGACGCAAAAAAACTGTATTTCATTCGGTCAAGAATTGTACCACAGTACAGAACTTCGACAAACAACCGGAAGAAATGAGGAGTAAATTCTTAGCTCGTGGATACCCGAAGCGTTTGATACTGGATTCATACAAACGCACAAGATATTATGATAGGCAGCATCTATTAACACCGCATATGAAAGAAACTGATTCTAGACTGGTCATTGTAACCAGGCATTCAACCATGAATGCCAAAATTCGTCATATAATCAATACGAACTGGCATATCTTAAATGCAACCAGAACAAAAACCACTGTTCTACTGAAACCCTTGTATGCCTACAGAAAAAAATAAGAATTTAAAGGACCTCATAGTACGCTCACGTATGCCGGATAAAGTACCTGCGCTAGTGCAAACGTCCATCACTGGTCTTCATCCACCCACAGGAAATTACAGATGTCTCTCCTGTGTGGCATGTGCATTTGCCATTGAAACGAAACAATTCTCTTTCAATGGGGTCAAAATAAACATGTACGTCTTAACTAATTGCAGAGCGCCCAATGTGGTCTACCAATTTATATGCCCCTCTAACAAAGGGTACGTAGGGGAGACCGCACGAATGATGACCACAAGACTATCAGAACACCGATCAGCCATTCGCACACATAAGATTCAAGCGCCTTTGGTTAAACACTACATGGACGCCAAACACACAGCCGAAGATATACGTTGGCTAATCTTAGAAAAAATGCGTATTACTTCTCCAAATATGAGCACCAGTGTACGCAAATGCAGAGAAGTATACTGGATCTTTGTTTTGAACACTTACCTGAACGGGATGAACAATGAAATACCTTGGGATCAAGTTTTAAAACACAATCAAGGTTGAAAAAGCCACCAGAGAAGGTCCAACGAGGCTTTGTTGGCCACTCTCAGCTTCTGGTGAGTTAGTTTGCGTTTTTGAGTTCATTCCGTTGACACCAAATTTGATGGACTAGAACCAAGGTTCTGTTTTGATTCGGTCATCAGCGAATCTCAGGAATACTAGGATTTTTAAACATTTTTGTGATTTACTAGCACCTTAGAGTTTAAAATATGCTTACTTAAAAAATAACAAAAAAACTTTTTTGTACGATGGTCAGAGTCTATGATCTGCACATTTTTAGTATATATGTTTTCACAATTGAACTTGTGTCTTTTCATTTTGCCTGATTAAGAGGATCATAGTAAGACTCTAAAAACATATTTATAATATGGCCGATATTTATACCATCTTTTTAGTTTCAGTTTTCGAATGATTAACTCCCAATTCCCTAACGTGGAATAGGCTGTGCAGAGCATCATAATAAAACTCTAAAAACACATTCCAATATGGCCGACATTTACACGTAGCCCCGCATTCGTGAGGCTACCATTTATTTATTGGTGAACAACTTCCGGTTCACTAACGCGGAACACGCTGCATATAAACTTCCTCGATTTGCGGCCGGGTTGCTTACACCTCAGAGGTGCTGCAGCCACGTGTGCGCACCGTTCTGATCTTTGCTCCCAGACTCCACCGAAACCTTCACCTGGATCTAATTCTTAGGTAAGCGCCATTATTTTGTAGAAGGGAGACTTCAGTTCTCTAACCCAGTTAACATCCCAACCATTCAGTTCCTAACACCGACTTATCTCCCCAGGTGGTCGCTATTGGACGAGGGAATTATACGTCGCCAGCCTGGGCTATTATATCATTTTTTCGCTGAGAGCGTCGTCTACATTTGGGTTTGAGGTAAGCTTATGCTAGAATCCCTGCATTCGCTTCCATTTCTCCCCACCAGTTTTGTTCGACTTTGGGAGGTGTTCTATTTTTAAATAAGAGTTCCATTTTCTTTTTCTTTTCCTTGACCATGCCTTAGCGCGCCACCAGTCCATGACTGCTGCAAATGCCGCCAGTGTGGTGTTGTGATTTACATGGAGTGGCGGACTTGAACTCTTAGTCCCCTATGTAAGTAAATATTACTTTTGGCTCATTTAACTGGACTGCATAATCCTATTCGGAACACCACTGCCTTATATATGCTCTCTATACAATATGCAGGCAATTTACCAGTGCGCCTTCGCCCCCTTACCACTGGGCAGCAATCGATACAAGAAGTCATATTGACAACTTTCAGGTACATCGATGCGTTAAGTTGGATAGACTAGCCTGTTTTCACGTTAACTGTCCTTTTGCGCCTATTCAGTAACAGAAAATAGATATACATCTATTGTCTGTTCACAGAACTCCATTACTAGGAAATTTTCAGATTCGTCGTATTTTGTGTCCCAATTATAAGAATTGTTCATTCATCATACAGGTAATTTCACTTCAATCTGCTACCTATGCAATAGAGTCTGAATTATATGAATTAGGCACTTCTCCTATCGGGCATTACTAGTAGTCATCCCTTTTAGAGTTTTCGATGCTGCAATCTAATTTGCTAGCTGGGCGCTGATCAATATTATTAGAGAGTCTCATGGCTTCCAGATACAATAATTATGGTCTAGGTATTCAGACACACATAGTACATCATGTAGCTTTCTGTCCTACTTGTATTGCAATCAAATTCTTAAGCTGGGGGCCGAACAATAACATCAGAGAACTTTATTGCTTCCAGACACAGGATCTATTGTCTAGGCATTCAGGCACACAAAGTACATCATGCTGTTTTCTGTCTACCTTTCCCTTTCACTTTATTCTTTTCCATTTTTGTGATTCCTTTTCCGCTTTTTCCTTTCTTCAGTATAATCGTTTCATTCCTGAATATGTGCTGTATATATCATGTTTTTATTGTACACTTATGATACATACTGTACATAGTGAGAATTCACTTGGTGAGATTATTTTTGGTGTTACTTAGCTAAAGGCACAAATCCCTTTGGATTTTTAAGTGAGGATATTTGGTAGATATTGTGACTAGTAGCAATTTATTATGTTGTGTAACATAGTTTTGTAAATACTGACCTCATGTTTCTAACGAGGTAAATGTAAATAGATAATGGACCGACGCAATGCTTTGATTTGATTGGTATTCTTGATCGTTTGTATTTTTGTCCAGGTTTCTGTTGGAAATAATAATCATGGCTTCGTGATGAAGGCTGTAGCCGAAACGCGCGTAGGATTATATTGTTTAGCCATGACATTGTTGGTTATTGTATCCATTGTATAATTGTGTACTTTGACTATATGAACTTTATATAAGTCAATGTCGAAAGGAGAATACGAAGTACAACATTTAATCAAAGAATAAACATTATTCGAATATTGATTAATCTATCTTTTTTCACATTTATACTCACTGTTTCATTGCTGATTGCTAAGGTACTCATTGATATTTTCTGTCCTAAATGTATTTATTCACAAATAATTGAATTACCCTGGTTTAGGATTCATAGTCGGGGGTACCCCTTTTTCTTCACACTTAAAATAATGCGCGTTATCATACCGATAATTGGATAGTACATAGAATGCTCCTGCAATGATCAGCTGGGGGGCGTTTCCGAAGTACGGATTATATTGATAAAGGATACATCGAACTGTACATGCAACAATGTTATGATTTTCTGTACCCAATAGACCTGATATTGGGGAGAGAAATGAAAATGACTGTTTACGTCTTTAATTGCTTTGTGTCTTATCATGTCAAGTTACAGTCGACAATAAAGTGTTAAAAAAAAAATCAAACAAAAAAGGGCCCACTTTGAAAAAAGAGGAGTTGGAACAGAACCGGGAGCAGATGGGAGATTCCTCTTCTTGCAATTCCTCCCCTAGCACCGCAATTTTAGATGTAGATACTGTGAGAAGTTGGCCTGATATGTGATGTCCACTATTCTAGTGGACACCCTGTATCAGTCCAAACAACCCTTATGGTGATGGTTGTAAAGTCAACCTTATAGACCAGCTATCCTAGTGGTAGCATGGACAAAGCAGCCTTAGGCTAAAACTTCAGAGAGCATGTGAAGTCAGCTGTTTTACCATATGTAATTCCTTGAATACCAAATTAAAGGACACCACACAGGTTAAATATAAAATATACATGTATTTATTACTAACACAACCCCTCTGAACTCTTTATGAGGTCAGAGGACAAAGCACATAAGTTACTTAATTATCATACAATAAGTTGCACAAAATACAGTCGAGTCCTAGGGGCGTTGCAAACCATATACTAAAAAAGTGGTATAAGAACCACGTCACGAACAGGGAGTAGGCCTAAGGCATCGCTGGGGCTACACTGGACTACCAAAGGTTAGGAAGCAGGAGGCCCACGGGAAGCGTGTGCAGTCTCTAAACACACACGCGGGTTCTCATAGGGATACAATGGGAACGTAAAAGTTAGAAACTAGTTAATTTGGGACACTTCCGGATGGACTAGGAGAAAGCCACTTAAAACTAGGACACTTGGATAGTTAATACCCACAGGAGCACCAGAGTACTCGCATTACCTAACCCAGGGAAGTGGGTGCATGGGTGTCTTTTGGTGTCGGGTTTCGTCACTGTAAAAAGATGCTGCAGGCTACCAGGAGGAAGATGTCCGGTTGGATCCAAGGGAGGATCGAGTGACCAGGAAGGAACCAGGAAGGAACCAGGCGATGTCGTGTAGCAATCAGGTGATGTCGTGAAGCTTATCTCTGCAGCCACGAGGTCCAGGAGGCGTGGACGACGACCAGGAGCTGGAATCGAGCTGTCCCACGATGGATCTAGATGTCTGCGGTATCGGGACCCGGATTGGACCCAACAAGCCTTGGCAAATGCAACCCACGCAGGAATCGAAGATTGGCCTCGGGTCAGACCAGCAAGGTCTGAGGAGCTTCTCCTTTTCAGGGAAGCAGGAGCAATCCTGGAGCAACCAGGCAAGCGGTGTAGATTCAAAGGTTCGCCTTCAGGGAGGCCACTAGCCAACGGGCAAGTTACCGGAAAGGCGCGTCGAGCTCAAAAGCAACAGCAGGCCCCACGCGGCACGTGTGGAGGGCTGTGCGTCGGTGCAAATGTGGCTCGGGCTTCTCAATCACCAATGCACAGCTTCGAGGGTGCCTCAGGAGCTGCACAGTTAGCAATAAGCAGATTTTCCAGGGAGTCCGGTCCCACGTCTCTCGTAGCCGCCACGGGTCTCAGCTTTGCTGTGGATGTGGCTCGGGGTCAGAGAAGTCTGGAAGTCCAGTTCCTGTCTGGCTCTGTGCTCGGTCTCCGGCGGGAGCGTCGACAAAGCAAACCGGCAAATCACTGGTGGTGTCTGTTTGCACAGGGTGGTCACTCTTTGACCACAAGGGAGATTCTTCAGTCTTCTAGTTGCAGTAGAATGTCGAAGGTCCAGAGTTTTGTTTCAAGTTTCAGTTCAGGATAATCTAAAGTCTCTAGACTAGAGCTCCTAGCTTTATACTAATCAAAGGGGCTGGATTACCTGCTAGGTCCCTCCTATGGGTGGGACCAGGGAAGGGGGTGGTTACACCCCTTTCCCTTTGTCCAATTTTGCACCAGAGCTGGGGCTGGAGTGCCCCAGCAACTGGTTTGAACCGGGCTATGCATGGAGCACCTTATGTGCCCCAGGCAGTGTCTCATTTCATTCAGCCCTCCCTACCCCAATACACTATGGCCTGTCTGGGGTGGTGCTAGCACCCCCGAAGGCACGAAACCTATTGTCCAGGCCTCCCTCGCTGGAAGGACTCCCAGCAGCAGGAGGTCAAACTTGTGTCTGTGGCAGCAGCATCCGTTTTGTGATACTGAGGCTCTGGTTAACTTTAACCGGGATTAACAGGAACAACATGTCTTCTCCCTCTAGAAGGGTGCAATGCTACCCCCGTCGCCAGAACTGGCAAGGGGGTAGTATTCCAAAGCGTATGACACCTTACACGACATGTTTCGATAAAGCCAAACCAAAGTGCCAAACCAAAGTTAGCATTAACCGCGAGAATTATAATGCACTTAAGAGTATATGGTATGGCTATATCATAGAACAGCTATAAGGACATGGTTCGGAAAGCTGCGGACAGGCTCAGTTCCTGCTAGAGCACCATCTCGCATAAAACCAAGCACTCTGCCTTCAGGATTGTTAAGGCCTGCCATAGGAGTGACTTATAGGTATATATGGAGTGGTGTGGCTCACTGGTTAGAGGCGGAAGACCCGGGAGCAGAGGACGGCCCGGGACCAGGGTTCAATTCCTGACGCGGCAGGGTCTTGGACCAGGGTCAACGGACTTGATAATTCTCACCTCGGTGCCTACTCTAACTAGGAATCACACTCGGCAACTCTAATCATTAGCTTGCGTCATCTGCACAACGGCCCCCCACATACGCCGGGGATGCCTGGTTTCACCTTGGAGATACCCAGTAGGGACCATCTCACAGGGAAAGCCAGGACGGGTTCCCCAGTGGTCTACAGCGCAGAGATACTCCTTCAGGAGTGGATTCTAGCGCTTTAGAAACCCACAATCAATCAATCAATATGTGTCTATATATAATGGTAGGTATAGGAATACTATACCTAAGCAAGGGGTGATTACACAACCTTGCCCCAGCTGAGTGATCAGCTAGTTGTGTCAATTTGGATGGCCAGCCAGGGGTGGCATAATACATACTGCAGCCCCTGGTAGGCCTTGGATGCACCTATGCCCTGGGTACCTATGGTACACTATACAGGGGCTCATAAGGTGACCCAATATCCAATTGGAGATTTACCAAAAGTACATGGAGTCCATTTAACAGTGAGAGCAGATAGCCTGGGGCCCTGATTAGCAGGATCACAGGCCAACTAAGTCGCAAACCAGCTAAACACTAGGCAAAAAGTTGGGGTAACCATGTAGTCAGATATCCACCTTCCTACAGATACTATCCTCCCTAGCTCTCCAGTTGCGAAGGTAGGCAGCAACCTCCAACATATTGATCCAATTATTGTATGCACAAATAGGTATTCGGTGCTATCTAGCAGTTTAGAGGAAGTGATACCCCGGGAAGGTGAGACACCCCTAGTAAACTCAGCAAGACTGGTAAAGACTCCTACCGTAGACAGCCAGGGAGCAACTGCTCTGGTGCAGCTGTTAAGGTTCGAAATAGGGGTCATGAAGGTGACAATCAAGGATTTGTCCCTAATGGTTAGACAGCTAATAAAAAGAAACCCCTGTTGCCCAAACTGCACCAATAATCAATCTAATAATCCCCTACTACCAAGACAAATATCTGCCGTAGAGGGAGAAATTGCCAGGCACCAAAATGGTGGAGTAAAACCAAGTGAAGGGCTGTACTCTGTGGTGGCGAAGTCCAAAAAAACATTACCATCACTCCACAAACCTTCATCCATCTCTAGGCAGGTGCATAATATCATTTCCAGTACCAGTACCAGTACCAATAATAATATCAGCATCACAGTCGATCATTCTGCAAATCCAAGCACCACGAGAGAGCTTAATATCCACCCCTCGGGTGGTAGAGGGACTCCCCCTCTGAAACCTAATCCACAGCAAGGAAATGCTTACACAGGATGGGGGGGGGGACAGAACGTTGACCAAGATCATAGTACACACACAATTTACATGACAAACGTTCCTAAACTAGACATTGGCGGAAGTAGGGAAATGCGGATTCTTTAACAAATAAAGCCATACATTGGATTAGGCATGTCATGGGCTGTCGTTCTGTGATTAGGGAGGATATCATTAGGGCGCGTAGACTTTCCTTACCTAATCAATTGAAAGATTGTATTGAGCTGACCTTTGCTAGGAAAGATCTAGTTGCCAACCTCATTGCCCTAGAGTTACGTACTTGTTTATTTATTTATTTATTTATGGGTTTATATAGCGCTATGAATAAACTCCCAGAGGAGTATCTCCGCGCTGTAACAACCGGTACAGAAACTGATAAAGGAGCAAAGATTTAAAAGTACTGTGAGCATAAGGGCTAATTAAAATGAACCAAACAGAAAAGTTTTCAAATATTTTCTGAATTGAAAGTGGTCATTACATTGCCTCAATGACAACGGGAGTGAGTTCCACAGGTTGGGACCTACGACAGACAGAGCCCTACCACCTAACCTGGTTTTAGTTATCTTAGGAACATTTAATAACAACTGGTCGCTGGATCTGAGGGCACGGGTGGGGACATAAGGAACAAATTTGTTCGCCAAGTACTCAGGTCCTAATTGATTGAGGCCTTTGTGGATAATGCAGCAAGTCTTAAACTTCACTCGTTGACGTATTGGTAACCAGTGAAGTTTGTGAAGTAACTGTTTGGAGGGGGATCTGGGGGGTGCGTTTAGCACCAACCTGGCTGCTGTATTTTGCACCACCTGCAAACGATCCAAAACCTCCTCGCTTGCACCTGCCAGGAGACCATTACAATAATCAAGCCGACTGATGATCAGAGCCTGAACAAGGGTTTTCCTATGGGAGTCAGGGAGGAAAGGAAAGATTTTACGGAGGAGACCAATCACATGAAAGCAAGATCCCACGGTGATGTTAACGTTTTGCTTCATGGTTAGCTCCGGTTCCAATCTGACTCCCAAGTTCTTGATTATTGTTTTAGGCTCAGGAACTGGACCCAAATCAGAGGGCCACCATTCAGGGGACCATTGGATCCTGGCTTCACCAAAGAGCATCACCTCTGTCTTTCCAACGTTGCATTGAAGAAAGTTGGAAGACATCCACCTTGCAACTGCCTTCATCCCATCGGAAAAAGATTGTAAAATTTCCGGGGTAAGATGTTTAAAAGGGAAGAGCAGCTGCGTATCGTCTGCGTAGGACACTGGGCAAAAACCAAAAGCTCTAGTAACACCTGCCAAGGGGGCCACATAGGTGTTAAATAAAGTTGGGCTCAAACAGGAGCCCTGCGGAACCCCCTTGGTAATGCCAACTTCCTCCGATTTAAACTCACCCATGGTGACAGATTGGGTGCGGTTGGAGAGAAAGCTTCTGATCCAGTCCAGTGCCCTACCGCCGATTCCACTCGCAGACAGTTGTTCGATCAAGATGGTATGGAAGATCGTATCGAACGCTGCCGATAAATCCAGCAGCACCAGGACAACAGAGTAACCCCTGTCCTGGTACAGCCGTAGATCGTCTGTTATCGACAGTAAAGCCGTTTCAGTACTGAATTTAGGTCTGAAACCGGACTGCGAGGGATCGAGGCTACCAGAGTGTTCTAGGTAGGTAGATAGGTGCTTATTGGTGTGCTTTTCGATGATTTTCCCTAAGAATGGTAAAAGGGAAATAGGCCTCAAGTTAGACATGTTAGACTAGGGAATGGATGTATGCTTCCTAATGGGTCTAATTAGGGCTTTTTTCCAGGACAGTGGGACCACTCCAGATGCAAGTGATAGGTTTACCAGTCTTTGAACATCAGGACCTAGTATACTCCCCAGCGGACCCATAAGTCTAGCTGGTAGTAGATCTGCCGGGCTTCCACTTTTAATATCAGAAAACAATTTCTGAACCTCTATCAATGATATTTGCCCCCGACTCCTCAAATATACAGTTTAGACAGGCTCCCTTGGATACCCAGCTGGACCCTATGGGTCAGGTGCTAACAATGTCAGAGGCATGTTCTTCACTAGAGAACATTGACTGACTAGAAGCCCTATCTCCAACAAGTCCAGGTGATACGGGAGATTTCCCAACTACAAGAGACGGCCCGCAACCTATATATCCCATAGGCCTTGACAGCGAAGGGCACGCCGGGCCTTCAGGAAGGAACATCATATCCCAACGTTTACTGGAGAGCCATAGGGAACCCAGCTGCATACACACTGTGGCCCCAGCGGCCCCGCAGCTGTCTTGTTTTAGCAACAAACGGGGCACATTTTTGCATTGGAATATAGCAGGGTTGGGTTCAAAACGATCCCCCATGGAGTGGCACGCCTTTATCGAAGCCTATGATGTTTGCCTTTTTCAAGAAACCTGGCTCATGGCTCCCCAATTTTGTGTAGGATTTCTAAACTACTATATCCTAGCAGTGAGAGGGAACAAAGTCCGTCTGACAATTTAGGTGCAACAGGATCTATGCATCACACCTAAGGAGCTACCGACTATGAACAATGACATCCAGGCTTTGCGCCTGAAATTAGATTTTAGGGAGCCTGTAGATATTTATAACTTATATGTGAGAGGTACTAGAGGGAGGAAGTCTGATGTAATAGCGGTGCTTGATGACCTCCTCGATAAACACTCAGCAGATTCCAATGTTATTATTGCCGGTGATTTCAACGCCACTTTCGAGCCCTTTGAAAACGGGGAAAGTAATCTCTTTGCGGAAGAAGATGAGCAGTGGGCCATACCAAAGTTGGACCTTGCACCTATCAAAAAATGGTGAGACGTGGCCATACAGATTAATTCCATTTGCCTAGGAAAGGGATTTCGCGCCGCAAACGGTAGGACTCCATCGAATAGATTAGGGGCAAATACCTTTAACAATGGAATAGTGGCCAGTCGCATCGACTATATGCTGATTAGCCTGAGCCTATGGCACACCCTTGGTGATATGGAAGTCAGGGACCGGCTGGAAAGCGACCATAACCCCATGTGTGCAAGCTTTGATTTGTGGCGACAGCGGACACCCACGCAGAACAGGTGTTCTCTACCCTGCGATGTAGTTTCCAACAATGATATGAGGCGCTTAAAGTGGGCATGCTTAGCAGAAAAGCCTGAAACACTAGCTAACATTGCAAAGGAATTGGATAAAGCTGTGATAGAGTTCGAATCCACCACAGACACAAATGCAGCTTCAGAGGTTACAACCGAGATCCATAATGACTTTTTTACCCAACTGCGTACATATTTTATGAAGCGCTGCAACCCAAATAAATTAAGAAGAAGAAAGGTAATTCCTGGTTCAATAAAGAATGTAGAAATGCTAGAGAATTACTTGGGGAGGCAATACAAAAAGGAGAGCCCGCTACAGTCCGAGTAGCCAGGAAGGCTTATAAGAGCACCCAGAAAAAAGCCCAAAAAACTATGGGATGAGGCAGGATGGGAGGATCTTAGGGAGGCATGCTCTCGGAAGGATAGTAAAACGTTCTAGAGTATAGTTAAGTGTGATAGAGGAGGCGAGCCGGAACACCCCCATAATCATGTCGCACAGAATGACCGGGTAACATTTTTAAAACACAGTACACCCGCTCTGATAAAGAGCCAGATCTGAAGGACCTCACCCATGCACTATATGTAGAAGATGCTTTTAATAGTACCGATGTTAGTGTAGCATTGGGTTCAGTAGTAGGAGGAAGGGCTCCTGGTCCTGATGGTGTCCCTGCAGACTTGTTTTTATACGATAAATCAAGATGGAGCAGGTACATCCTGCTGCTGTCTAATTCGGTTGCAAAAGGTGCCCCCATACCAGATTTGTGGAAAGGGGCAGAAATAATTCCCATTTATAAGAAAGGAGACAAAACACAACCCGGGAATTATAGACCAATCAGCCCGATAGACTCCCTACAAAAAATAATGGGCAGGCTAATTCTCAACAAGATCCAGGAGTGGATAGATGAGAAGTGCATTTTATCCCCCCTGCAGGCAGGCTTTCGAGCATACACCAATACCATTGACCAGGTATTCCGCTTCACCTTGCTGTATTGGAAATCGGTGGTCTTGGCCAATGGTAGCTTGTACACCGCCTTTGTTGATTTAAAATCAGCATTTGAACTTGTTCTGTTGTGTTTCTATCTAGGACCCTAATTCGATATTCCCAATTTATGCCCTTATATGGTTATAATAAATAGTATCCTTATAAAGACATAAGAATCATACCCATATTTAGTAATAGCCCATGCAGTCCAAATACGGCAAGGCTACTCCCATAGACTCCTAGAAAGCACATGCCCTGCCACCCTCACCTCCCACCAACCATTGCGATCATCAACTCCCAGCAAACGCAGCTACTTGCATATTACTAAATCAAAGTTGGTTTCTCGCTCCAGGTCCTAACACATCCAACACACACCACAAACACAGTGGGGTCACAGCAAACAAAAATACCCACACACCAAGCATCACACTACCATTAGCCCACATTACATCGCCCCCAGGGGCCTTACCAGACCCCGTCAAAATCAAGAGTCCACAGGATCACCGGCCTCGCTAGGTATCAGTTCAGGATTTGATGCTGACTCCATTTCTTTCTTGATCGATTGATAAGGGGGTTACACACTATAGTTTGTCTATTGAGGTTCCAAACCTACTACTCTTTGGAAGAGAAACAGTTAACCAAATTAAAGCAGATGTCCCTGTTAAAATAGGATCAATGAAGAATAATCATCAGTTCATTCTGTGTGATTCAACGCCTGTAAAATTGTTGTGCAGAGGCTGGCTTTGCATGATGAAATGTGTCATTTATTGTACACCGGATGGTGTCACAATAGAAAGACAAAATGAAGATTCAGTGTTAAGAAATTCACACAACTCAAGAGAACACCTGCTTCAAATCCTGACTAAAGATGATTTGTTATTTAATACATACTGGCAAATTAGAGGTATGGGGTTTCTCTAGTGCAGAGACAGGATCAATTAAAAGTGCAAAGCCTGTTAGGATAAACGTCAAAACAAATGCAATTTTCTACAGAACAAAACAATACAAATTTGCAAGAGAAACAGAAAAAAATATAAAGTCTGTCACTGAAAAAAATGACTGAACAAAGAATTCTTCAGTAGACTAACTGCAATTTTCCCGTGATGGGGATTAGAATTTTTTTTGGTAAATGGAGAATCATTCAGGACCTGAGAAAAATAAATAAAGCAGTGATTCCATACTGTCCAGTGGAACTAAATCCAGCACCAACACTGATCCAGATTCCAACAGATGCAGAATGATATACAGTTATTGACTGATGCCAAATGTTGTTTTCCATCCCCCTGCATGAAGATAGCCGAGAACAAACACTCTGTTAGCAGATGCATATATCTAAAATCCATATTATTCAATGCCTCTATGTGGTGGAACTTTGAAAGATATAGTGTGCTAAAAGTCACGAACACCCTTGCATGTTTTTGAGCTTTCCCAGTAAAATGTATCTTCTGTGAGTCCATTCGTACTCTGATGCAAATGTTTAAACTAACGTCCTGAGTCGGATATGTCGGTATCAAATAAGCTTGAAGCATGCATTCCTTATCTTCTTTTCCTATGAGTTTGTGGAACTACCTATGACAACATTCTCTGGCACAACTAATCAATGAGCTCTCCGGGATGAACTAACCTTGTTCTTTTTCTCATTGGTTACACATTATTCAGAGCCTTTTCAGGGGCGGCTCTAGGCTCATGGTGGCCCTGGGCAGGGAGCGTAGGTAAGAGGCCCCGGAAGAGGGGGTCTGGGCGGGGCGGAGCGTGGAGGCCAGTAAAGAGGGGGGGGTCAGGGTGTTTAGAAGTGGAACAGAGCCGAGGGCCGCCAAATCCCTGTCAGGGGCCGCCACGCAAATATGTATCCATTCTCAGAGGATTATTATATGAAGGATATACATTGGCGTGGTGGCCCCTGGGGGTTTGGTGGCCCTGTGCAGGTGCACAGCTTGCACATGCCTAAGGCCGGCCCTGGCCTTTTTGAGCTTTGCATGCAATGCCGCAATTGGTAAGGATTCAACTTTTTCCATGTCAGCCAATGTACCGACAATTATATAAAAGCCTGTGTGAAACTGATGTAAGGCAGGGCTGCTTGGGAACAGATTGCTCCTTGACTGTCAAACTTGAGTTTTAAATAAACTCTCCACAGCTGTACTCTGATACTGTTTGACATTTATAGAAACTCTGGTTTCACAATTGGAAGCACCAGCTGAGATTCAACAGGAGCAGGCCACCTGGAGTTGGTGAGTCGAAATCAAGGGAATGGGGAGGCTCCCGCATTGGTCTCTGAGTGTACACCTCCTGAGGGGATTGCGTTTCCTGGAGTAGACACCACAAGGAGATGCCAACGAATGACCTTGAGACACAGGACTGGCCTGGCTGAATACCCAAAGTACCTTTTTATGTAAACATCAGGTACAGTCACCGAGACCTGTTAAGACTTCAATGTAAATTTTGGATAAGGAATGGTGTGCACAAAGCAAAAATGACAGTGAAAGCGAAATGAAAATGACACTGCAATACTGAACCAGGTGAATGAAATGTGTTAAAACTGGTGAATGAGGTGCGTTAAACCTGGTGAATTAACCCCTCCCATGCTGGTGACGAACCCCAGCCGTCACGGCCCTGCCCTGTTCGTTTGTTTACCGCACAGCGTAAAAATCGCGGCCGCAACGAAGGGGTTAAATAAGTTATCCTTCTTGAAGATTTTGTGGTTAAACTTGTGCACGAAAAATTCAAATACTGATCACACTCCGCCGTCGCCCCCTAAAGACAAGCCAGCATGGGAAATTATTACTAAAAAGAGTTTTGAAACTGGGTTATATCTTCTTAAATGGCACAGGCTCACCAGATATGACCGTACCCTCCAATTTCCAGTAAATGGTACTTTTGATTTCGACAAGTTATGTTACCTTAGAGAAAGACTTTCAGACAAAACTAGGAAGAAATATGACTGGACCAGTTTGAAATAATAAATAAATGGGAAGATTATGCTCAAGAGCGATTGGTTAGGAAAACAGTATCTAAATGTACAAGACAATGCAATGAGCAATTAGTGTGGAAACAACAAAAGATTGATGCTTTAGAACGTGCTCAGGCAGATGCTTTACACAAGGAAGGATGTTTTACAGTAAAACCCTTTGCCCACAAGAATCAGAGAATCAAGTAATAAAGGATATCCTGAGGGGAGTAATTTCCCAACCTCCATATACGGATGTAGGAAAGTAGGATGATGCTTTCATGGTCACCCCCACTTTTTGCTGGTGTTATTCTGTTTTCTGACTAGTCTGACTGGGACTCTGCTAATCAGGACCCCAGTCACTGTGCATCCTCCCTAAATTTGACTAAGGCAAGTACTATGGTACCTTTCCAATTGGCCACTGGTGTACCTTCTCAGTCCCTAGAATATGGTACCAAGGTACCCTGGGCATAGGTACATCAGAGGTCTCCCATGGGCTGCAGCATGTATTATGCCACCCTTGAGAGACCACTCAAACTGCGCCTACAGGCCTGCCACTGCAGCATGTGTGAGCTGCTTCTAGCAGCACTCACAACGGGTATAAGTTTCCTTATATCGGAGGTCACTGCACTTAAAACCTATAAGGCAGGCCTTTCAATCCTGAAGAAGGGTGCTAAGTTATAACTGTGAGGGTGCCCTGCATGAGCGGGAAACCCTCTACAAACCCCAGAGTCGATTTTCCAGGCTTTGTAAGTGCAGTCAGCTATTTAATACATATAGTGGACATCAAGTCACCGGTGCAGCAAATATATATTTGGCTGCACCGGAACCGGTCATGTTTGGTATCAAACATGTTGGAATCCTACCTCAACACCGATTCCAATGTTGGATCTCCTGTACTGGGGAGCTCACCTAGGGAGCCCTCCTGTATTTCCGGTACCAGCCTTCCAGCGTCTAACAGCAAGCTAATGATGCTGCCGAACACAGACCCAATTCTGCCATCCTGAAGCTGAGCTGCGCTCAAGCAGGGTAAGGAAAAATAGGTTTCCTGTCACAGGGAGGTGTGACCAGCACAGAGACCAGACTTAGTGTATTTGGGCAGGGGTGGAGGCGCTTGCCAGAGCCACAAGATTGCTTTGAAGGGCACCCGCACTGGTGCAAAACTAGTCCAGGGAAATGGGAGAATCCTCCCCTCAGTTCAGCCCCTTATGTATATAATATATATATTTTTATAACTATACTGTGTGGTTCTTTTTCGTTTAACCTACACGGCGGGTTTGAAAATGGACCTGGAAATTCCACGCAGCTCGTGCGTATTATTTCCTAGGAACAGTTTCAGTGGCCTACGCGTGCTTGTGTTTTTAAAACAGAACACGCAATAGGCCATGGGCGGTCGCGTAGCTCCGCCCATGGCCTATTGGTGTCTGTTACACGCACCAAAGGCCATATATCTTCAATTATCACGGCCGTTAGGGCCGCGGTAACTGAAGGCATATCCTGGCAGTGGCACGCGTGCGTGCACCACTCGCCCTTTTTTCCCCCCCTGTTTCTAGTTTAGATTAGCAGAGGGAGGCTGCCTGCTGTTCAGAGTCAGGGCACAAGTGACGAGACCAAGGCCGAGCTGCTTTGATGGAGCAGGCACATTTACGTGGCCCTGGAAGTGCTGCGCCGCAGCCCCTGACACCAGCCGCGTTTTTGAGATTAGCGGAGGGAGGCTGCCTGCTGTTCAGAGTCGGGGCACAAGTGACGAGACCAAGGCCGAGATGCTTTGATGGAGCTGGCACATTTAAATGGCCTTGGAAGTGCAGCGCCGCAGCCCCTGCCACCAGCCGGTACATCGTGTTTTTGAGATTGGCGGAGGGAGGCTGCCTGCTGTTCAGAGTAGGTGCACAAGTGACGAGACCAAGGCCGAGATGCTTTGATGGAGCTGGCACATTTACATGGCCCTGGAAGTGCAGAGCCGCAGCCCGACACCAGCCGCATTTTTGAGTTTAGCGGAGGGAGGCTGCCTGCTGTTCAGAGTCGGGGCACTAGTGACGAGAGCAAGGCCGAGATACTTTGATGGAGCTGGCACATTTACATGGCCCTGGAAGTGCAGCGCCACAGCCCCTGACACCAGCCGCTACATCGTGTTTTTTAGATTAGCGGAGGGAGGCTGCCTGCTTTTCAGAGTCGGGGCACAAGTGACGAGACCAAGGCCGAGATGCTTTGATGGAGCTGGCGCGTTTACATGGCCCTAGAAGTGCAGCGCTGCAGCCCCTGACACCAGCCGCTACATCGTGTTTTTTAGATTAGCGGAGGGAGGCTGCCTGCTGTTCAGAGTCGGGGCACAAGTGACGAGACCAAGGCCGAGATGCTTTGATGGAACTGGCACATTTACATGGCCCAGCAGAGTGTGACAGGAGAGTGACAGCAGAGTAAGAGTGACAGCAGAGTGAGAGTGACAGCAGAGTGAGAGTGACAGCATGAGAGACAGCAGAGTGAGAGTGACAGCAGAGCGAGAGTGACAGCAGAGCGAGAGTGACAGCAGAGCGAGAGTGACAGCAGAGCGAGAGTGACAGCAGAGCGAGAGTGACAGCAGAGCGAGAGTGACAGCAGAGCGAGAGTGACAGCAGAGCGAGAGTGACAGCAGAGCGAGAGTGACAGCAGAGCGAGAGTGACAGCAGAGCGAGAGTGACAGCAGAGCGAGAGTGACAGCAGAGCGAGAGTGACAGCAGAGCGAGAGTGACAGCAGAGCGAGTGATAGCAGAGCGAGTGATAGCAGAGCGAGTGACAGCAGAGCGAGTGATAGCAGAGCGAGTGATAGCAGAGCGAGAGTGACAGCATGAGAGACAGCAGAGTGAGAGTGACAGCATGAGAGAGAGTGACAGCAGAGAGAGTGACAGCAGAGAGAGAGTGACAGCAGAGAGAGTGACAGCAGAGAGAGTGACAGCAGAGAGAGTGACAGCAGAGAGAGTGACAGCAGAGAGAGTGACAGCAGAGAGAGTGACAGCAGAGAGAGTGACAGCAGAGAGAGAGTGACAGCAGAGTGAGAGTGACAGCAGAGTGAGAGTGACAGCAGAGTGAGAGTGACAGCAGAGTGAGAGTGACAGCAGAGTGAGAGTGACAGCAGAGTGAGAGTGACAGCAGAGTGAGAGTGACAGCAGAGTGAGAGTGACAGCAGAGTGAGAGTGACAGCAGAGTGAGAGTGACAGCAGAGTGAGAGTGACAGCAGAGTGAGAGTGACAGCAGAGTAAGAGTGACAGCAGAGTAAGAGTGACAGCATGAGAAACAGCAGAGTGAGAGTGACAGCATGAGACAGCAGAGTGAGAGTGACAGCAGAGTGACAGCAGAGTGAGAGTGACAGCAGAGTGAGAGTGACAGCAGAGTGAGAGTGACAGCAGAGTGAGAACGACAGCAGAGTGAGAACGACAGCAGAGTGAGAACGACAGCAGAGTGAGAACGACAGCAGAGTGAGAACGACAGCAGAGTGAGAACGACAGCAGAGTGAGAACGACAGCAGAGTGAGAACGACAGCAGAGTGAGAACGACAGCAGAGTGAGAGAGACTCCGCAGTGTGAGTGTTCCAGAGAGAGCAGGGAGCTAAAACAAACAACAGCTGAACACGTGTCTTGGGAGCTTCATGGAGGCAGCCGGCCCTCTGTGAGGGGAGCAGCAAGGAGGGGACGTCCCAACCAATCAAGCGCAACGACTCACAACCTACTGTACGATTACAACACAGGCCAAAGGGCAGAGCTAGGTCTTTTCGCATTACGTAGGGTGAGCAGTGTGAGAGTGTGTAGGGTGAGCAGTGTGTGAGCATGCAGGGTGAGCAGTGTGTGAGCATGCAGGGTGAGCAGTGTGTGAGTATGCGGGGTTAACAGTGTGTGAGCATGCAGGGTGAGCAGTGTGTGTGTGTATGGTGAGCAGTGTGTGAGTGTGCAGGGTGAACAGTGTGTGAGTGTGTAGGGTGAGCAGTGTGTGTGTGCAGGGTGAACAGTGTGTGTGTGTGCAGGGTGAGCAGTGTGTGAGTGTGCAGGGTGAGCAGTGTGTGAGTGTGCAGGGTGAGCAGTGTGTGAGTGTGCAGGGTGAGCAGTGTGTGAGTGTGCAGGGTGAGCAGGGTGTGAGTGTGCAGGGTGAACATTGTGTGAGTGTGTAGGGTGAGCAGTGTGTGAGTGTGTAGGGTGAGCAGTGTGTGTGTGCAGGGTGAACAGTGTGTGAGTGTGCAGGGTGAGCAGTGTGTGAGTGTGCAGGGTGAGCAGTGTGTGAGTGTGCAGGGTGAGCAGTGTGTGAGTGTGCAGGGTGAGCAGTGTGTGAGTGTGCAGGGTGAGCAGTGTGTGAGTGTGCAGGGTGAGCAGTGTGTGAGTGTGCAGGGTGAGCAGTGTGTGAGTGTGTAGGGTGAGCAGTGTGTGAGTGTGAAGGGTGAACATTGTGTGAGTGTGTAGGGTGAGCAGTGTGTGTGTGTGTGTAGGGGCAGTGTGTGTGTGCAGGGTACGAAAACTCGAACTAAGTCCACCACACACACACACATAACACCACATACCACCACACCACACACACACCACCACACACCACCACACCACACACTCACCACCACACGGACACAACCACACACAGACACAACCACACACAGACAACCACACACACACACACAACCACACACACACACAACCACACCGTCAGTGCACGCTTTCACCGGGCACAAACACCACCAGCCGTCAGTGCAGGCTTTCACCAGGCACACACCACCAGACATCAGTGCACGCTTTCACCGAACATACACACCACCAGACATCACTGCACGCTTTCACCGGGCACACACACCACCAGCCGTCAGTGCACGCTTTCACCAGGCACACACACCACCAGCCGTCTGTGCACGCTTTCACCAGGCACACACACCACCAGCCGTCTGTGCACGCTTTTACCAGGCACACACACCACCAGCCGTCAGTGCACGCTTCCACCAGGCACACACACCTCCAGCCAGCAGTGCACGTTTCCACCAGGCACACACACCACCACCCATCAGTGCACAATTTCTACAGGGACACACACCACCAGCCATCAGTGCACACAGCAATTGTTAACGCATCCACATTTAACTATTGTAGCAATCGCAGTATGGTGCACTTTACTTTAAACATATTCATCTAAAGCGCAGCATGCCACCATTGCTACAATTCCAATCCAACCCACATAATTCCACTACACACCACATGCATACGCTCCATAACACCTGGCTAAAAGACATTGCCATTTACAATGCCATTAGCTCTAACTCATATAAATCCGAGACCTATTGCATTTCCAATGCTTGTTTAGAGTTGTCTAAGACCACTAAAAGCACCATAAGGATTGTCTGGATTAGTGCAAGGTGCTTCACTTAAATAAGTTTGCACCATATACTAAGCCAGCCTCCTACAACGAAGGAGACAAAAAAGACAATAAATCGAGACAATAATAAAATAGAGGAAGCAAGTAAGACAGATGATATAAAAATGACCAGCCACCAGATTTGAATAAAATACAGACTAGACTATCAAATATGAAATAGAGTAGGATATGGAACTGAACCTTTCAGATCCAAGAATTTGTTTCCGACCGGTTTTTCACGCGAGAAAGGGATCTTCCCTTCAGATTTTGCCAACTTAATGGAAAATGCCACCCTGGTCAAAATGTCTAACTTTCCTTTTACAAATGAAAAAGGTTATCAAATATGTTGCCAAGAAAACAAAAATAAACCCAAATTTAAATTACCCCAGAGTAATATGTTACTAATAAACTAGATAAAGACTATACCATGGAACCTGAAAAAACACGGAGTGCATTTAAGAATGTAGTAAAATGGATAGATAGAGTCAACAAAACAAACAATGGCTTATCCCATGAAAAAGGTTCTTGGGTTCAGCAAGGAACATCCTACATACTTTGTTCATGCACATTGGTCCACATTAGAATTAGTGTCTTTTGCAAATGATTTTCCTGATACAAGAGAACACACCAATGAGTGGTATACAAAGGTAGAGAGAATACTTAACATTGGCCAAAATATCCTAGTTGATTTAGATCAGATGTTCTCCAGACTCCTACCCTCCAATTTTTGGGCAGAATGTTTAAAAGATAATGACACGATTAAATGGACAGATGTCACCACAGATTGGGAGCAAGTAACGGACATGGGCAAATTACCTGCAAAAGTTTCAGATCGGCCCAACAATATACTAACATTCTTGCATGAATTGGTTCCTAGGAAAACTATGGATTGGACAAAATTATTAAATGCCAAACCAGAGGGGACATAATCAGTACATACCTTTTATAGGAGAATACAGAAAATATTCACTACCCACAATGGGATGGATAATTCAACTGACGGGGCCTCTCAGGCTTTAGTGAACTGCTTTGTTTGGAGCCTACAAGATCCTATTAAGACTGCAATAACCCAATCTATATCATGTTGGGCAGGTTTGGCTTTGGAAACTCTATGGACACGGTGTCCGGTGCGTGGTGGGCTTCAGTTGGGATGGAGTCTTAGTAGTAGGGGCTTCCATTTAGGTGACAGGAGTAGGTGAGCGGTGGTTAACGCGAAAATAAGGGCCCCGGAAGGAACTGAGTTGTCGAGAGGGGTGTTTCATAAGGCAGTATGCTCAAAGAAAGTGGAATCATTTGCCTGCAGCCTTACGGACCGGGAGCTCTTACCTGACACTGCTGGACTTCACCTCGCTCCTGGGGCCCTGACGCTGTGGTCTCGCCGCTGCCGCTCTACTCCATCGCGGCAGGCGGCGGCTGGAGACTACAGCTCCCAGAGGGCTTAGCGGTCACTTCCGGCCACTTCCTGCAGCTGCGCGCCCGGAGGCGCTATTAAAACGGGACGCTCCCTCGGTGGATCATTCTTTGCCTGCAGCCTTACGGACCGGGAGCTCTTACCTGACACTGCTGGACTTCACCTCGCTCCTGGGGCCCTGACGCTGTGGTCTCGCCGCTGCCGCTCTACTCCATCGCGGCAGGCGGCGGCTGGAGACTACAGCTCCCAGAGGGCTTAGCGGTCACTTCCGGCCACTTCCTGCAGCTGCGCGCCCGGAGGCGCTATTAAAACGGGACGCTCCCTCGGTGGAGCGGGGGGTCATTCTTTGCCTGCAGCCTTACGGACCGGGAGCTCTTACCTGACACTGCTGGACTTCACCTCGCTCCTGGGGCCCTGACGCTGTGGTCTCGCCGCTGCCGCTCTACTCCATCGCGGCAGGCGGCGGCTGGAGACTACAGCTCCCAGAGGGCTTAGCGGTCACTTCCGGCCACTTCCTGCAGCTGCGCGCCCGGAGGCGCTATTAAAACGGGACGCTCCCTCCGCGTCGCGGGACGCGCGCGGGCGTCGCCGGGCTGAGCCCGGGCAGAGGGCGGGCCGTCTGTGGCCGTCCGGGGACGACCAGGGACGGGACGGGCCACCCCCATTGGCACTACTTGTGAGTACGCCTAAACTGTGCTAATGGGAGTTCTTCTCATCGTTTTTAAAGTTGTTTATTGTATCCTCTGACCTACCACCCATTATGTCTATTCAATCCACTCTACCTGATAACTACTTATTGAAAGTGGTTAGTAGAATCAACACGGACAGAAGGAAATAGTTAGGGAAAAGTCCCCTGCCAAACCTGCCATTGGATGTGCCCATGGACCCTAACACTGATGTCATCAACACGCCAAAGGACCCTGCGGGCATTGTCACTGCACTTGAACCTGATAACACTATCATTATTGAGGAGTATAATGAGCTAACTGAAAATATGATTGCACCAGAAACTGACCTAAGTCAGTCCAATGAAGGTACTCCTAGTCCGTCTATCAGGGCCACCAGACTCATGAGAGCGTGTAGGAAAACGGCCGCAAAACGGGGAAATCATCATCCTGGCAGAAAAAATAAAAAGGATATTACTATTGACAAGGAGAACATTGGGAATCCAGGGGATTTAATGAAAGATAGTTGTGTTACTATTAAGTCAGACCAAATAGATATGTTAATGAACAACATTGATGATAGACTTAAGATGATTGTAGAACCCTTGATAACCAAGATTGAGGGTCTGTGTGCAGAAGTTCTGAGATTGCGAGAAATGGTGGACCAACATTCTGTTACACGGGAAAGAGCCCCTTTAATTGATAATGATTTAACACACCCGAAAACAGTACCTATAAAGGATAGGGCACAACTATGTAATATAACTAGTTCCCGTGTTATTGCTACTGCTGCTGCCACTGTTCCTACCAGTGAGCAGATACCCAAGGAGTTACCTGCAACGACAAGCCCATTAGTTCAGGGCATGGGTCAACCATCTCAGTTGCAGGGAGCAGGGCCAACTAATGTAGCCAAGGCCGTCTCAAACCAGACGACCAAACCATTATCTTCCATAAGTAGAGTGAAAACTGTACGGGGGCCAGTACTGGCAGCTACTCCAGCTGTTACCAGGGGGAAAAACAGGGCCCCAGTGAGGAGTAATAAGTACCCCGTTGAACTTCCCCCCGAATGTGTACCCTATGTTGTAGTCCTAACGAACGTTCCGACTATAACCCAGGCCCAATTTAATCAGGAGTCGGCGGACTCCCTTAAAAACAAAGCGATCTCTTGGCTCCATCGACACTGTGGTTATCCAGTGGGCTACTCTGATCAAATCATCTCTATCAGAAGAGTCGACTGGATAGGTAACACAAGAAAGAACTGCGGGGGTGACTGCGTGATTATCAACTTTAAACATCCGCAACACGTTGCTACGGTCCTACTTAGAGCGGCCTCAATCACGCAGTCTGAGACAGATGTCGTTGCAAGACCATTGGGATATTTTTATAACCATCTCAATAGGTCGACATCCGTAAATAATGGGGAGGGCTTACATATTTTTAACAATCATCAACTCAATGTAAATAGATCCGGGATACCAAAGTTCTGTTTTGGTGGCCCCCAGGTGGGCACACCTATTATACCGATGTATATGCCGAATTCGGTGCCCGGTGGGAACATATTTGTAACGCATGCCCCTAATTTCCCCTTCGCATCTGAAAGTACTCAGTCTTCAGTTAATGGGATGTTCTACCAAGTACCAACTCAAAACAGATACCAGACACTGAGTTGTTTGGATCAAAACGATTGACATGAGATTGATCCAGTACAGGGGAGAAGTGATACTGGAGAAAAATCTACCTCTATTCCTGTAAATGAACTGGATAATAATGTTACTGTGGATTGTATGACTTTGGGGGGAGAGGAGGAAAATTCTATTCACATAGAGCTTTTAAATTTAGATGTCAACATGTCCGTAATTAGTGACGAAATGCCTATCGTCAATTATGTTAGGGATAGGGAAACCTACTATATCGCTAGCTGGAATATTGCAGGGGTGATGGCCAAGGTGGAAAAATTGGGATGGAAAGACTTCATTGATTTATTTGATATCATCTGCCTACAAGAAACTTGGTGTAAAAATTTTAATGGCATTGATGGTTTTGTAACATATGAGCTTTCGGCCGTGGCTTCACCACATGGTAGATCCAAAGGAGGGTTGCTAGTGTTGATCTCTGTCAAATTACCAGTTTTAGTGAAAAAATATGTAAAAGTAGGGGTCCATTCACAAATTCTATGGCTATCACAAGAAGCGGGTAGAAATATACTTTTGATTAATTTCTACAATAACATATTTGATGGCACTAGGCATCTAGTCATTAATGAGTTAGATAATGCTGTGTGTAATATTACGAAAAATTTTAATGGTGTTTTTGAATATATTTTTGTGGGGGATTTTAACGTAGCGGTTTGCCCTTTGTCGTCCCAGAAATTATGTGGTGTGTATAATTATTCAGGGGAGGCCGAGGCTCATTTCCCTCATCATATGTATGGTGAAACTCTGAATAATTTTTTAATAGATCATGACTTGGAAATCATGGAAAATGCAAAAGATGATCTAGGAGGAAGTATGCCAACGTTCAAAGGGAGGGGGCAAACACGGTCATTGATTTTATATGCATGTCTTCTAACCTAATCCCCATGTGCTCTGAGCCCAAGGTGGTTGATGTAATGCTTAGTGACCACAATTGTTTAATCACCGAAACTAGAATTTGGAAACCTCCCAAGATTACCAATATGGGTCCTGTCGTTGTCAACATCGAGCAAATCGGGTAAATGGTGTTAGGTTGAGGTGGAAAGGAGAAAATGCCGTTGTAACATCAGATTCCATCATTAGTAGTTGCTTGATGGATATTTCGGCAATTCTCGAACAAGAGGAAACAGTGGGTGCCAGTATTGTTCACTTTGATAGTATTAACTCATCCATCAATAAGATGTTCACAAAAAAGATAGGGCACAAGGCTAAATCGAACAGGGGGTGGTTTGACCATGCTTGCTCGGAAGCCCGGAGAAATCTTAAAGAAGCTTTAGCAGTTAAACCGAGAGACAAGAGTCTAGTGATCCGACTTAGACAGGATTTTAATCAAGTCCTGAAACGCAGAAAGGTGGAATTACAACAGGAAGCATGGGACAAGTTAAGCCAAGCCGCAGAATTAAAAGATTGCACTTTGTTTTGGTCTACGGTTAATAGCCCTTTCCTCAAGGATGAGAAGGTCCCTGAGCTCACATCCAATGTGAGCATGGAGCTATGGATCCAGCATTTTTCTAATATATTTGATTCCAGTAAAAGTCTAGTTTATGCTGAAAATGACTGGCCTATCGTTGCTTTAAATATCACTGTGAACGAGGTCATGGCCAGCATAAAAGCTAGCAAGGGAGGGAAGGCACAAGGCCCTGATGGGGTACCCATAGATGTATATAAGACTGCCCCGGAGATCTGGGGGCCACTGCTGGTCAAGATTTTTAATACAGCAGTTAGTTCTAAAATACCTTCTACCTGGGTAGAATCAATAATTATCCCTATCTACAAAAAAGGAGACCTGGGCGATGCAAAAAATTATCGTCCAATATCCCTACTGGACTCATCGGTTAAAGTTATGAGCCGGGTCCTTTTAGTAAGATTAGAGGAATGGGCAGAGTCTAATGAGATTTTAACTAACAGTCAGTTTGGGTTCAGAAAAGGACGTGGTACAATCGAGCAGTGTCTGAATTTGGAACTTTTGGTTGGAAAATATACTCAGGCACAGAAAGGGTCTATATATCTTTGCTTTGCTGATCTAAGCAGTGCTTTCGATATGGTAGACCATGCTATACTTTGGGCTAAACTGATCGAAATAGGAGCCCCCGCTGGTATAGTTTATTTTTTGGCCCGCTTGTATGCAAAACTAAGTACCAGTGTTCGGTATGGACCAAATGGGGAATGTACGAGTAGATTTGACATTGGGAGAGGAATCAGGCAGGGGTGCGTTTTAGCACCCCTACTTTTTACACTCTTCATCAACGAGGTGGATTCAGTCCTGAAGACAGTTAAGGCTGACGCACCTAGAGTTAATAACCTGAACATCCCGGTGTTACTCTACGCGGACGACGCTGTGTTGCTGTCCAGGACCCCGTTGGGTCTTCAACGCCTGATAGATAAGTTTGTGCACTTCATCAAAAACAGGAAGTTGGTGATTAATAGGTCTAAAACCTATGTGATGGAGTGTAGGTCAGGTCGAGCCAAACCGAAAGTTAATTCTCACTAATTATATCGAAGGCGAACAAGTTTTAAAAGTTGATAATTTCTGCTATCTAGGCATTAACTTTTCAAAAAATGGTAGCTGGGATACTGAACATAAAGCAGTTAAAACCAAGATGATTAGGAGTGCCAACGGGGTTTTTGTATTTGCCAGGAAGTTGGGGAACAGACGCATCTTGGATATGCTAAAAATCTTTCAATCCAGATGCTTATCTGCTGCCCTATATGGTGCAGGAGTTTGGGGTGTGACATCAGCCGGGTGCCTTCAGGTGGAGGAGAACAATTTTCTGAAAAGGCTCCTGTGCTTACCCAAATCTACCTCTAACATCTTGGCTCATAAAGAAACAGGGATCCCCTTTTTGAGTGATCTAATTTTGTTAAGACCCCTTTTATTGTGGCGCTCCATCTGGCTGAATGAAGGTACCTCATTGAATAGAGCCATCATAGAGGATTGCCTTTCTTTGGACCAGCACCTGATGATGCCGTGGATCAAATATAACATTGATAACTTTCAAAATGTTTTTGGCTTCAATGTATTTAATGATCGTTATTGCGCCTCTGTTATCTCCAAGTCTACCTTGAAAACGGTGTTTTTGAATTTTTGTGAGGAGAAGCGTGCTTTAGTAGAACTAAATCAGTCCACTTGTAAATTGTACAATAGCTTGAATGAGTTCACTGGATTTCACCCATATCTGAAAGAGGTGACCAGAGCCTCGCACCAGTTTGTACTAACCAGAATAAGGATGGGAACTGCACATTATCTGGTTGCGTGCCCTATTGTAAAAGTACGCCCCACTGGTCCATGTGCTTGTGATAACAATTCAGAACAAGAGCACTATGCACTTTCTCTTGTCTTGCCAATTGTACAGTGAATTACGGAAATTCTATCTCAAGCCCATCCTAATAAGATTTGGAGTAAGAACAATCATGGACTCTATGAAACTGCTTTTTAATTTGCATCATCCGGACATTTGCTTCTTCACAGCTACCTTTGTACTTAAGGCCATAAGTGCTAGGAAAAGCATGTGTTTTTAATCGTTCTTAACTATTTATTCCATCCCGCACTGGAGAATTAATGTATCATGTGTTTTGTTTTATCTTATTGTGAAATGTATGTATGAAATTGTCTGTGCTTTTATGGACATGTTTTCTTTATGATCCGAATAAAGCTTTATGAAATGAAATGGGCAGTGAAACAATTGACTAAAACATTAGCAATAGCACATTACTACACCGGGTTGAATAAGGATACAAAACAAAGAATTGAACAATAGAGTGCTAATGCAGCAGCTAACAGAGATTCAGGGAACAATACAGATGTGGATTTAGGGGAGGGAGAGATTACTCTACAAAATGTGGAAAGAATCCAAATCTGTGAGGACCCAAAGCATTGGGTTCGAGAGTGTACCAATATACAGAACAAAGGAAGGCCTACTCCTGAGGCAAGGAAAGAGGGCAGCAGCACACCCCTAGTTCATAATAAGACCCAACAAGGTCAGAAACATAAATAATGGCTGAAAGACAGGCAAAATATTTTGACCAGAGGAACTATAACAATTATCAGGTGGGTACCATCACTGAGGAGGATTATGATTTTGATTATATCACAATGGGGTGCCGGACAGGTAAAGGGTAATGTGTGGCCATACCAGTGGATTCAAGGTCATTGGTTGAAGCCCAAGTACAAGAATGGAGAATAAAATTCCTTTTGGACGCTACTTACTCTATCTGGAAAAAAGAACGCCCACCAATACCCCTCTCGGGATGCACCAACACTTCAGCAGGATTTTCTAGCTCTCTGGTTTCCAGCCCTTTTAGTACGCCTTTAAGATATACTATTGGAACTATTAATGACACTCACTCTTCTTTGATCACTGACAAGTGTGCTTTGAATTTATTAGAAAAGGACTTCCTGGTAAAATTGAATACTACTTTCAAAGGTTCTTCTGGTGATTTATTTCTAAAAATGCAAAGAGGGGAGTCCCTTGACATCAAACCTTAAGGACAATGAGTATTTTTATGTCAATACAGACAACCTTTCCACCCGTCCGACAGTCCTTCAAGAACAGGGGAACTCCGAAGTTTGGGCAATAGGGAAAAATGACGAAGGGTAAATGGATATAGCACCTATACAGATAAGAGTTAAACCAAGCACACCTTTAGCCATAATACCACAGTATAAAATATCCAGGGAAGGAGAATTTGAGTTACAAAAAGTGATCGCTAACCTCCTGGCTGATGAGGTAAATCGAAAATTAGAAGGTAGCCCTTGTAACAGCCCAATTCTTCCTGTTTAAAAAAATAATTCTGCCGCAATAAACCTGATGTTTGGAGATTAGTAGTTGACCGTAGGTAACTAAACAAAATAGTGGAGCCCCGTTTTCCGGTGGTATCCAACAGAACGACAATACTGGTAACTGTTCCTCCAACAGCAGCATATTTTTTTTAATTTCTTTATTGATTTTTGCAAACAAAAGGATACAGGACAAACAATTACAGTTCTAATAAAAAGAAAGGAACAATAACATTATAACATTGGTCACAGAGTACATATATCTGTTACAAGGAACCAGCTTGCTGATAGTATACAGAGGCGCAGGTCTTTACAGTGATGGGGGGGGGGGGTAGTAGCCCTAGGAGATCCTTTACAGTCATAACTGGAAAGATCAGATGTTAATACAAGGTTACTAAGTGAGGCGACAAACTCCGGGGGAGGGTCCAGTGACGACTCACCACAACGTTGTATTTAGACAGTACAACGTAGTGAAGTAGTGTGGCTCACTGGTTAGAGGCGGCAGACCCGAGAGCAGAGGACGGCCCGGGACCAGGGTTCGATTCCCGGCGCGGCAGGTTTCTGGACCAGGGTCAGCGGACTCGATAATTCTCTCGCCTCGGTGCCCACTCTGATCAGCGATCACACTCGGCAACTCTGGGCATTAGCTTGCCTCATCTTCACTAACGGCCCCACCAGACCGCCGGGGATGCCTGGTCTCACCCTGAAGATACCCATTAAGTTACCATCTCTCAGGGAAACCAGGAAGGGTTTCGCAGCGGTCGAAGCGCCTTGGGACCCTACGGGTAAGTAGTGCGCTATATATATATATATATAGTTTTGATGGCCAAATTGTATAACTGTTCTCATTTTTGCATTCGTTTTTTACTGTAACGCTTTTATGAAATGAAATATTTCGAAATAAAGCTATACAACAACAACAATATATATATAAATGCCTATACATACTTGGGAACAAAACCCTTGGTGAAAAATCAATTCTGCCATGCTATTACCCCGTGATGCATCACCTCTGAGAGAAGGGAGGACCAGTGCCTCAAAAGCCCAATTTACTCGTTACCTGCAAGATAATCCTGGTATAGACTCCAAAAGTTCTTGGGACAGCTTGGGGGGGGGGGGGGGAGGAGGGGGGGTAAGCAATTCACTATATAATTCGGACTGTGTGTTGCAAAATAACATGTTGCTGGACCATTGCGCTATAGTGGGGGGTCCTCTGGCCCAGTGTATTGCTACCACCCGTTTAACTATCAATAATCTCTTCTCAACTGGGCGCCTAACGCCTTTGTGTATATGTTTGGAAAAGCCCAGTAGAGCCAACAATGGGTCCAGATTCAGGAGGACCCTGGTAATATCGCTAATTTTCCGAAAAACAGCTATCCAAAAATTGGCTACGTCTGTACACAGCCATGCCATGTGGGTGAACCCTGCAGGGTCCATCCTACATCTCTCGCATTTCGCCGAGTCTCGAAGTCAATATTTATGTAAGCGGAGTAGGGTATAATATATTCCATTTATAAATTTGAAGTGTATAAGACGGTGTCATCCGTTTAGAGAAACGCGGTGTGTAGCTTCGCAACAATAACTCCAAGTGTCATCGTCTAGTACTATGTCTAGGTCGGTTTGCCAGTCGAGTCTGGCTTTAGTAAAATGTTTAAACCTGTAGTCCTGGGCAAGAGTGTAAATGCTAGAGATGACAGCAGCATATTTTTCTGTTATTGATTTAAAGAATGTTTTTCGCTCCATTCCCGGTGTCTATTTCCTTTTGTATTTCTAGGTAATTCCTACAATTTTCAAAGGATACCACAAGGATTTTCTGAATCTCCTTCCATATATCCTCAACCCCTAAAAACACATCTAGACAATTTCACAACTAGCGCCAATACACCATGATTCAATAGATCAACAGCATTCTAGTGTGCAGGACAGATGAACAAACATATCAATGACACTGTACACCTACTGAACTTTCTTTATAAACAATGGTCATAAGGTATCCCCCACAAAATATACAATTTGTTCGATAGAAGGTTGCATACCGAGGGCATCTCCTGTCGATAGGGGAACAAAGAATTGATCCAGAACCATTACGTACTATCTCACAGGTTCCAGTCCCTACCACTAAAAAACAAATACACGCATTTTTGGGTATGGCTGGACATTGTAGACAATGGCTACAAAATGTATCATTGATATCTAACCCATTATAAGCCCTTGTCTGTAAGGATGTTTCAGACCTAACTCCTTGGGGGAAATGACCGCATGATAGCTTTGTTGCTATTACCAAGCATTGTGTGACGCACCAGCTCTAGGGATGCGTAAATATGACAAAGATTTTCATTTGTTCGTACACGAAAGTGATGGTTGTTTACTGGCAGTCCAACACAACAACAAGGGGAATATTAACGTCTGTGCGCTTATTTTTCGCCTACCCTTCACTCAGTAGCTAAAGGACTTCCTGTTTGCCTTCGTGTTGCTGCAGCACTTGCAGTTTCATTGCAGCAAGCAGAGACCCTGATATCGGGAAACAAGTGTAATGTTTATGTACCTCACTATGTGGAATTATTACTAAACCAAACTCACCACGTCATTGTGCATAGTTGTAATGTTTTTAACCCAGACACATGATTACCTACCCCTTGTAAGGATATAGAGATACCTCATACTGAAGAAGCCACCAAAGGTAGGACAGACTCCACAGACATGTCGTAAGGCTTAAACTTTCTCAGTAAAAACTGGGCATTTGTTGTACAAAATAAACATCAAATATGTGCAAGATTAATTCTACGTACCCCATCAAGAAATGTTGGCCTTGTTTTTTTTTGTTTTCCTGCGGAGTCCTCTTTTGTCACATTGGTTTTGACTTTCGGCCCACTACAGGTCTTATGCTGACCGGCTGTTCACCCCAAAGGTTGCCTGGTCCCCTAGTGCCTTGTAGGCTTCTTCTTCCACAGGGTTGCTCCGACTGGCCGCCCTGGTGCTTCCGCCAGCCTTACTTCCGTTTCTCCTTTCATATGGTCTCCTTAGTCCACAACTATGATGCATCCCCACTCTAGAACCCTCACGATTCTGTCCTGGAACGTTAACGGGCTGGGGCACAAAATTAAGAGAAGTGTGGTCCTCCAATATCTTCGTCGCCACTCCCCGACATCGTCCTGCTGCAGGACACACACCTGGTGGGTAACACTTGTAGGGCTCTTCAACGGGGGGGATATACATTATTAGTTCACTCGGGCTTCACTTCTGGATACCGCGGTCCTGGGATCCTAATTAAGAAAACCCTGGCACTTACTTATTCCAAGACATGGGCTGACCCCCCTGGGCCGCATTGCACTTGTCGAGGCTACTTGGGAGGGCCGCCCGCTGAACTTGATCTCCCGTCTATATTCCACCGACACTCGTACAAGACTCCCTTAGGGAGCTGGGCACGCGCATGTTGGGTCTCCCGGTCGGTACACTACTGATTGGCGGTGATTTTAACAGCACGATGTGCGATGACCTGGACCGTAGTCCTAAACGCAGCTCCCATCGGTCGAGCTCAGACCTCTCCGACTTTACGCAAGCCATGGGACTGGTAGACATATGGCGCCACTTTTACCCGACTACGCCGTACTTCACACACTATTCAAATGCACACAAAAGCATGTCCCGCATTGATTATTTATTCTGCCCCGCAGCTGATCTCGGCTTCTTCATCCGACCGCAAGGCCTTCCACAGGGCATATCCGATCACTCACCCCTTAGTGTGGACCTGACCTACCATCGCCCCTATACTCGAGGCCCTATTGTAATTAGCCCCTGGCTCCTGCAGATCCCTGATATTAAAGACGCTCTTCTTGAGCGCACCGAATTTTATTTCGCTGAAAACGTCGGCTCAGTTGACTCAGCGGTGACACTTTGGGAGGCATACCTGGCGGTTGTGAAAGGCGAGGCGCTGACACTAAAGACGGGCTATTTACGTAAACATAATGAACAGATCCTCCAGGCAGAATCTGACCTCATCCATCTCGAAACGGCTCATAATACCGCCCCTACCGACGACACCGCTGCCCGCCTCCGGACTCAACAACTGGCATATGTAGGAAGGTGGCTACCTGACTATGGTTACCCCAGATTTTTTGCCTGTGTTTAGCTGATTTTTTGACTTAGTTGACCTGGTTCCCTGCTAATCAGGGCCCCAGGCCATCTGCTCTCTCTGTAAAATGGATTCCATGTACCCTAGGTACATACCACAATTGGAAATGGACTCCTTGTCAGCCCCTGTATAATGCACTATAGGTGCCCAGGGCATAGGGGCCACCAAGGCCTACCAGGGGCTGCAGCATATCTTTTGCCACCCCTGGCTGGTTCTTAAATTGACACAACTGGCTGATCACTCAGCTGGGGTAAGGTGGTGTACACACCCCTTGCTTAGATATAGTATACCTATGTCTAAACCTATATCTGGACACATGTAAACCTGTGAGCCACTCCTATAGTCAGGCCTCACCAATCCTGGAGGCTGGGTGCATGGTTTTATGTGAGATGGAGCTCTAGCATGAGCTGAGCCTGTCTGCAGCCGTCGGGAACAAATCCCTAAGCTGTTTCAGGATAATGCCATACCATATACTATTAAGTGCCTTATAATCCTCGCGGTTATTTAGCAACTTTGGTTTGGCTTTATCAAAACATGTCGTGTAAGGTGTCATACGCTTTGGAATACCATCCCCTCGCCAGTTCTGGCGACGGGGATGGCATTCCACCCCTCTAGAGGGGTAAGACATGTTCCTTTACTAAATGCGGTTAATTTCTCCAAAGACCTTAAGATCCACAAAATGGATGCCTCTGCCACAGACAAATGTCTGGACCCCTGCAGTTGACCGAAACTCGACCAAATGGGTCCTGGACAAAGGGTTTCCTGTCACAGGAGGGTGTCACCGCCCTCCAGACAGGAGATAGTGTATTGTAGCAGGGAGGTTTGAAAGAAACCAGACACTGCCTGGGGCGCACAAGGCTGCCCCTTGCATAATCCGGCCAAACCGGTTCTGGGGCACTCCAGCCCTCGTGCCAGGGCGGCCTGGATCAAAGGAAGGGGGTGTATCCACCCACTTCCTGGGTCCCACCCATAGGAGGGGACCTAGCAGGTAATCACGCCCCCCAGATTGGAATAAGAGTGGGAGCAGTGCCAATGCACATCAGATTTCCTGGAAGAAACATTAGAAACGAAACTCTGGACCCTTGGACCTCCATCTCAACGTGGAAGCCCGAAGAATCTCCCTTGTGGTCAAGGAGTGACCACCCTGCAGCAGCAGGCACCATCCAGCCCTCGACGTCTACTTAGTTGCAGTTCCCGCCGGAACTCGAGCGACTGAGATCGACGAGATCAAGCTTGCCTGCCTTCCAACAGCCCGATCCACAGTCCCTGCAAAGCTGAGACCCGTGGAGGCGACCGGAAGCGTGGGGCACGCCATCTTGAATTGACCACGAGGCGCTGACCGTGCAGCCCACGAGTGACCCTCGAAGCTGTGCACCGGGGTTTGAGAAGCCCCCACCCTGAGCTGCTCCTGAGCCGAAGTTCAGCCCTCCACACTCGACGAGTGCTGCGTGGGGCCCTTTGGCTCTATTTGGCTCAACGCGTTGGCCCGGTCACTTGCCAGCTGGCTAGTGGTCCCTGTGCCGACGAAACTACAAAGAAGACTCGTGAATCTGGTTGCTCCAGATCCACACCAGCTCCCCTGAAAAGGAGCCCCGACTCTGACCTTCCTGGTCCGAGTGAGAAGCAATCTTCCGATCCCGCGTGGATTGCTCTTACCAAGGCTTGTTTGCTCCAAACTTGAAGCCGACTGCACCGACGGTGAGAGCCTGCGTGGGACAGATCGTGACCTGCTCCTGGACGTCGCAGATGCCCCAGAGCCCACGTGACAGCGGAGAGAAGCTCCTCGACGACCACCTGATTGCGCCCGACATTGCCTGGTTCCGTCCTGGTTCCACCCTGGTCACTGCTGAGTGACCCAGACTCTGTCCCCTCTGCTTTCAGGTACTCTACAACTTGAGTCCACCCTTGGACTCCACCGGACACTTCATCTTTAACCCGCCTGCAGCCCTTTCAGCTTCAAGCACCAAGAGCCTGCGTGTCAAAACCCGACGCCACTTCGACCCTGTGCACCCACTTCCTGTGGGTGAGGTAACTTTGCTCCGCCGGTGTTCCCACACTGGTGCACACCTCTAGGGTCTGTGTGTTAAGTTTTGTTCCTCTAGGTTCAGCGGAAGTGTCCTTAAACTTTAACTCTATGACTTTTACGCACCATTGGTTAACATTGGTGCATGCGTGCGCTTTCCGCACATCTCCCGAATCCCGAGGGCCATTCCCGACTTCAGCATTGCTTGTCCTGACTGCTCCCAGCGATTCCCTAGGCCCTAGGCCTAACCACTGTTCGAGTGGTCTCTCTTATACCACTTGTTTAGTATATGGTTTGAGTGGCCCCCGCCCTCATCCATAATTGTGCAACTTTGTATGTTTAAACAGTGCTTTTGATTTAACGCTTGTGCCCCTTTATTCATAAAGAATACTGGGGATTGTTTTTAGTAATAAACACATATATTTTTATAATATATACTTGTGTGGTGTCCTTTCATTTGGTATTACAGGATTGTATGTGGTAAAACAGCTCGCTTAACACGACCTCTTAAGTTAAGCCTTTAGGCTGCTTAGTCCATGCTACCCCTAGGATAGCTTGTCTAATAAGGTTGACTTACAACCAGACACCATAAGGGATTGTTTGGTCAGGTAGTAGGTGGTTCCAGAATTGGAAACATCCCCTACCAGGCCAACTTCTCACAGCATACCAAGCACTGACTCAGCAGAGGGCACGAGCCCGCCTGCTCCACTCGCGCCATCGGGTTTACGAATTCGGTGATACTGCAGGAAAAATGCTCGCGTGGTTAGAGCGACGAGATCAGGGCTCTAGATGGGTTTCCTCCATCCTTAGACCAGACGGAGTCACGGTTGTAGACCCGCAAGATATTGCAGAAGCCTTTGCCGACCACTTGGAAAGTGTTTACACCGCGGGTCCCTGCTACACACCTGAAGAGTCTAGACTACTCCTGGCGGAGATGCGTCTTCCTGTCATATCTGACGTTGATCGGGCGACCCTTGATGCTGACATTATGGTGGAAGAACTTACTACAGCACAATTCGCCGTCAACTCTGGCAAAGCTATGGGCCCGGACGGAGTCCCTGTCGAATTCCTCAAGGTCATGGCCAGAGAAATTATCCCTCATTTGCGAAATAGGTTTATACAAAGCCGAGACGACGGTGTACTCCCCTTAGCCCAGCGATTGGCTTCTATTGCGGTAATCTTCAAGCCGACCAAACCACCCACTAGCTGCGGCTCTTAATGGCCGATCTCCCTGATCAGCGCGAAGGTTCTGGCCAAGTTGTTGGCTAATCGTCTACTTCTCGTGCTTCCCTCCCTCATACATGATGATCAGTCCGGTTTTCTTCTGGGTCGCAATACGGCATTAAATCTGCGCAGGGTCAACAATGTCATGAGTCGTCAATCCATTATTCAGCAAGATGCAGCCATTTTATCCTTGGACGCTACGATGGCGTATGATTCGATCGAATGGCCCTACCTCTTCAAGGTCCTGGCCCGCTTTGGCTTTGGGCCCCAATTTATTAGCCGGGTACGGCTCCTATATACAGACCTTTTTGCCCAGGTCAGGGTCAACGACCACACTTCGCAACAGTTTCGCCTCCACAGGGGCACCAGACAGGGCTGCCCCCTATCCCCGTTGCTCTTCGCCCTTACCCTCGAACCCCTCGTTCACTGGGTCCGCACGGACGTCTCTATCAGAGGTCTCCAGTGGAATGACGATGTGACGGATAAAATCTCCCTCTATGCCGATGACATCTTGATTTATGTGTCTTCTCCCCGGTCTTCCATTAACAGCTTGTTTCATGTCCTCACTAACTTTGGGAAGTACTCGGCCTACTCGATTAATTGGACTAAATCCACACTATTTATGTTACATGGTCCCCCTCCCCGGCTGCCCCGGGGGTTCTCCATTGCGGTGGCCACGGACAGCTTCCAGTATCTCGGCATTTATATCACGCCTGACTCGAAGGTCTTTCATGATCGTAATCTATTAGGCCCCCTGCGCAGGCTTCGCTGCAACATTGCCCATTGGCGATCCCTCCCGCTATCCCTCCTGGGTGTTCAAAATGCTAGCTCTCCCGCGCTTTCTATACGCCCTGCAGAATTGCCCCTTCTTGATCCCCGACTCCTATTTTCGTATGGTTGAAAGTGAACTTCGTCTCCTACTGTGGGACGGTGGGGCCGCTCGGATTGCCCTGTCTAAGCTTTTTCAAGGCTGGTATGATGGAGGCATTGCCCTGCTCAACCTCCGCCTCTACTATTGGGCGTCACAATTAGTGGCTGTTAACCATTGGGCACATGGCTCACCCCTCAACCCGGCCTTCCTCCTTGATAGAATCCAAACCGGTCGGGAGGGCTATCTGGGGGCCCTCTATAGCAAACCCGCTAAACACAGATACGTCGGCCCCATGGCTCACACGGTTACACTGTCGCACAGAGCCAACAAGAGTTTGGGGTGGGCAGACACGCTCTCTAAAGCTACCCCCTTGTGGTCGTCGCAACGTCTGGGCTCCCTCTGCTTCTCCCAGGGATTCGACAAGTGGGACATGATAGGGATTTCTGAGATGGGAGACCTTGTCCACAAAGGTTCCATCCTGTCCTTTAGTGCTCTCCAGACTAAGTACTCCCTAGCGTCCACAGAATTTTTTCGATACCTACAAATTTCACATGCCATCCGGACCGCCATTCCAGATCTATCCTCAATCCCTCCTGTTTCCCCTCTAGAGGACAGATTACTATCTGAGCCGCTCCCTACACCTACCGAAAACTGTGTAATAACCTCCCCAACTCCTTCCCGTCGCTGCGGACCAAATGGGTAGCGGACCTGGGCCCCTTGGACGAGGAAGATTGGCGTTCGCCCCTCATGTCCCCTAGACAATCGGCTATCTGCCATAGGTTCCGCCTGATTCAGTTGAAGATATTATATAGGGCCTATATGTCCGCTATTACCCTGGCGAAAATTGGGCGACGCCCTGACCCATTGTGCCTGCGAGGCTGTAATTTACCTGGCACTTTCTTTCACATACTGTGGGACTGCCCGGAGGTGCAGCAGTTTTGGGGCCGTGTTCTCAAGAAAATGAGCTATTCTTTGGGTAAGCCACTGTCACCATTGCCGAGGCCATGTGTTCTGGATATCTGGGGTGCCAACGACCTTAATGTTCAGGAACTACAGTGGGCAGCTCTGGGATTTCTACTGGCTAAACGCTCCATCGCAATGAAATGGGGCTCCCAAGACAGACCGCTGGTGGTGGGATGGGTGGCTGAAATGGACTGATGCATGATTGCAGAAAAGACGGTATACAAGATACGGGGTTGCCCTAAGGTGTGGGACAAGAAGGGGGGCCACTGGAATGCGTACAGGGGTGAACTGTGTGACTCTCCAACTGCTGAATTAGCTATGTCACATGCTGGACCTGTGGGAAGGCTTCTGCGATAATTAATGAGGCGTCCGCATTGTGATATTGATTCCTTTCTGCTACACTAATTGTGACTACTATTTGACTGTTTTTTTTTGGTTCCCCCCCCATGTTCAGGTTATATAATTGTCCTTGGTTAAAAAAAAACAAAAAAAAACAGTTGATTTCACTGTCTTATGATCGTATACCTGGTCTTAGCATTATGCCATGATCTGTGATCGCCGCCGAGCCTCCGGGATGTCGGCACACGGGCTGTGTACTATTCTATTTTTTCCTATGATTACTACACGCTGCCGGCCCCAGGGTTATAGGCACTAACCAGCTGTGTATGCTATACCTTTTGCAATAAAAACTGTTTAAAAAAAAGAAAAAAGAAAAAAGAAATGTTAGCCTTAGTCATGGTAGATCACAGTGCACCAGCTGTACCCCTAACCAGGAAAGGTAACAGGTGGAATGTGCAGCCTTAGAACATGACCATCCTGACTCCCCAAGGAAATTGTGGTAAGAGATCTAGGACGTTTCAATGGGTTAGTCATGCATACCCAAAGATATACACAAGAATTACACATGTCCTTTCAACATTTATTGAAGCACTGCGATTCTGGAGTAAAATGTGTGCACTGCAAGAATCCATAGAAGGAAACTGAATAATGTGATCGGCTATACAAGAATGGTGAAGAAAACAAATAGTTCAACCATTGTGCTGTTAGAGAAAATATATGCCTGCATAGAGGTGCTGTAATATATAGTGCTGTAATATATAGTTTGCCTACCTAGCGCTACCTATCCTAGTGTGCTCTGGTTGGGTGAATCTCCTGAATTCCTTCAGGGTGATCTAACTCCCCAGTTACCTGTGGGTAGACGTCATCAGGATACCCGTCTTGGTAGAGAGCTGGGCCTCATCCCTCGCGTGAGGTAAACAGGAATCCGATGGGCTAGAATTCCGGCATGTGGCGACCTCTCAGTGCCACCAAAATGCTCCTCTAACTAAACAAGAGAGTGATGTTTATATAATAAACATCACCCATGTTGCCATGCCAACCCCCTAGTTAGGCCGCTTTTGTTGATTCTATTGTGATAGCTAAGTTGCCAAACTGGCATTAACAAACAACAAAATTTTGAGCAGTGAACTTAGACGTTTCACAAAATTTTCAAGGTATCTGATAATATGCTACAAAGTGGAAATGTAAGCAAAGCTGTTCAGAGAATATTATCCTGAACAGAGAGGCAAGCAAATGTGTGTCAAATGTCATTGTGATTTTGAGAAGAAGGCAACCTACAAAAAGTGAGCCGGTAAAATGGTGGTGTTTCTACTCAGGCGTATAATGTGACCAAATGACAGACATCTATGGCTGAGAGAGATGGAGATTTGTGGGTTGATGACTCATGTTTTAAATTAGCAGATGCAACCATCACTGCTGCATATGCTGTAACTACTTTGAAAACTGTAGTTTAATCACGTAAAATAAAATAATGGTCTGTGAAAGCAACAGAGATAACAGCCCTAACCAGAGCGGTAAACATCTATACAGACAGCCAATATTCTTTTTGAGTAGCCCTCCAGTTTGGTAAGTTGTCGAAATAGAGGCATTTTCTTACATCTCAAGAGCATAAAATACTGCATGGTACACCGATTGTCATACTTCTTAATGCTGTAGACTTGCCAAGGGTATCTATAATAAAATGTTCAGCTCATAAAAAGATTGTAGATGTTGGAAAAGGAAACACGTTTGCGGACACTACTGTTAGAGAAACAGTACAGCAAAGCCCTTCCCTAATGTAGGTTTCATACTTTGTGGATACATGAATAAATAGGAGAAGGACCATGAATATTATGATTTTAACTATTTGCAAAGCCAAGTTACTAGAGTCGAGAGAGAAAGGTGGGATAGAACTGGGAGATTGGTAAAAGTAATTTGAAAAGACTTTGAAAAAAGAACAAAGCATATAATTTGGGCATTAGACACAGCAGTTTCTATATTGTATTTATTGTATTGTTTTTTATTTCTTTTGTGTTTTGATGTCCCAATAAACATTTTAAAAAAAGAACAATTCTACCAGATACTGTTGTTCAGCCTATAGCATATACTATATATTGTCCCGCATATTTAGGAAAAGACGCTATCTGTTCATTTTTTTCCAAATGGTAGAACAATGACAAATTCAGAAAAGCAGCAGAAAGAGTTTGCAAAAGTTGTATGAAATTTGTTCAGCATAACACAGGAAAAGGAATACCAACCCCTCCAGGACATTTTGCTCCACCTGAGGTACCTTTTGAACATCTCCAGATGGTCTTTTTAAAAATGCCACAGATAAATAAATATTGGTATGTGTTGGTGGTAGTCTGTCTTCTCTCAAGCTGGGAGGAAGCATACCCGAAGAAGAGTAATGATTAACTACCAGTAGCCATGTGTTTACTGAAGAAATGTTTTCCACAGTTTGGGTTGCCCAGGTGTCGTTGTATAAAATACTACATTTGGCTAATAAGGTCATGGAACAAGTGACTCAAGCCTTGGCCATCAAACAGACTGTCATTATATATCTCACCAGAAAGCAACTGGAGCAGTAGAAAAAAGTAATGGTATCCTAAAGGACAAAATGGCAACAATATGTGCAGAAAGCAAACTAACATGGGTGGATGCTCTTCTATTTGCCCTGATGGGTATGCATAGCACCCATAGCTCTTCAACCCATTTGAGCATCCACGCGATTGTGACTGATAGATGGATGTCAGGTTGGACACAGCCATATGCAAATCAGTCTTGACCCTCCTCCTCATAAGAGCAGTACAGCCTGAACTGCCAGGCCAGGCCCTCCCTGGACCGGAAACAAGCATTATGGGACGGGTTTCATGGTATCTCCTCTTATCAGTCATGCTAGCTTGAATCCAGTGGCAAAATAAGCAAGGCACCTACGGTCTAAACTGGAATGGCGTGGCATCCAACAAAACAATGGATTTAACCTAGATCTGTGAATGTTTGATTTGTTCAGCATTCCGTCTAACATCTGTTCTTTTTGCCACTGTGCAACTAAGAGATGATTTAATTAGAGACTATTGCAATGAATTACCCAACAGACTGCACGTTGTTCACCGGCAGGTGAAAGAGACAATTTCCCAGCCCCTGACAGACAAAGGCTATGACCTGAAGCCTGGTGAGAGAGTTGTGGTGAAGAACTTTCATATAACTGCTTGCAGCAGAGGTGAAAGGGCCCTGTCCAGGTTTTGCTCGTCACCAACATAGGGTCAAGTTTTCTGAACACAAGAACTGGATCTATGCTTCGCAGGCAAAGAGGTCCTATCAGCCCACAAGTGAAGAACAGTCTGGTGAAAGGTCAGATTTGCTGCATGGACCTCATACCGATAAACTGTATTATAATTTGAGACCTTGTATGTCTACCAAATACAAACCGAAACAACCGTAGTTTCCGCTATGCGATTTGGAGCCTCACAAATGCTGTTAACCTCAGGAGGCCTACTGCCAAAGAAGATGACTAAGGAAATATCTAGACCACAGGTGGAAAATGCATGTTAGAAATAAATGCTTTCTGGGCCGTTATGTGGACTATTAGTTCTAATTCTGCTAATAACTACATTTTGCTCAGTAATAATATATGTAACCTGTGCCATAGGAACATCAGAAAGAGCATAAACAGACAACGACTTGGTGGTAAAATGATGAATGCATACCACAAATATTTGAATGTTTCAAACTGGAGGATATGTAGGCCAATGCCGGCTGAGGTAAAAAGAGGTTCCCATCTATTACATAGGCCATTTAATGCATAATGTACAGAAAGATTTAAACACCCACAATACGAATACTATCACAACGTAACAGGCAAATAACAATACTTTCAGGTTATATAGAATGGGCAATGTCAGGAGATAAGGAAGAGGAACCCTTGATAACAAATACAACACATTATAGTGAATTTCTATACGTGATCTTCAATGATACAGCTCCTCCTATACAAGTTTTTTTTAAAGCTGAGGAGGAGGCTCACAGGGAGACTCTGTTTAATAGACGAAAGAAGAGTGGAATTTGAAAACTGCGATTGTGTGCAGTACTTATCCTCCTTGGGTTATCCAATGTATCTAGGGACGCAGGTATATTTTTATGTGGAGAAAAAGAATATACATTGTTACCAAAAGGTTGGGATGGATCCAGCTATATAGGATGGGTATTTCCTACTATACTGCATCACCCGAAAGACCATTTACAGAAGCATACATTGACAAAATACAATTCTGCAGAGAAAAATTTAAAGTAAGCCAGACATATACCACAACCCAAGAGGCTAGTGACATTGGGAAGGGAATACTATGGATACTGGGACTAGCCTTTAATTCTAGACAAATAAGGTAAATAGGTAGATTGCTGGAAGCAACTATAAACAAAAAATCTGCAGCCTCAGAAAACCTGACTGTAGAAATGGTGGCTATGAGGACAGTAGTTCTACAAAATAGAATGGCTTTAGACATCCACTGTACATGCCACAGATTGCAGCGGAGCATTGGTTGGCAGATCCGATCCCCTTAGATGGCATGTTGAGCGCACCCCCCCCATACACGAGACTTCGCACCTACCACAATCACATGCACTGTAGACGCTTGGCGTCGCATCCTGACTCTCCTTCAAGGCCCAATGTTGTACTCACCACTCCTCCCACTCTCTTACCATCCCCGAATGTCGTTGCTTCAAGAAGCAGGGTTCCTCAAACTTTGTGACCGCACCAAAATGACCAAATGGGAAATTTCGGTCCTCCAAGCTCTTTAACGAGTTGCGTCCATCTTCATTGGGTATATTTGTATATGTCCGGCTCCGCCAAGGCATACGATATATCACTCCAGAGTTCCCTCAGGAACGCCCTACTCTGGCTCCCTTGCATATGATGCTACGTAATGCATCGCCGGGTCACCTGGTCTCTACACTGTAGGAGAGTAGGGTCTGCTTCCTATGGTCACCCCCACTTTTTGCTGTGATTTTCTGGTTTTTAGACTTTAGACTGGCTGTGGCCCTGCTAATCAGGACCACAGCCTAGCTGTTCTCTCTCTAAATTGATTACCATGTACTTTAGGTACATACCAGATTGGGTATTGGGTCACCTTTGTGAGTCCCTGTATAGTGTACCATAGGTACACAGGGCATAGGTGCACCCAAGGCCTACCAGGGGCTGCAGCATGTATTATGCCACCCCTGGCTGGCCCTCCAAACTGATACCACAGGCTGATCACTCAGCTTGGGTAAGGTGGTGTACCCCTTACTTAGAAATAGTATACCTACATCTACCTATATATATATATATATATATATATATATATATATATATATAAATAGACACATAGTAACCTATATGTCACTCCTATGGCAGGCCTTAACAATTCCTGGAGGAAGAGTGCTTGGTTTTATGTGAGAGGGTGCCCTAGCCTGAGCTGAGCCCCTCTGCAGCTTTCAGAACCATCTCCTTATAGATGTTCTATGATATAGCCATACCATATGCTCTTAAGTGCATTATAATCCTCGCGGTTAATGGTAACTTTGGTTTGGCTTCATCAAAACATTTTGTGTAAGGTGTCAAACACTTTGGAATACTACCCCCTCGCCAGTTCTGGCGACGGGGGTAGCATTCCACCCTTCTAGAGGGAGAAGGCTGCCTCAGCATCACAAAATGGATGCTGCTGCCACAGACACGAGTCTGACCTCCTACTGCTGGACGAAACTCCGGCAGGGGGGGCCTGGACAATAGGTTTCCTGTCCAGGGAGGTGCCAGTACCTCCCCAGACAGGGTTTTGTGTATTGGGGCAGGGAGGGCTGCATCAGCAGATGCTTTTCCAGACACTGCCTGGGGCACACAAGGTGCTCCATGCATAGCCCGGTTCAAACCAGTTGCTGGGGCACTCCAGCCCCGCTCTGGTGTGAAACTGGACAAAGGGAAAGGGGTGTAACCATCCCCCTTCTCAGTTCCACCCATAGGAGGGACCTAGCCAGGTAGTCCAGCCCCTAACCTTAGTATAAATATAGGAGCTGTGTCCCTAGGATTTTAGATTATCCTGGACGAATCTTTGAAAGACATATCTTGGACCTTCGACATTCCATTCGGACTGGAAAACCGAAGACATCTGATTGATTGATTGATTTTAGCTTTTATATAGCGCATACTGTCACCCTACGGGCATCCTGGCACTTCAGACTAAGAACTGACCGTGACCAGAGTAGAACAGATCGCCGCAGAAGAGGGAACACGGTCTAAATCGTGGGATAAAGCCAAGTTTTTAAGTTCCTATGGAATTCTAACAGAGAGCTGACTAATCTAAGGTTCTTCGGGAGCTCATTCCATAATCGAGCACCAACCCTGCTAAAGGCCCTTCCTCCAAGCCTGGCCTGTTTGAACCGAGGAATTGACAACAGGCCAGTACTGGAAGAGCGGAGCTGCCTTGTAGGAAGATACCAACTGAACCTTTCCTGTAGGGGAACCGGGCCAAGCTCATGCACGGCTCGGAAGACCATACATAGAGCTTTAAAGTGGACCCTTTCCCTTACCGGCAGCCAATGAAGATCTCTTAAAGCAGCGGTAGAAGAGGTACTCCGTGGTCTGCCAAGGGCCAGTTTGGCTGCTGCAGACTGGATTCTTTGCAATCCTTGAAAGATGTACCCAGGGGCTCCTAAATAAAGGGTATTGCAGTAATAAGCCTGCTGCCCACGATGCTGCTGACCACCAGAGGGCGATTCTCTTTAGGTAATAAAGGAAGTATTTTTCGCCGCATATGGATAAGAGTAAAACAAACGCTGGCGGTCTTATTTGCCTGGGATTCCATCTGGAGGTCATCATCAAACAACTTTCCTAACCAGGATAAGTGGGTCATCCTCTGGTAGGAGTCTGAAGTCGCAAGGCAGTTGTCTAGATATCCTGCCCACAGAGCAAAACATCACCTCCGTCTTCCCACTGTTAAATTGCAGAGAGTTCCTTCTGAGCCAGACCATCGGCTGCCGCATGCATTGCAGGAACAGGTCCATCGACACTGCGTGGTCCCCCTCCAAGGAGAAGGTCAGTTGCGTATCGTCAGCATAGTTAACTAAGCTGACTCCAAAACACTTTATGATGGAAAACAGGGGCTGCAAGTAGACATTGAATAGAATAGGGCTAATTGCAGATCCCTGCGGCACCCCGTGAACAACTGGGGATTTACCGGAGGAGAAAGGTGCAAGGGTTACTACCTGCTGGCGACCCTCCAAATAGGACTGAAGCCATTGCAGTGCACACCCTCTCACTCCCAGCCTCTTCAGCCTTTCCACCAGTAAGAGATGATTCACTGTGTCGAATGCGGCGGACATATCGAGAAGCACTAGAATGGTGACATTCCCGCTGTCGGCCTGCATACATAGGTTGTCCATCATTGTAGTCAGGGCGGACTCAGTCCCGTGCCCCGGGCGGAAACCAAACTGGTCTTTATCCAGTAAGAGATTCTCCTCTAGAAAGCAGGACAGGGTCCTACTAACTGCTTTCTCCAGAATCTTCACCGGGTAAGGAAGAAGGGAAATGGGCTTAAAATTAGCCGGTACTGATGGATCCAGAGAAGGCTTTTTAATCAAGGGGGACACCACCGCCAATTTCCAGAATTCCGGGACCTAACCTACTTCCAGGGACTGATTGCAAATCTGCCTCAGCCATGGAAAGGTATTACGCCCTAGAGATTTCCACAGTTTGTGGGGAAAAGGATCCAGGGGAGAGCCAGATGAGACAATGTCACCCAGGTTATCAAAAACCGATTTTGTTAAAGTCTGGAAGTTGTCCAGATATGCAGATATGAGATATGTTCCATCTCCCTTGTGGTCAAGAAGTGACCACCCTGTGCAAACTGGCACCCACAGCAACTTCGCCGGTCTGCAGTTTCAAGGCTCCCGTCAGAACCCGAAGACTCTGCGACACAAGAACTGGACTTCCAGACTTCTCTGACCCCGACCGACATCCACAGAAAAGCTGAGACCCTTGGCGGACACGAGAGACGTGGGACCAGACATCTTGGACATCCTGCATTTTGCTACCTGCACTCCTTTCCTGAAGCCTCAGTAAGTTGTGCATTGGGGTACAAGAAGCCCCAGCCCCGAGCACCATTCGCACCAAAGCCCAGGCCCCCCCACACTCCGCGAGTGTCCCGTGGGACCCGCCTTTGCATTTGAGCTCGGCGCGTCTTCCCGGTTCCTTGCCCGTTGGCTAGTGAGCCACCTGAAGACGCCATCTTGAATTTAACTTGCTTTCCTGGTTGCTCCAGGCTTGCTCCAGCTTCCCTACAAAGGAGAAGCGCTACAGACCTTGCTGGTCTGCACGGAAGCCAATCTTCATCTCCTGCGTGGATTGCGTTTGCCAAGGCTTGTTGGGTCGAATCCGGATACCGACACCGCAGTCAACTAGATCCTTCGTGGGACAGCTGGAATCCAGCTCCTGGTCATCGTCGACACCTCCTGGACCTCGTGGCTGCAGAGACAAGCTTCACCTCTTCACCTGAGATCAACGCGACATCACATGGTTCCTTCCTGGTCACTGGCTAGTGACCCAGACTCTGTCCCTCTGGTTTCAGGTTCTTCAGATCTTCGATCCACCCTTGGATCCCCCCGGACACTTTTCCTCTGGTCGCCTGCAGCACTTCTATGCAGATCTCCATAGAAAACGACGACGAAACCCGACACCAAAAGGCACCTATGCACCCGGCTTCCCTGGGTGAGGTAACACGAGTACTCCAGTGCTCCCGTGGGTCTTGACTCTCGAAGTGTCTTAGTCTAAAGGTGTTTTGTCGTAGTCCATCCGGGAGTGCCCTTAAACAGTAACTTTGTAACTTCTTCGTTTCCCATTAAAAGTCAATGGTAACTCGCGGCTGTGTTTAGACACTGCACGCGTCTCCCGTGGGCCTCCTACTTCCTAACCTTTGGTTGATTAGTGTTCTTATACCACTATTTTAGTATATGGTTTGTGAGGCCCCTAGGGCATAACTTTATTAGTGCAACTTATCGTATGCTAATTAAGTAACTTGTGATGTACTTTTACCTCTGACCTCATAAACAGTGCAGAGGGGTTGTGTTGAGAATAAATACATATATATTTGATATATACCTTGTGTGGTGTCCTTTCATTTGGTATTCAAGGGATTATAATTGGTAAAACAACCAGCTTCACATGCTCTCTGAAGTCTTAGCCTGAGGACTGCTGGTCCATGCTACCGCTAGGATAGCTTTCAATAAGGTTGACTTTACAACCACCATCAATAAGGTCGACTAGATTGGTGCAAGGTGCCCACTAGAACTAGTGGACATCATATGCCAGGCTAACTTCTCACATACACTATACCATACAATAGGCAACCAACAGACATACTCCATTAGCTCGGCTCGAGCGAAGTGGACTTTGGAACTGGAGTGTGAAATAACGGACGATCAATGGACGTATTGATGTTTACAAACAGAACAAATATTCGCAATTAGTCGACTACGCGTTATACACTATACATTTCTGCAATGCTTATATTACAACCCTGTCAAAATGCTCCGCTTTAAATTAAAGAATACTGATATTTGTGAAAGATGTGGTAGCCCAGGGGCTGACTTCCTGCATCTGTCTTGGGGCTGTGCGCGGGTGAGTGAGTATTGGGCTCAGGTCCTCGATGCCCTGGAACAGATGGCACTCATCACCTTAGAACGCACACCTTTAATAGCATTGTTGGGCTATACTAAACTTATTCCTAGGTCATGTCGCAGATATATCGCCATTGCATTGTTGCTGGCCAAGCGTAGAGTAGCCTGTAGGTGGGGAAGGGGATGGGCACCGAAGTTTAAGGAATGGATTCAGGATTTAGTCTTCTGCCAAGAACAATTGTCTCTGCATGCTGAAACACTGCCTCGTGCCTCTAGGCCGATAGATATATGGGGTCCTCTACAAAACCATCTTCTCACGCACTAGATGGGATCCCAGGCAGACATGCCGGAGGTCATGCCGTGATATAAATTTTAACATTTTAAAGAACTGAAATATATCATTCGCTCATGCTAGGGGTACTTTTCCATATGTGTTTAATGGTTGTACTAAGTCGAATGAGATATGGGTTATACATTATGCTTCTGTATTTTTTTTTTGGTGTTGTTGAAGTTTTTTGGTGGGACCCAACCGTCCGTACATGTTTTCTGTACAGGATCTGATGTAATATGCTTCGTGTGATTACCAGAAGTCTTAGCCGATCTTCAGAAGGGCAGCGAACACGCCCATATGATGTATTGGATGTCCATCCCATCTATTATATTGCATACCGTGTGTCTACCTGTGTGAAGATAATAAGGCCTTTCTTTTTTATCTTCTTTTGTTCTCGTCAATTCCTCATGTCTGCTGAAATACGTCACAAACTTTCTGTAACCCAATGTTTTTTTTTGTTTTAAAATTCTAAAAACAACTATAAAAAAATGGCTCTAGACAGATATTGTCAGAAAGGGACGTAGTATATAGGATTATTAAAACCGACTATTGTACCTATATTCCAGATAATGCCCCAAAGGTGTACAAGGCTGTGGCACAGATTTTCAAGGAAATTGGGAATCAAGGTCATGAGGCTACAGAGAGGATGTTGTGGGATGGCATTGGTTCGCTATTTAAAAATTGGGGCTGGTAGCTGTTAGAAATAGTTTTAATCATAATAGCCTTTATTTTGATATGATGTATATTATCAATATCTTACCCTCACGTCTTTAAATGTGTATCAGAAAATGTACAGTAAAGAATATAGCTCAAAAGAATTATATTATGTCAGAAAGGAAATAGAGAAAATAATGGCAATGAAAGTAGAATAGATTTAAAGAAATGGTTGAACATTAGTTCATAAGGAAGGATTGAGAACGAACACTGGTACAAAGTGCAGATGTCTAAAATCCCTATTATTCAATGTCTCTATTTTCTAGAACTGTAAAAGATATAGTGTGCTGACAGTCACAAACACATTTTGCATGTTTTCAAGCTTTCTCATTATATTCTGTGAGCCCATGTGTACTCGGATGCAGCAGTTTAAACTAACGTCCTGAGCTGGATATGTTCGTATAAGATAAGCCTGAACCATACAATCTTTATCTTGTTTTCTGATAGGCTTGTCTGTTTGCATCAAAATACCCCAGCACAACTGATAAATGGACTTTCCGGGTTCAACTAACCTTGCTCTCTTTCTTATCTTTGTTAAACATTATTTTGAGCCCGTAGGAAAGGTCTCCCTTTTGGACCACATTAATATTGCTACTGCATCAGTGAATAAATAATAAATGAAAAAGAGGTTGGCTGTAAGTCCAACCTCGTCACCTGTTTCCAGGAATGTACGAATTCTCAGCAAGTGATGGTTCGATATTTGAATCCGTATTGCATGAGAAAAAGACCTTACCTCGCCTGGCAACGGTTTAGTATAAGGAGGCCCCGCTCTGTCCGTCGGTACCTCTCACGGTCATCTAAGTCGTATGGGGACCGCATTTATTATATATTCACTGCTGCAGTAGCAATATTAATGTGGTCCTCAAGAAAGCCAGGATGAGTTGGTCCCTTTGCGGCTGAAACATCTTAAACCCCCCCCCCCCCCGTTACTATTCTTAGGCAGTCATTTGTTGGAAACTGCTGTTGCACCGTTTTTAACTTTGAACAGTGGGATATATTCAATAAAGTTATTTCTCTCTCACTGCTCAAATTGTAATTCACTTGTTATTATCACTTCGCACTGCACATATTCCTCACATATCTGTTTGCTCACATCTGTAGGATCTGATAGAGCTTGTTCTATCGCTTAATCGTTGAATCACACAAAAACATCTGTGAGCTCCCCTTCCCCCTTTGGAAGGGTTGTAGCCCTTAGTGACACTAGTGTGTTACTAGGAGACCCAGATGATGAAGCAGGTCACCAATGATGAGTGATGGGTATCCGTCCAATTTAAATATATTTTTTCCTCATAGTCTAGTAAGAGGTGTAACAAGGTAGCTTTTTAACTCTCATACACATCGTAGCAGTTGGTGCTTTATTTAGACCTGTGGATAGTTTGGTTATATACAGTATATGAATGGGGAATATATCCACGCTAGGTCTGTAAATGTTCCCTTAGACCCCTCCTTTTCATAGGATTGGGTTTCTAGTATATATTACTCACCTGTGCCAAGTCCTGCTTGGTTCTAAAATAAAACAAGTATAGATTTTTTTATACTTACCTAATTGGTCTGGATTCTGTCTGAGTGTGTGCATCAGTCATTGATTGAGTGAATACAATAAATGCTTAACACACCCTCTAGATAAGCCTAACTGCTCGCCCAAACTACCACAAAGAGAGCTGTTAGTACTTACCTAATTTAGCCTCTGTCATACCTCTGGGGACTCCCTGGACTCTGTGTACACTATACCTCATTTCTGTATAGTATATACAGAGCCAGCTTCCTACATTGGTGGATCAGCTGTGGGATGCAAAGCCTTGCATTTATTGGACTAAATTAGTCAAACTCTGAACACATGACAAAAAACAAAAATTGTCTTTAGTATAAATAATTTTTTTAATTGACAATTTTTTTCCAAAACTCAAAGTCTTGTTAGGGCCTTGTGTTAAATCCCTGTAGCATTTCTTTTTTTAGAAAAGTAAAAAGGCACTGAAGTTCTAGAACGGTTTGTGTAGGTCTTCCAAAAAGATCCCCACTTTAGAAATATTTAAAAAAATCCAGGGAATATGGCTGAGGAGCTCGACCTCACCCCTTACTCCACCCTAAAGGTTAGAGAGTTAATGCTTCTCTGTAAAGCTAAGCCGATAAGAAACGGGACCAACCCTAACAGTAGACAACTCCAGATGGGGAAAAAGCCTTAATAACAAAGCCTTTCCAACGACTGACCTGAACAACGAATCCAAAACAACACCCTTTTTATGAACCACATCATTAACCACGACTTACATGAACAACGACTTTCCTAAACCACGAAAAAAACGGCTTCCTAACTGCCCAATAGATGGCACTATTGTTGTATACAGTGTTTATACGTCTTTTCCAGAAAGGGTCACGCTACTGGCAGATGAGGAAGATGTTAAAGGTTCTCAGGTAGGTAGTTCTAAATTAATTTTACATATAGGGTTTGGATCTAGGGGGACAAGGGCACTAGTTAATAACCATATCAGAACATTACAGGTTTTCTTTACGTAATGAAACTTTGTTGGACGTTGTTCAAGCACTTTTGGGGGGCAGCAACAAACCCACAATATGGTTTATGGAGTAAACCATAACTCTTGGTCCAAACAGGTAACGTACATCTCAGTATGTGCGCATGCTGGCAGGAGCCATTGCAGATTTTGAGAGATTAAAATACGCAGCTGCAGGGGGCGTGGCTTAGCCAGCAATCATGGTGGACACAGCTTAACGAAGCTCTGTGAGCCCGCCTCTATTATCCGACAATTATCCTACCCATCCTGACTTGAGTGTGGGGAATCCTTGGCAAACGGGACGGCGGTGTCATCCAGTGCGCCCACGAAACTAGCAACAGCTGTTTACTGGATAGTTGCGGATGAATAAGGTAGTTGAGAGGAGTGCCCGGTGACCTGAGCTAGTAGTCCCTGTGCTGGCTGCCGGCCTCTACGGATCTGAGACCGTGCTGGGAGTCGAGGGGGTGGTCTTCCTTGATGAAGGGGTGCTGGGGGCTCTGTGGAGGTGGCTGGCGGTCGCGTACCCTAGCCCCCTGGGCCTTCATGGGTGGTAGTTCTGGTTGCTGGGTAGGGCCTGGGCTGCGGGATGGTCTCGCAGGCCCTGTCGGCGTGCTGCCATGGCCGCGGGGCTGGTTCTGGCCCAGGTGCTGGCCGGTGTTGGAGGCCGACTACTGCGGGGCTCGGGGCGTCTGCACTCTGGGCCACGTCTGCTGACCCGCCGGTGCCGTAGGCCAATCTCCCTCAGAGAGGAGGTAGCTGGCTGGGCTCTGGGCACAGAGACTTGGTTGTTGGTGCGCTGCGTACCGTGCGGAGAGCGCTCCTGCACATCGGAGCGCGAAGAAGAGCCCACTTGCTCTTCTGGATATCATGGCAGCCCTGGGCTGCAGACCTGAGCCCAGGACAGCATAACTATCATAACCGCCATTTTGTTTCCTCCTATGGCCGTGGGAGCAGGCTGAGCGCCGCCGGGCGCGCATTTGCCCTACATCACGGATCTGTGCCCTGTGCAGGGGTAAGGCTTGCCGCCCCCCGCCCCCTACATGGTGGATCCATAATACCTGGACTGCTGAGCTCTCGGTGGGGGGCGCTACATTTGTCAATTGAGGAGCGGGCGCCTCGCGTGTCAGTGGTCCAGCAAGCTTGGTTCCGTTAGAGGGGCCTACTTGGCTGTTGGTCGAGGAAGCGGCTGGATTAGTCCCGGTGCGGCCCAGGGGCTGACGGAATCCATAGGACTGGCCACGGGGTGACCGCTGGAGTGTCCCTCAAGGGGTCGATTGGTGCCTCTACACATCCTGCTGGAGCAGGAGCGGCCGAGTACTGTGGGCACAATCCGCTGAAGACCCCACTAATGGGGAAGGACAAACCTGGCTCCATGAGACAGAGGAAGAGTACCCTGGACCAGTTTGTGCAGTCAGCAGGTGGGAGGCCTCCCCCAGCCCCGGCCTAGATAATGTAGCCTTACTAGTAGCCATCACAGATGCGAAAGACACATTGGAGGCCAAGATTGGCGCAGTGGGCAAAGAGGTCTCATTCCTGCGACAGGACCTAAGCAATGCGCCGGATCGCATTACTGAGGAGAAAATCCACAGCCGGTAATTGACAAGCTTTTAAATTATGAGATTGTGATGCTGTGCTGCAGTATGCCAGACTAAATAAGGACAAATTTGTCTTTTACTCTCGGCCCATTATGATTTTTCTGGACTACACCCGCATGGTGTAACAACTGCGACAATCATTCCTTGCAGGAAAGGGGAGGTTAAGTGAACTCAATATCTCTTACATGCTCCTGTACCCAGCCAGGTTCCGAGTGATATATAACTCGGAAACACTCTTCTTCGATACTCCTGAGGCAGTCTTTGCCTGGTCCGATGAAAGGGCCCATGTGAAACACTCTCCGCCGCCGCTGGAATCCGATTCCTCTGTGGCCTCGCATCAAAATCGGTCACGTCGAACGAAGTCAAAGCGGCGGTATCGCTCTGGATCCGTACGTCGATCCTCCAGTCCTGTGAAAACTTCTTGACTGACCCACGGCCTGTGATAGCTCTGAACATGTATGAGCACTGAACATGTATGACTGACTGCTTGTGGGTTAGACTTGCCCTGACCAGTATGCACCGAGCAGGGTTGTCCGTTACATATGGTGGTTTACCAGCACAGCTTCTAACTCCCCAAAGTTTAGGTTTATGATACACAGGGAGGGTGGGATCAATTGGAGGGGGGTCCCTTGGATCTGGGGTTGGGGTCCTGGGGAGCTCCCCACCACGACAGATGCTCCTTGTTCTTGGCAGTATCCGGTGGTGGGCGGGGGGCTTTGGGGGGGGGGGGGGTGATTTTATGGTAACGAAGTTAAGTTATTTGTTGTTAACATGTGCAGACATGTCTCTCTTTCCCCATTAGGCAGATCAGCATTGTTACACCCTGATTAGGTAAATGGCTTCTCACGCAAAGGTCTCCCAGTTGGGCGAACTAGCAGTGGTGACATGAAGCGTATGAGGGCTCTTAAATAAAGTAAAGCGAGGCTGTACTATGGCAAGCCAAACACTACGGGGCTGACGTCCTGCTATTACAAGAGACACATCTCCTTGGTAACAAGGCCCCTTGCCCAGCGCAATTCGGGTCAAGCCAGGTGTACCATACGGGATTCCCTAGCGGCTCCCGTGGGGCTGCTATACTGGTTCATGGGCGTATCCCCTTTCTCCATACGAAGCACTGGGTGGACCCTGGGGGCAGGTATGTCTTCCTGACGGGGACACTCTACGGTGAATCACTCACACTTGGCAGTGTATATGCACCCCCGCTTCTTGGGACTACATCCGTAGAAAGTCTGACCAGATTATGGGGTGAATTGCCTCAGGGCCTATCCCTCCTGGGGGGCGGTTGGAATGATACCATGAGGCCATTGGACAGAATACGGGGTTTTGGGGCTGCAACCCCCACCGGTCCCTTTAAATTGTCATCGCTTGGGGAGACATTGGGTTGGGCTGACATCTGGCAGGAATATCATCCAGCAGAGTTAGGCTATACTTTTCTCTCAGCGGTGCATGGTTCAGTGTCCCGCCTGGATTATCTGTTCACACTCCAGGGCTATGTTCACAGGTTTGCTCAGGCCACGCATCATCCAATAGGGTTGTCTGATCATTCTCCGGTCTCTGTATCACTCCTCTTGCAGGTTCAGAGGCCCCCACTGAGATGGCGGGTGTCTCTGTGGCATTTAGGCGCACCAGATTACCAGAAATGTCTCCATACAGCGATCCAAGAGTACTTTACCCTAAATACAGACCCTGTTCCCTCCAAGGTGACCCTATGGGAGGACCTGAAACCCACTATCAGGAGGATGGACATCAGCTATAGGACTATAGGTGTGCTTGTGCCAGGAGAATAATAACTGGGTATTGTACTTTTGCCCCAAGATCTTCGGCCAACTGAATCAGGGGAGATATATAGATGTTAAATAGGAGAGGGCTCAATATGGACCCCTGAGGAACCCCCTGTATTCAAGACTTGGGGAGACGCTGCAAAAGGAAGGATCCAGACTTGCTGGGATCTATCCGCCAGATATGATTCAAACCTCTTCCAGGCTAGACCATTTACCCAGAGAGTCCGAAGACTGGCCAATAGGAAAGAGTGGAAGACTGTACTGAATGCCGCAGAGAGGTCCAACAGCACCAGGCCCGCTCTGCCACCTGCATCAAGGGATTCCGGAATGGCTTCTGATATTTCGACCAGCGCAGACTCTGTGCTATGCCTAGAGCGGAAGCCAGATTGAGCAGGGTGAAGAAGAGGAAATCTCTCAACAAAGTCAGCTGGCTGTATATTGACCTGTTTTTCAAGAATTTTGGACACTGCAGAGAGAAGCGAGATAGGACGAAAGTTAGAGGGTAGATAGTGGTCCCGAGACTGTCTCTTGAGAAGAGGAATTATCATAGCCTGCTTCCAGGCTACAGGTATTCTGCCAGAGGAGAGGGACAAATCATGGAGTGTATTAACGGCAGGGTAAGTGAGCTCAGCTGCTTCAACTAGCAGCTTGGGCGGGCAAGGGTCTTCGGGGAGCCGGATTTAAGAGACTTAAGTGCCACTAGGGAATCCTGTAGCGAAATTGCCTCAAAGGTCTTAATTTATGATGCAGGTTCGGGTCCTTAGAGCTGGAAAGGGCAATCGCTGCCTTCTGAAGGTCAGTGGTATTGAAGTTAGTTTCAATAAGCCTAATCTTGTCCGTAAAGTGGCCAGCCAAAACCTTGCACCAATCTTGCAACAGATATAGGTTGACTCTCGGCCTTGGGGAAGTTGAAGTCTTTTGCAATGGAAAAGATTTATTTGGCTTTGTTGGCCGACTGGGAGATACGTTCCTCATCGTATCAACTCTTTTCTATAGAGATGACCCTGTAGTACACCTTCTGAGCCTTTTTAAGATTCTCTTTCTTAGATAGGCTATATTTAGGTCGTTCCAGCTGTTTACGTATTGTCCAAGTAGCTTGAGGTGGGAGGAGAACCGGGGTTTGGTCGCACGTTTTCTGCCACCTTTCACACAGAAAAGAGGGTCCAATTGATTGCTGCACCATTAAGCCAGGAGTGGAAGCTGTCTAGGACCTCCTCAGTGTCACACGTGAGCATGGGGAGGACCCAGTCAGCATCTCTTTAAACTCCCCCGGATTAATCCTACTACCATGTGATGGATTGTGCACGAAGCACCATGAGAATTTATTGAGGAAATGGTCAGGCCAGTTCACGGGGGCTCCTTTGAGATCAGCAGCTTTAAGCAAACCAGATCCAAATCATGCCCACCTTGGTGGGTAGGACGCGTGACCCACTGTTATGCTTTGCTGATGAAATTACACATCTACTCACACCTCAGTGATTGTTTATTTCATATGCAAAAATAATGTATAAAAAAACTCAATTTTGGGGATGTGCCAGAAAACCTACCTGTTCTACAAGGAATGCTATCCATTACTCTCCAGGTTTTGCTGCCCACTTGGGACTTAGAATAATTTCTGATTCTGTATTTCTCTGGATTATTTCCTATGGAGAGCCTTTATGGCAGTGACTATCACTTTATATTTTTAGTTTTAAATAAAGCCCTTTAACCTCTCATTGATCTAGAACTTAAATATTGACAAGGCTCAATTACTTATCTGAATATTTTCCTGACAATTTGATGCTTTGGGAGGAGCTTTAACATGGGGACACGTTGCCTCACGAAATTGACATTTAAGACAATCTCTGAACCAGTGAATGTGGGGATTCTGATTGAGGTAAATTTTGGGTGTGTAGGAGGATTGGGGATCTAACAGTCTAACTCAAATGAAGTTTACTTTTCTTTATTACTTTATTCCATATATATTTCTCTTTAAGTCAATACTGATAATTCTTCTAATCTCTTTTCTTCCTTTAGGGTCTGTCTTCATCCTGAAGTTCCAAAGGACCAACACATTCTCTACTCAAGCAAAAAGAAGATGCACTGGTTAAGTGTTTTGTTAACACTATTCTTTTTAAGGGAGGGTGTGAGGGAGACCACCAATATAACTATTCGCCACCAAGTGTAAGGTTTTTAGACCATTCCAAAATACAGAGCTTGTTGGACTTTTATTTTTTTATATATAAAGAGTTCAGTGAGGGCCCCTGTGATTTCAGAGTATTGGGGAATGAATCGTCTGTAATACCCCAATACCCCAAGAAGGCTCTTACTTCTTTCTTGGAAGAGGGCAGGGGAGTATTCAGAATGGTTTTTAGGTCTCGGCTAGCGTAGGCTGCGCTTGCGCAGTCTCGCTGGCGAGATTATATGTTTTCTAGAGTAGGGAGGTAAACGAGCTAGCTCTTCTCCATTGGCTGGCTTCCTAAACGGTGCCCAGCCATTGGAGAAGAGCTTTGTCCGTCACTTTAAGCCCCGCCCGTTTCGGATTGAGGGGCGTGTTTTTTGCTGTCCTTTCTCTCCGTGACGTCTTCAGTCACTCAACAAAAAACACGCCCCCCAGTCAGAAAAGGACGGGGCTTGGCTGGCGCTGTTCTCTGTGTCTAGGTCTGTCCCTGCCTCAGCTCTATGGTCGGAGCGCCCACTCTGGCTCTCCTGTCTATGGTTTTGGTACACTCTATCCCCGCCGCTCCTCTCTATCGCTCGAGTGTACTCTCTGCCCCGGGCGCTCTCTATGGCTGACGCTTATTCCTCAATACGATATTATGTGTGCCTGCCTTCCTGTGCCCCCAGGTATGTGCATTCCTTTTGTGAACTTGCCTCTTTTTTAGCCTGTGTGCCTGAACATGAGCTTGCAAATATAGCCTTGGTACCTATGTATATTTTTTACCGTCTGTATACAAGTGTTGTATGCCTGCAATCATGCTTGCGGGCCTCTCTATTTTTGTGCACGTCTTTGCTCATGGAAACTTAGTAAATGTGTAGGTTCTCGCCTCCTTGCCACATTTGGTTATGTCTGAACTCAGCAGCATGCCCCGTTCTCCTTCCCACCGGGAAGTCACCATGTCTGGTTTGCTGTTGTGTATGCCCGCGTTGACCCGCCGCCATCCCTTAGATTAGAACAAAGCTGGGCGGCTGCCAGGCCTGAGTGGTGTCGTGCTGCGGTCTGCTGACATATCAGCTTACAGCATTCCACGCACCCACGGGACGCCATTACAGGCCTGAGTCATTAGGGGTTCCAGAAGGGGGGTTTACGTGGCTCGAGACTTTCGTAGTAGTAGGAGTTTAAAACAGCAGAGGCGTTTTTGTTAAAGTTTTGCTACAACTTTGTAACGCTGCATAGTCCCGACTGCACTAGGGATCAAAGCATCAAAAGTGTGGTGACTCACGTGAATGAACATATAAGTTAGGACTAGCCCCACACCGGCAAAAAAGATAAAGTCCTGCGTACCCGTCTGTAAATGCGTCTTGGAAGGGTCTGTATGTCTGTGCTTCTAAAACACAGAAAAGAGGCTTAGAAACACCCCAGATATTCGAGGAGAGGAGGATTTACCATTGGAGCTTCAGTACTCGAATATCTGGGGAAAGAGTTTGTTTCTGCACATTGCCTGTTTTCTTTGGCAAACGGGGGTGAAGAATACACGCATGTCAGTTCGTGAAATACATTGGTATGCGTCTCATTTACTGTGGCGCATTTCCCCATCCTCTGACATTATCCATGTACTAAACAGAGTAACAAGCATTGGCAATGCCAATAGGTCTGACTTTAAAAGAAAGTTCTATGGTAATGTGAAGCATTACAAGTAAATATCATAGGAATTAATATGTATTTGTGTAGAACAGGGTTGGATTGGTAAAGCGGGCACAATAATGGCAATGGGTGATGGGCCGGTATCTGAGTTGCAGCTGTGGGCCTCTTTTTTTGGCATCATGGTGGCCGATTTGAGCAACCACGCTCTGCTGTTCAGATGTGCCAGCGGCCCGATGGGGGCCTGAGCTGCATTTTTGGAGGCAGATGTGCCTCTATTACCTCTGTTTTGCCAACAGGCGGAGGTTTCATTCGCAGTCTCTTGCTGGGCTGGCTATTAATGCAGATTGAGCTGGGGCAGGGGGCCTGAGCAGAAGTGACCTTACTTCTAGTCAGGTGTGTGTGTGTGGCTCTGTGTGTGCATGTGTGGTTCTGTGTGTGTGTGTGTGTGTGTTGGGCTCTGTGTGTGTTGGGCTCTGTGTGTGTTGGGCTCTGTGTGTGTGTGTTGGGCTCTGTGTGTGTGTGTCTGTCTGTGTTGGGCTCTCTGTGTGTGTGTGTGTGTGTGGCTCTGTGTGTGGCTCTGTGTGTGTGTGTGTGTGTGTGTGTGTGTGGCTCTGTCTGTGTGTGGCTCCGTCTGTGTGTGTGGCTCCGTCGGTTTCTAATATGAGATCTTCGGGGAGGTTCCTTAGCACACCTACTATAAATGTAGAGCTGGAGCCATCAGAGAATTGAAGGAAATCTCTGCTACGGGATAGGTCCGAACGCCCTGATGGACACAGCAAATATGTACCACTTTCCTAGGAAGAATCTGTGAGGGTTTAACCCGGTCACCCTGGATAACAGACTGACAACACCCAGAGTCTAATAGGGTAGTAACCCAATTACCATTCACCTGTACACTTACATAAAAACAGGTTCCTAATTCCTCTGAATAGAGAATAGACTTGGGAATGTAGCTATCATCCATTGGGTCTTCTGTGTTTTCTTTTGGGGACACAATCTGGTGATGATGCCCCACTTGTCGCAATCAAAACATTGAGGTACTTTATAGACAGGCTTTTCTCATTTGCAGTTCCAGATCTTTGGGTGTTCACTTGCGGACTTCAAAATCATTTTCTCGCATTTCCCTTGAGCAGGGTTGGTGCGATGTCTTTTTCCTGTTTCCCAGGGAAAGACCCAGGATAGGGCTCATGAAAAAGTTGTGACCATATACACAGCTTGTTCTATGGTGAGATGGGAATGTTGTCGTAATCGGCGTTGTGTGGAGAAGGGGAGAGCTTCTAGATATTGCTCCAGATATATAAAATGTATGATATCTTCCTTACTGTTCTCTGACGGTCTTAGCCATTTATCGGATGCTGCTTTCAGTTTGAAAAATAGGGTTTTAGGGTTATTCCCAGGCGCTCCCTTTTCCTTGTGAATCCTAACTCTGTAGGTCTCTGCATCCATACTCAAGTGATCTAGTATGACGTTTTAATTTCTTCATATGGGGTATTTGCTGCCTGATAGGCCGCTTGAGCCTCTCCAGTTAAAAGGGGAACCAAAAAGGATGGCCATTTTCCCACAGGCTTTAGCAGTCCCTTTGAAGTACAGAAGGAAAGCTTCCGGATCTTTACCTGGTACATATTTTTTGTAGGGCGCTAATAGGTCGAACCAAATTGCTACTGCGGGTTCCCTGGATTTTGGAAGTTAGCTGAACCTTCTCCTCAGCAACTTTGAGGATATACTCTACTTCGGGCATAATAGCGTCTTTAAAAATGTCCCAATCACCCTGGGCTTAAGTCCTCTGTAATTACAACTTTTTTTGTATTTCGTCCTTAATTGGTACCGATAGTAAGTACTGCAAAGCATCTTAGTCAGCGGTATAGCCGGTCTTCAGATTTTCGCTAGGGCTCTCCGGCAGCTCCCTCCTGGTTATACCCTGGATACGTGCATGTACCTGTGCAAGCCACGCTCCTCCAGGAGCATGGCTGGGTGACTCATGAGGACATTGGCCTCCTGGTATCCTTGCACTTGGTTACGCTCGCTCTGTGTCCTATGGAGGGCTAGCAACTCTTCCCTTCACTTCGGTCGGCTCGAGACGAGTGACCAACTCCGGTCGGCATCCGTTAGCTGGAGTAGTCCAGTCTCTCTCTCCACTTCAGCGTGTCCTACCTCTTTGCTTTCCGCACCTTCCTATAACGAACAGGCACTTTCCCCTATTGGCTGCAAAGCAGAGATGAGGTCTTGCTTGGAGGCTGGGGAATTTCGGAGGCCGTTCCAGTTAAAGGAGCCAGGACAAAAAAAATGTCAGAATTAAAAGGGAGCAGGTATTGTTCTCTGCTTCTTGTGTCTCCGTGAACAAGCTGAAAATAAAGAAGAGGGTTTACTCTGTGAGGAACACACCAATATTCTTCATCGATTTCCCCCAGCTTGGAGTCCGAGGAGTGTTCTTCCTGACAGAATGTCTAAACAAATTTCTCTGGGCCCTCACTATAGTGCATACATGGGACCCTGTGCTCAGCCGTCCCAATCCTCCCAAAAGCGGAGTTGATTATAATATTTACTGCACAATTCCTTACTTGCACTGCTTTACGAGCTATAACACATATTCTAGAGTGATCTAGGCAAATACACACAAAGCAATAACTTATCTTATTCAGGATAGTAACAAGTTTACTATATTTTATGTAACAGGTATTGGACCTTGGTTCTCATGGGCAGAGAGCGACTACTATGGACAGTAAAGGGGGGGGGACACTCTGAGCTGCACTATATCTGTAAAATAATTCAGTGTCTATACTCATTGTGTGCATGCTGGTCAACTGGAGGCTCTATGTAAACAGGGAGGTTGGGGGGGCAACCGAGTGGGGTGTTGAGCTTCTGCAGATAAACTGCGCCTTGCTTCAATAGCTCCTAAGTATGGGGCCGATGATATCAAAGCATAATCCCAACTTGCACTGAGAACCTTTAAGGTAGGTTTTCTCTGCTCTCAGATTGACACTGTGATTTAGCATTTGTTTAAACCTGGCTTTTTGCTTTTTAAAGAGATTAAAACTTCCTACATTGTAGTAGAACAGGAGCCAAATGACGAGAGCTCTTCCCAGCTCGAAAGGGTGGTTTTATTAATAGTGTACTATTATGGATCACAACCAATTAAAAGAAGGTGCTTTTAGTCAATGCTTTTGTTTGTTGCTGATCCAGGATGTATGATCGGTAATACAAGGGATAGACAACAGAATCTTCATCTCACTGAGCCGCACCAGATAACAAAATCACCATATACATGCACCTAATAACACAGTTTGGATCTGTCCTTATCACCGTAAAGAAAGAACTGTGCTTAGATGAAAAACGTGCATGGTGCTGGGCAACTGAAAAGACAACATTGCGATGACCATTTAGATCCTTAAGGTCATTCTAATGCTAGAATTTTGAAATAACTGATAACTCAACTTTCTCACCCTTTGTAAAGCCTTAAAAAGAGATCACCATCTCTGAAAGTCTGGAAAGCCTTAAAAAGAGATCACCATCTCTGAAAGTCTGTAAAACCCTCCTGCAATTTTCAATCTCAAATGGCTTCATAGCTATATGCTTGCAAAACATGTAATTGCCCTCCGTGGAAAGTGAACATGGGGAAAAACATGCCAATATAATCTCCTGAATAAACACAGAAAATATAGATCTCACTTAATTTTTTAGAGGCAGACCTTCCTATATCTTATCAACGTCGTTTGTTTGCTATTTTCCACCCATGATGTGTACACCGACCATTTAATTAGATAATCAGAGGTGCCTTCCTTCTCCACAGAAAGCGCTGTGGGATTTGTATGCTGCAGTTTCGTAAACAATAAACACCCCTATAAAAATTAACCGTTTAAGCTAGCCCCGATGAAGCCGTTTTTTTAAAGAAAAAATAAGGAGATCGATGTAATTCACAAAAAACAAGAGATTAAGGTTTCTTATAGCCAGTTATTCAGCAAGACAAATAATGTTTCACACATCAAATCTCAGTGGAACAATTGTAATTGCTTTGAGACGCCCTTGGTGTATAAATATGCTCATCATACTTGCTTGTTTACAACCGTGCTACAGTCAGTTGCTAAACATTTCGTACCAAAACGATCTTTAAGTTTTCTTCAGTAAAAAAAAATACTAAGGCCACATGTAAAGAAATACAACTATGGCAAAAACATTTATATCAGTTCTGTCAATCAATAGAAAACTATCAGATCACGTACTGGACATAAAAGTAAATTTCACATGGAAGACCACATACATAATATAATATGAATGTGATTAAAAGCGCAGATAAAATTAATTCATATAAAAAACAAAGACGTTTCTAGATAAACCCAAGCCATTGCTGTTAGCAACCCAAATATTTTTACGTATTGCCCCTATAGAATCAAAACATGGCTCTTTCCTCCACCCCTCTAAACATGTCAGCCATAGTCCATCCCCCCCCCCCCCGTCAATAAACCCCAGGAGTAGCTACCAGCGCCAGGATACCTGCCAGGTGACAGTCGCGCTCTATAAATATTTTAAATAAATAATAAATAAATAAATAAAAGAAACTTGCAACGCCGTGACAAATGAGTGGGGAGGAAAGCATTTGTAGGTAAATCAGCGCTGGTCTTACTTGTGCAAAATAGCAGTCTCTAAAAAGTGGTAAAATAGGTTTTGCACGCAGCTCCTCAGTATAAAAACCACAGAAAAAGTGGTCAGAGAAATTATCATGCACATGGTTGTAGGGTTCCTAACTTCGAGAAACCTTTAGCTACAGTAAGGGACTAGTGGATACAATTAAATCTAAACCTGGATAAAAGAAAACGATGGTGCAAATTATTCACAAAAGACCAACAAGGTTGATATAAAATCTCAGGACTTTTAATCATACAATGTCTGCATGTAGGTTTCTTAAATTCATTTAATTCCCTATCCAGATTTCTCCTAGTTAAGAATTGAGTTTTTATAGCTTTCACATCCTCGGGGTGCAGCTTTCTCGGTTGATTTAATAGATAGGGTTGCCCTAAAGCAGAAAGCTGCCGAGAGACATATCTTAACCAGGGAATATCTGCAACTCTGTCTAACATCATGCAGTCATCTAAAATAATTTGGTTTGGGTTTGGCTTATCTCTATTCCAATTTTTTAGCCACCATATCAAGGGCGCTGCAGCAATATTATCTGTAATGTAGCCCTGCATTAATTCCTTGTGTACCATAAAGGCTGGAATGCTGGAAGGAGCAGCTAAGAGTTTACGTAGGTGTTTATTTTCAACTCCTTGTAATTCATTGCATTCCTTGTAGCCCCATACCATGCTACCATACACTGTCATGGGGGACGCATTTCTCATTATAAATCTGCAGCAGTGGTGGTATGGGTTTACTCCCCATCTTCTAGCGAAATCCAGTGAGGCTTCTAAAGTGTTTTTTAGGGCTCGCCTGCTGATGCGCTTCTGCGCATAGCTGGCGAAGCTCTATTGTGGCTTATCCAGCGTTTAACCACCACTGGCGATTCCTCTGGCGATTCCTTGCAGTGCATGTGCTTTTTAGGTCGTTGCGCAAGCGCAAGCCCTAAAAAGCGCGTGCACAATGCCACCAGCCGCCTGCCTCGCATTACCACATCAAAGGCAGCCCTCCCAACGCATTTCTCACCCCCTAATTAATCACGGCCGGCCGGCCGTACTTTCAGTTTCACACGGCTCCTTTTAAAACTTGTTTAACTTGTTTTATTCTGCTGTCCTTCACCCCCAGGTCCCCCTGATCGGAGACATTAGGCGCTCTAACTTTAACGAATATGAGACCGATAATATTTGAACTGTGCGCGGTAATTGGTTTCCGTGTGCATCTGCCCTTCAAAGTTATAAAGTGCCAGTAATTCAGGGCAAGATTACCAGCAGCATTGTTTCGCAAAAGACACCCTGGGTAAACGAGGCAGGGGCTGCTCAGACAGTGGAGAGGCTGCGATTAGAGCCTGACCGGGCACAAACATCCCTAAGGCAGTCAGCCGGTGGCGCTCCTGCAGACTTTCCTCCCAATCATTCGTTCTCTTATCACTTAGTGCCGGTTTTTAACAATAATACATTAATAATGTAGGAGGCTCCTAATTCGTGCGTACATCATGGGCAATCATATATGAAACAGTATAAAGTATACTTTATTTATTTCCTGCACATATTGCTTGCCTTTACATTGTGGCGGTTTCGCAGATTAGCGTCATTAGAGGACCCAATACGCAACTTTACACCTGGGTGCTGCACTGTAAACCGAGGATTTACGGAAATGAAAAAAATAAAATTGCGCAGTTTAACATTCTAATGCTTTGACTCCAGACACGTTTCCCCCACGGTGTCCATCTTCTATTTCTACTTTTACCATTGCCTCTTCCTCTGTGTGCATCATGAGTCAGCCGGGCGAAGAGGCCTCCGCCTCCCTCTACGAGATCCGGCCGTTTATAAAACAGATGTGACTTGCATAGAAAGTGTTAGTTTTTTTTTTTATATCTGGCCCGTTCCTCCACTGCCCCTTTGTTACCCTTTTCTTTTGTTATGTATTCCTTCTGCACTCCAGGGAGACTGATAGAAGGTCAGTAACTTGGCAGTGATTTAAATAAAAGAGAGACCAAAGACCTAAAAAGTAATTCAGTAGACACGAAGAGTGCACTAGCAACCAGTTTATGAGATTTCCTTCACCTCGCTTTAGAGATGGGTGAGCCAACAAGTTTATTGGGCTAGTGGATTCAAGTGTCTGCCTGGACTCTTACAGCCTCATGCATATAAGCCAAATTATACAACAAACCACATAAAATATGACAGTTTTCGGAAAGGTGTTTTCAAATGTAAACACCACCTCGGAGAAGCCATTCCCGACAGTGCCACCAAATGATTATTTTCGGGTACGTGCAGGAAGCAATCAACCCGACTACCGCCTGGAAGTTTCGCCTCACAGACTGGCTTCCATCTTTTGCGACGTCTCAGACACTAATTAGGAAACTTGTTTGCCCCTTCCCTTCTGTATGATGCAGGTCTCTTTTCTGTATCACACTTTGTCTGTCCTGCCCCACCCAGTCTCTCCCGTGGGTGCACTTACATTTCTCTATCATTTCTCATTGTCTCCACTTAGTGTCTTTATTGCTCTCTTCCTCTCGTGCGTTGATCTTATTTTTTCTCATCCACATTGCCTGTCTAATGCATGTCTCTTTCCTACTCTGCCCTTAAAATATTGGAATTCCGAGTTTCCCATTCACTCTCCTAGTCTCTTTATTGCTGTCACTCTATCTCTCATTGCTATATTTCTCCCAGAGTATTCTATCTCTTGCCTGTGTCTGTTTGTGCACCCATACTTTTATTATCTGTATAGCTCTCCTCTCTTGGACTCAAACTTTACACTTCCTCTTGCCTCTCTCTCTCTATCACTTTTACCCAATGATGTTGTAGTAAATCCACAAGGCAGGTAGATAAATAAATAGGATTTATTTAGTTGAATATACACAGCTCTTCATCTGCCAGTCTCATCTGTCCCTGATGCAGTTGCCCATTTAACGCAATCACCCACAACACGGTTCATTCTTTCCACAAGACCATTGGTTTGTGGATAATAGAGAGAGCTTTTAAGGGGTTTGATCCCACAGGTCTTAAGAAAAGTTTGAAATTCCATACTTACAAACTGTGTTCCATTATCTGAGATAACAAATTGTGGAAAACCTTCTCTCAAAAATACCTCTTTGAGAAATTTGATATTAGTCGAATTAGCTTCTCTTACCACTTTTATTTCAGGCCACTTGGATGTATAATCCATCAAAACTATTATAAACCTCATCCCCATAGGTAAAACTTCATATGGACCCATGATGTCGATACCTATTTTAATCCAAGGGTTAGCTGGGCATTCAATAGGAGATAAAGGTGGAACCATAACTTTTAGCGATTTCTCAGAAGAACAGCACACAGGACAATTTTCAACAAACGTCCTGATCTCACTATCCATGCTTGGCCACCAAAAATCTTGTCGTATACGACGTATCGTAAGAGATATACCTAAATGCCCCTCATGAGCCTCTTTCATAATGATAGGCCTAAGACAATGAGGTGGAATAAGTTTCTCACATCTCAGTATTAATCCATCCTCTATTGAAATTTCTGACTCTACTTTCCAATATGGTTGTAATTCGGAAGACAAGGACTTCTCCTTTGGCCAACCATTTTTGATAAAATCGAGTACCTCTTGTAATACCTGGTCCTTTAATAAAAATGCCTTCCAATCTTCCTCAGATCCAACAGCCAAAATGGGTACATCTATCGATGCTACAAAACAATCCTCCTCATCTTCCTCATTTAAGTCTTGAAAACTGGTGCCCTCACTCACATCGCAACTTTGTGGATAACGTGACAAAAAGTCAGCTCGTGTGTTTTTACCACCAGAAATATGTGTGACATCAAACTGATATTGAAGTAACTTGGTAACCATCCTAGTGATCCTTGGTGTACAACATTTGCTAGGACCAGCAGATAAAATAGACACCAGTGGCTTGTGATCTGTGATTAAGTTGAAATGTTTACCCCAAACATAAGGTCGATACTTATCAATAGCCCATACACAAGCCAACAGTTCTTTCTCTATAACAGAGTATTGAATCTCAGCACTCCTTAGAACTCTGGAGGCAAAAGCAACTGTATATTCTTGTTCACCAGAGTGTTGAGTAAGAATAGCTCCTAAACCCACTTTGCTCGCATCCACTGTAATAGAACAAGACAAATCAGGGTCAAATGGTGTAAGAGCATCGCTCTTCTTCAAAATATCCTTCACCTCCATGAACGCACGATCACAGTCTGATGTCCATGAAAATTTAGTAGAGAGCTTGAGTAAATTGCTAATGGGTTTAACTAGTGACGCATAGTTAGGAACAAACCTTGAATAATACTCCAACAGTCCGAGTAATGACTTAACTCCAGACCTGTCTTTAGGTACAGGTGACTTCAGAATAGCATCAATTAAACCTTGTCTTGGTCTGATTCCTTCATGAGAAAGCAAATGACCTAGGTATTCTATTTCACTGCAACTAAACTTGCACTTTTCAGTTTTCAATATGACTCCACTTTTTTTGAAAATTTCCAATACTTTCCTAATAGTGTTATCATGTGTTTCATCATCTTTGGCATATATCAAAACGTCATCTTGAAAGACAAGAACACCCTCAACATCTCTTAATAAATTTTGCATCACTCTTTGAAAAACAGAAGCCGCAGAGGCTAGTCCAAAAGGCATTCTTTTGTAGCGGAAAGTACCGAGTGGAGACACAAAAGCTGTTAAAGATCGTGATTCTGGGTGAAGTTCTATTTGATGATAGGCACTAGCCAGGTCCAATTTTGAGAAAATGTTCGCACCTTTGATACTGGTAAATAGGTCTGTAATTTTGGGCAAAGGGTGGGAGTCAACCCAAATTTCTTTATTAAGGGATCTAAGGTCCACACACACCCTCAGTTTACCATCTCTCTTGCGTGCGACCACAAGAGGAGACAACCATAATGATGAGTCAGTAGGTTCTATAATTCCCTTTTCACATAGCATGGGCTGTGAAGGGGAGACATGATGTTTTTACATCTATTGAAAGCATGCTTTGGTTTTACAGAACTACACCACACTCTTCCACGAAAGTTTCGCCTTTTGAGGTACTAAGAGGTAGGAAAGCTAAGTTTTCGACCGGGATGGATGTGCAAGTGGTCTCACTCTTTAGTTGATGTTGAGTCAGTTTTAGAAACAGTCAAAATTAATTCTGAATTGACACAGAATAAGGAGAAAGCATGGTTTGACAAAAAAAGAAACGTCAGGATGGCTACATTGAATGTAGGAGATTCTGTTAGAATTAAGAATTCTACTCACACAAAGAAAGGGAAATGTAAATATAGTGAACCCATCAAGATTGTACGTATTGGTATCAATGCTGTTCAAGTAGAAGGTGGGTGCTGGTGGAATATTTCAAAAATTGTAAAAGTAAAGACAAAAGTTGTTTCTGAAGGTCATAATGGACACGACAGCAACATAGATTCGTCTCGTAGGAAGAGTACAAGAGCTATTAATTTACCATGCAGATTTCGTGATTAGGTACTGTTATATGATGCCCTCTTCTTTCTCTTTCGTTCTCCCTGTGTCTCACTGTACTGCCTTTTGCCCATCTCTTTTTTTCAACTCGTCCATCTACTACCACTATCTCGTCTGTATCACATACTTCCCAGTCCCTCATTTGCTAGCCCCATGCATTCATTTTTCCCCAACTTCTCGTTGTCTCCCTCCAGTTTGTCTTACTCTTTCTCTCCCTTTCATTCATATTGTCTGCTCTCGTCTTTCTCTCTCGCTATCTCTCTGGCCCACTCGTACCTTTTTCAGACTCACTATCTCCTTCTTTCATAGCACCTTCAATTTAGCTGCCACTGCCCTTCAGTCTCTCTGTGCCCCTCCTCTGCCTGCTCTATGCCTGTGCCTCTCCGCGGCTTGACCTGCTCGGTGGATCGTCGTCTTCCATATCGGCCTTTGCCCCTCCGGTTTCTCACCGCATGATCTCTGTGTGCGGCACTCTTCTTCCTCAAAACCTGCCATCCTTTCTCTCTTACTCCTTCTTTGTGTCTGTTTCTCAGGCAGTTTCTGCCTTCTATCTCCCCTCCTCTCCCTCCTTCCCTCTTGTCCTCCCTCTCCCTCCCTCCCCTCACTCTCTCCCTCTCCCTCTCTCAGTCTACCTCTCTCCCTTTCCCTCACTTCCCTCTCCCTCTCTCCTCTCTCCCCCTCTCCCTCTCTCCTCTCCCTCTCTCCTCCCCCTCTCTCCCCCTCTCCTCTCTCCCTATTTACCTTCCCCCTGCTCTCCTTTTTCTCCCTCTCCCCATCTCCCCCTCTGCCTGCTCTCCTCTCTCTCTCCCTCCCCTCTCTCCCCTCCATCCTTCGCTCTCGTCCTCCCCCTCTCTTACCCTCCCTCTCTCCCTCTACCCTCTCTCCCTTTCTCTCTCCCTTTCCCTCACTTTCCTCTCCCTCTCTCCCTTTCCCTCTCCTCCCTCCCCTTATCCATTTCCTTCACTTCCCTCTCCCCCTCTCCCTCTCTCCCTTTCCCTCTCCTCTCTCCCCCTCTCTCTCTCATCTCTCCCCCTCTCTCCTCTCTCTCCTCTCTCTACCCTCTCCCTGCTCTCCTTTTTCTCCCTCTCCCCATCTCCCACTCAGCACCACCACAGCATCACTCAGCACCACCACAGCATCACTCAGCACCACCACAGCATCACTCAGCACCACCACAGCATCACTCCGCACCACCACAGCATCACACAGCATCACTCAGCACCACCACAGCATCACTCAGCACCACCATAGCATCACTCAGCACCACCATAGCATCACTCAGCAGCACCACTCAGCACCACCACAGCACCACCACAGCACCAGTCTGCACCACCACAGCATCACTCAGCACAACCACAGCATCACTCAGCACCACCACAGCATCACTCAGCACCACCACAGCATCACTCAGCACCACTGCGCCATCACAGCATCAATCTGTGCAACCATTCAACAACAACTGGTTCAATTATGTTCTCTCAATGTTTCAAGCTTTATTACAAATGTCACAAAAAGATGTTAATATTTCACTTCTGTTCTTGGATTTTCGTCACAATAAAATACACTGAACATAATCTTCACAAAAGTTTTTTACAAAAGTTTAAGCTATTGCCATTATAAATTACAATCACTTTTATTTAAGTATTAATTACTTAAAAAAATTAAAAGCCATTGTTATTTGTGATATCAATACATCTAAGTCACGTAAATACAAATCATGTTGATTTTATTGGACCTCTCTGCCGCATTCAACACTGTCCCGCACTCACTCCTCTTGACTCGTTTGGCTGAGATCGGTGTACTGGGTTCAGCATTGGAATGGGTGAAGTCTTTTCTATCGGACAGGTCTCAGCAGGTTTGGATCCCACCTTTTTCATCCTCGATTAGGCCCCTTACTACCGGGGTTCCCCAGGGATCTACATTGAGCCCCCTGCTTTTTAATATATACCTTACCCCTCTTATTGTGCTGGCCGAACAAATGGGAGCTAAAATTATAGCGTATGCAGATGACACGCAACTTTTATTTACATGGCCGGATGCAGTAACTAACACAGAGGTTGTCTGTTCGTGCCTTTCTGCTGTGTTCAACTGGCTAGCAGTGGCGCAGCTGAAATGCAACGAAGACAAAACTGAAATTTTGTTGTATGGCCAATTTCCGCCTAATTTTAGAGAACTCGTGGCCGTCTGATTTTCCCCAACCAGACTCAGTTACTATCCCTGCAAAGAACTTGGGAGTTTGGTTTGGAGAGGATCTGAGATTCGAGGCACACATAAAAAAACTCACAGGGGTGTGCTTCGGATCCCTTAAAGCCATGAGAAAGTTCTTTCCTTATTTGCCATCTTCAGCAAGAGAGTCGGTTGCGAGGGCTTTAATTTTATCTCGGCTCGACTATGCCAACTCTCTTCTTAGCGGAACTCCTGCCTTCTTAGTCGCGCGACTGCAGATTATCCAAAATGCGACGGCACGTTTGCTGTGCAATGTGCCAAGTAGAGAAAGTGTGCAAATACATATGAAGGAACTACATTGGCTGCCGGTTGCGCAAAGGATAATTTTTAAAATCCTTACATTAGCATTCAAAGCAGTCAATGACCTTGGGCCTTCTTATCTGAGGAAAAGATTTAGCCGCTATATCCCCACTCGGTCTCTACGCTCAGCTGACTGCAATTTTTTTTTTTTTTTTTGAAAACCTTTATTGGTCATAAACACATGAAATACAGCTCAGAGCCTACAACCCACATTCCTGGGCCGGCTTTCACAGTGCCTCGAAAGAGGATGGACTTGTAGTCCTAATAAAGTTATGGGATGCACACAGCAAGCCGCCTACAACCCATCCGGGCCGGCCGCGTTAGTATGAAACATGGGTCATAGAGGAAATCGCAGGAAATCATCTTGGTTACACTGTGAGTCCTGAGCAGCAAAGCAATGAGGTTACATTTTACATTTATAACAACTTAACAACATAACATTTCCATTTCCTGCCCCCAGCGACTCTTCCATACCGGGGCAGTGGAATGACGGAGCTTAGTCGCGCGGGGGGCGCAGGGTCGAGGTCACTATTCAGCATCGGACGCCAGTCAATGCTGGCCGTGTCTTTACTACTGCTATACTGTTGACTCAACCCCGGAGAAGGTAGTTTGCTCGCTTGCCATGTAGAGAGTGCGATATTGTGTCTAGCTATGGATGTGTTGCAGTGGATGATCGTCTGAATGAGAATATCAGTTCCGAACCAAGTCCGAATAACACAAGAGGTGAGAGGGGGAGGGGGGGACGTTCGTCACCCCGCAATCCCGTCACACCTCGATCCGTATGTTATGTACCAGGGGGGGCGTAACAGTATGTGCTGCGCGTGTTCACTTACGCAGGCCCTAAAGTAAGCCATGTCCAGCAGGGGGTAGCATATGTTGGGGGCGCGTGTTGGGGTAATGCCATTGAAAGTGTGTGAATGGGCACAGCCCCCGTGTGTGAACGGAGCGGTTATCGCTGCAGTCCACCCCTCAATTATCCCCCTCCACAGAATGCTCATCATTGTGTAAGTGAAGTAGGTACGAAGTAAGAGGGCCCCATAGATCTTTGGGTCGTGATTTAGGTGGTAAGAGGTCAGCATAGTTGTGTACTTGTTCTTGCCAGGTAGCCATGCAACTCAACCAGTCCTTAAATTTAGGTGCCCGCCCTCTGCCCCATCTGCATGCCACCTGACGTTTGGCCAGAAGGAGGCTCAGTGCAAACATTTTTCGGTTAGTCTTAACAGCAGGGTGAGCTAGTCCGAGCAGCGCTATCCTAGGACAAGGGTCTATGGATAGTCCGAGCATTTCCGAGAGAGCTTCAAACACTTCCACCCAGTACGTGGCGACTGCTTGGCATCCCCATGCTAGGTGTATAAAATCTGCCCCCGGGATGCCACATCGGAGACATCTATCGTTCTCTTTGAGGCCCAGACGGTGCAGTTTTGCCGGCGTGAAATAGAGCCGGTGCAAGAATTTATAATGGATCAGTCGGAGACGTGTGTTTCCGGTTACAGCATGTGTGTGAGAGCAGCTCGTCTCCCACTGCTCGTCTGATATGGGTTCGGGTAGGTCAGCGTCCCAGTCCTGACGGGCTTTAAAGGAGGGGGGCGATGGAGCCACCTGGATGTGTTTGTACAACATGGAGACTACATGCTTCGGGACCGTGGCCTGGAGCAGGGAGTGCAGAGGCGCCATGATTTCTGGTTCGTCCGGAAAATTGGGCGTGACGGATTTTATGTTTTGTCGGAGGCGGACATAGAGGAAAGTATCCATCATCGTGGGGGTGTTGTCCCCAAAAATCTGCACAGCAGTGCGGAAGGCGCCCTGCAGGTAAAGATCTCCCCATGTGTTTATAGCGTATTTGGCAAGGAATTTACGTCCCAATTCTTCTCGGGCGATACTCACCCTGGGGTCATTAGCCACCGCCATTAGAGGCGAGTAGGCGAATAGTACTCCCATATGCCCTGCAATGCGCTTCCAGGCTCTGACAGTACAGTCCACCGTAGACGGGTCTCTGTCGGTCATACTGACCGTAGTGTAGAGATACCCAGAGGGTTTTTCTGGTCTCATATAACCATCATCAACCGCCAGGTGGGCCATAAATGGAGGGGGATGGAACCAGTACGCCGCAAAATGGCCCTGGGCACAATCGTAATATTTTCGGAAGTCCGGGACTTCAAACCCTCCCTGATGGTAAGGTAACATCAGGGTTTTTAAACTAAGTCTAGTTTGCTTGCCTCCCCAGATCAGTCGCGAGAGCTGGGAGTTGAGGGCCCTAAAAAAGCAAGACCCCGGGCTATAGGGAATATTCGTAAAAAGATACAATAGTTTGGGGAGGACCACCATCTTAATAAGTGATATGCGGCCCGCCATGGATAGAGGAAGATGTATCCACCGTGTAACGCTGTCTGTCAATTTGTCCAGGACCGTCCCATAGTTAGCTCGGATAAGGTCCTCTCTATTCCTGGTGATTGTGATGCCTAGATACTTTATTTCATCGGATTCCCACACCAGGGGGTAGTCAAGGGGAAACTCCGAGGTCTTGTCTGTCAAGGGGAACATAGCAGATTTCGCCCAGTTGATCTGTATCCCCGCTATAGCCCCAAATTTAGTAATCTCGCGCAATAAGGGATTTAGATTATCTCGTGGATTGTCCACGTATAGGGTCATGTCATCAGCGTATAGTGCAATCAGGAGTTGCCGTTCCGGGTAGACTAGTGCACGATGTTTGTGGTGTTGTCTAAGCTTCGCGGCTAGGGGTTCGATGGCGATAGCGAAGAGTATCGGGGACAGAGGGCAACCCTGTCGGGTACCCCGATAGATTTCAAACGGAGCGGAGCGCGCCCCATTGAGTAGCACCGTAGCTTGGGGTTTATAGTATAACAGCCGAATCCAGTCAAGAAAATTAAAGGGGACTCCCATCCTCTCGAGCAGTGTAAGAAGGTAGTCCCACTCCAGGGAATCGAACGCCTTTGTAGCGTCAAGGAAAATGGCAGCAGCCTCGCACCTGGGGTTAATATCTTGCAGTACTGCTTGTAAGGTACGCAAATTATGGGACGTGGCACGGTTCGGAACGAACCCCGCCTGATCTGGAAGGACGAGTCTTTCCATAAGGAGGTTAAGACGTGTAGCGAGAACTTTAGCTAAGATCTTGCTGTCCGTATTCAATAGCGAGAGGGGCCTGAAGGAGTCGCAATGTTCGGGTGGTTTACCTGGTTTCAGCAGCGACGTTATTAAGGCTTCCCGCATCGTGAGGGGGAGTGAGCCTTCTTCCAATGCCGCATAAAAGACCTGTTTCAGTATGGGTGCTAGTACATGTAGAAAGGATTTATAAAAATCTATCGGAAGGCCGTCCGACCCCGGTGCTTTCCCTGACTTCATGGACATGATGGCATCCTTGATCTCATCAAGTTCGAGCTCATGATGAAGGAATTTTTGCTGGGACGGTCCCAGCCAGGCAATAGCAGTGTCCTCCAGATATTCCTGCAAATTGAGCGTGTCGTTCCTATGTGAGGTGTAAAGCGAGGTGTAGTGTTCAGTTAACACTTGGAGCTGTGTCTTGGTATCGTGGTGCGGTGTGCCATGTTTGTCCAGTAAAGTCGGGACATAATTTTGATATCGAGGGGTTCTGACTGCATTGGCAAGCGCCTTGCCAGGTCTGTCTCCCTCACCATATATCCGAGCATTAAAGGGCTTACCCAGAAATTTGCCTTCCCTATCCGCCGCTTCTGAGTATTCGTTCAATTTGTCCCTGATCTGAGCATGTACTGCGCCGTCCCAATCTCCATTCGCCATTTCTCGCTCCAGCTGACGGAGCTCCAATTCAAGCTTGTGTATGTCTGTTCGCAGCGCCTTGAGAACTCCCCCCCCCTTTGGCGATACAGCTCCCCCTCATTGTCACCTTAAAGGCCTCCCAAACTGTAGTGAGACTAGAAACTGAATTAATATTTCGTTCAAAGAACTCTGTGATTTCCTGCTCCAATTCAGCAGTGAAGGCAGTGTCAGTCAGGTGTGCGGGATTTAGGCGCCAGTTCAGGAAAGGGGGAGTTGTAAGGGGAATGGTGAGGGAGAGAAGAACCGGGGAGTGGTCCGAGTATGTACGCGCCAGGTGACTTGCTTTGGTTAACCATGGGGATAGACCTGCTGAGACAAATATATAGTCAAGGCGGGCCCATGTGGAGTGGAATGCAGAGCAATGAGTACCCTGTTTGGCGGTGGGATGCATATGTCGCCACGCATCTACCAGGCGGTGCTCCTTCAGTATTCCCATTAGTGATCTCTGAGTATTAGTATAATGAGAGGCATGTGGGTGCGATCTATCCTGTGCGGGTATGAGGGCCGTGTTGAAATCTCCCCCCAGCACCACGTGATCTATCCCCAAAGCCTGTATTTTCCCCCATAGGGTGAGAAGAGCATCAGGGTCATCCGTGTTAGGACCATAATAACATGCAAACAGTATTGTGTGTGAGTGTAATTTCCCCCATAGCATACAGTAGCGCCCCTCAGCATCTATCTCAGTTCCAGCTGGAGTGAAATGTATTCCCCGTTTCACCAGTATTACCACACCTCTAGCGTAATTAGAATAGGAGGAGAACACCCTGCTCACAGCCCATTTAGAAGCGAATGGAGGGGAACCGCTAGGCATCAGATGAGTTTCTTGCAGCATAGCTACAGATATCCCGTGTCTGTCAAGATATCCCAGTATTTGTCTTTTTTTCTTTGGGTTGTTCAGCCCCCGTATATTCCAGGAGGCTACTCGGAACTGCGAAGCGGGCAGTGGTTCAGCTACGTCTCCCATATTTCTAACGGAAAAAGTGAGCGCCAATCATCCACAACATCCATGCACAAATAACAAATGGCAGCAAATATAGGAATCGAAACCCAACTACCCTCTCGGTATGCCCAACTGCTAACGTGGACAACCAACATTTCTGTCCCGCAGGTAACATGTCGGAACATTCCCCCACCCACTCCGGCAACCCCAACTCGCCGGGCATCCTGAACCCACCCAATCCCCATTATCCCTCCCACTCCCCAACTTAAAAACCCTAGAAATGTCACGTATCCCTCCATTCTACCACAAGAAGGGGGGGTTTGGGGCTCGCCCATTGGGGTACCGCACTAGGGGCACCAAACCTGCCATCCACCTCCCTACTCGCACCCACTTGGAACCAGGCAAAGACCCGGTCTCTCGGCGTGGGACGGAGGTGGGCGATCGAGCCTGCCAAATATGTGTACCAAGTCAAGCAACATTATCGATTTGTATCTCACCGTGGTGTAGGCTTCAAGTCCGTCACCACTTCTTGTCCATAGAGCGGTCACTGTGAATATGGATTATTCCTGCTGGTTCATAGGCGAAGTGGATCTGGAGTGATGGGAGTCAGCGCCTCCTCTGGTTTCGTCCGCCCTGTGGTGCTTAAGAAAGTCCTCCACCTGTTGAGGATTTTGAAAGAAGTGTTGTTTGCCCCCGTAGGAAATCTTCAGCTTAGCCGGGTACAACATGGCGTATGTCATCTCTCGATCCTGGAGCTTTTTCTTTACACCTATGAATTTCCTCCTGGCTTCCTGTACTGCTTGGGTGAAGTCCGGGAAAAATGAGAGTGTAGTGTTACAGTAACTCACCGTGCCAATCTCTCTCGCTCGTCGGAGCACTGCGTCCCGGTCTCTATAATTGAGAAATCTCGCTATGATGGGCCGAGGTTGGGCACCTGGCGGTGGGCGTGCGGCCAAGGATCTGTGGGCTCGCTCCACTATTAAGTGCGAGGAGAACGATTCTTTACCAAAGAGTTCGACGACCAGATTTTCAATGAACACCTCCATTTTTCCAGTGTTGGTGGACTCTGCAAGGCCCAGGACGCGGATGTTGTTGCGCCTGGACCTGGCTTCTAAATCCTCGTTTTTCTCCGCGATGATTTTTAAGAGCCTGTCCATTTGGGTCACCTGCCTGGCGTTCGTAGTGGCACCATCTTCCAGATCTGATATTCTATCTTCCGCTTCTTTGATTCTGGTGTCGTGCTGTTCCAGTTTGGTAACCACACTGTCCATGCGAGTATTGATCGTGTCAACCTTGGCGTCAATGCTAGTCAGACTCTGCTGCATGGTCAGCAGCAAGGCTTTCCAATCGTCCCCCGGTGGTCCACGGGCAGGAGGGCTACCGTCGGGTTCGTGCATGGTTCTGGAGGCCCGTTTAGATTCAAACGGTATTTTGGTCTGCTTGGCGTCATTGCGGCCCATGTCGTGTCTAGGTGCACGCGCAGCCGGCGTGGTAGGAGCAGCCAGTGTGTGGTGACGCGAAGTAGCGTCTATGTGACAAGGCGGAGTGGCAGGGCGAGAATGAACACTTGTGGAAGTGGCACTATAGGCGCAGTGCAGCTCAGAGGTGACGTCTGTTTGAATTCTACGGCTCACGAGCCCAAAGTAGTGAGGCAGGGCTAGTGAACAATGTCTCCCCGGCCCCCGGTGAAGCAGGAGAAGCAATCAACTTTAGCTAGATCCGCCCATCGACACATCAGCCAGGGTCCCTCTGTGCGGACTACAACAGGAGAGCAACCAGAAGAGCAACCAGGAAAGCAGTACCTGTAAGGGGGGCCAGATCACATCGCAAGTTGCGTCCTGTAGCAGAGCAAGTGGTTTTGGGCAGATATCGCCGGCCCTGTGTCAATGTTCAGCGTAGCCGGAGGGCAAGGTCACGTAGGCATGCGAAGGAGCAGTGAGGCGGCCTCCGCGCCCCGCCAGTGTGCGCTGGGAACGATGTGCTCTCTGGGCCGGTGTGTTGACAACCCCCCGGCAGTGCACCTCGCGTGTTGAAAGGCGGGAAGGACGCTTCAGGAGAGCAGGCGGGTGCAGAGAGCGCTGTATGAGATGCATGCAGGGTCACACAAGCAGCATGAACGAGCCCACAGCCCTAAGGGAGCCAGCAGGTAGACCACAGTGCTGTGAGGGCGGCGGGAGGGTCAGAAATAGCAAGTGGGACTAGCGTAGCTTCAATGCGCTACAGCGCAGGATATATGTCTGCTCCCTGCAAGAGTTCAGTAGTGCCCCAGCCGTATCAGCGCCTCTGCAGTCCCTAAAGTAGTGTGGGAGGCGGCTCCTGATATTGCGTCCTGTCACTGCTCGCTGAAATCCGCTCCGCCGCTAATGGCCGTGTTCGCGCCTTTTTCCGCCTTTAACGGCCGTCCGCAGTCACTCCCAGGACGCGGCAGTAAGAGGAAGGGCTCACCTTCAATGCAGGGAGGTCTCCATCCAGCAAGAGGCAGGCGTAGAGGAAGCGGCGGTTGAACGTGTGCTCCGCAGTTGATTTGTCCGCAGCCCCGATCAGGCCGCAAATCCCCGGAGTTTCCTGGCCAGTCGGTCCCGGAGCGGCGGGTCACTGGCAGACAACCCGAGCCGCCTCCGAGCAAAGCCGCTGATATCTCCGCTTCCAGGCGGGCGATTTCGACGCTGCTGGCACCGCCGAGTGCAGGAAAGCGCTGCGGTCACCACGGTGGGGAGAGAGAACAGGTATCCTCGGTCAGGATGGTCAGCAGGATCGGTCAAAGGCTCGATCTGGCGAGAGCCTCACTACAGTGCGGCCATCTTGGTTTGGCGCCACCTAGCGCCCCCAGCTGACTGCAATTTCTTGAGAGTGCCCCGCTTTCAGCGAGTGCGTCTGGGAGGCCAGTCACTTGCTGTTGTTGCAGCTCGGACTTGGAACACTCTACCTCTACCCCTGAGATCGATTGAAAATGTTGTTCCTTTTAAGAAGGCACTTAAAACTTATCTTTACAGAATTGCCTACTAGCTCTTATAATTCCTTTCTGCTGGCCACTTGCTTGTTTTTCTTTTCGCGCCAGGATACTCTGGTAGTAATAGAGCGCGCTATAAAACAGCTAAAATAAAAATAAAAAATAAATTACAAATGCTATAGGTGTCACATTTGCCAAAGTTATAACTATTGGCATTGTAAATGACAAAGATATTAATTTAGCTATTTTCAAAACAAAAACAAAAAAATCGTCATTTACAAGACCAATAGCTCAAACTTTCCTAATGCGAGACCTATTGCATTGCAAATGCTTGTCTTTAGTACGCGCTGTGCCACCAAAGTGCCATTTTCATCGAATAACACACCCACGTATGGGGAAGTTGGTAGATTGGTTAGCACTCTACCTTTACATATAAGGGATTGTTTCTTGACATTATGTGAGATTTATTAAAATCTAAAGGTCGAGAACTACTATAAAATCAATAAAAGTATTAACTAAACATTTCAAAGCAATCAGAGTCCTGGCAAGGAAAACTGCATCATCTGCATATAAAAGAGCTGGAATTAATTTAGAACCTACTCTCAGGATGTCTAAACACGAGTCAGATAGCACAGCCCCCAACTTATTTATATAAAGTGTAAACAAAACCGGTGCAAGAATGCACCCCTGCCTCACTACTATTTTTACCTTCCAGACTTTCATTAGGGAGCCGTTCTCATTATATCTTGCCAAGGTAGTCAAATTATGATGGGACCAATGCAAGAAACATACTAAGTTCCTGGCCATCCCTATTACGAGCAGCAATTGCCATACTTCAGACCGGTTTACCCTATCAAAAGTGGACGTGAAATCCATAAAAGCCAAAAACATATGCCTTTTTTGGCTAGGGTATATTTTCTGGTGATCATGAGTAGGTTCATACATTGCTCCACTGTACCACTGCCCTTACGAAAGTGAAATTGCAGTTCAGACAACACACCTTTTTTTCCAACCAAATGCTTAAACGATCTAAGATCCATTATTTTTGCTGCGGAATCCGATACAGAGATCGGGCGATAACAGGCAGGATGATTCCTGGCACCTTTTTTATAAATTGGCAAAATCACCGCCGTTGACCATGAGTGGAGTAGACCTACCCTTGTAGCCGCATTGAACACCTTTGTTAAAATGCTCGCCCATGTACCAGAGTCTGATTTATAGAGGTCCACAGGTATCCCATCGGGACCAGGGGCTTTCCGTACAGACATACCCTCAATCGCTTTCTGTACCTCTTTTACCTCAAACCCTAATGCGAGTGGTTCAGCACTAGGTACCCAGGAGGAATCTGTTTGTTTTATAGCAACCTCTGCATACATCTGCTCAAAGTGACTGACCCACCGATCGGCAGGAAGAACTCAAGTTCTTGTATTATTATCTTTAAAAAAGGGGCTATTTACTACCTTCCAAAATGTGGAACTATCGGCTTGGACACTCGCCTGTGTTCGTTCCTCCCATGCCTGTTCCCTTAAAGCAGCCTTCCTTAGTTTTAGAGCCAAATCATATGCTTTCCTTAGGGTTTTAAACAGCTCAGGATCTCTAGGTGAACTTTTTAGTGCGATAAAAAAGGGCTTTGTGAGCTTTAGAACAATCGGCGTTGAACCACTTAGCCTCCTTAGTACCCGCCGAGCTCTTTTTATACGTTAGCTTTTTACCAATTTGCTTTGCCAATTTGACAAAAGTCTCTAGTACTTCTGTGGGCTCATTATGTACATTAAGGCACTGCTCAATATCCTCTTTGCCCTCAGTGTATAACTCTGCTAAAAAGAGCTCGGACATTTTTCTCCCATCTTATTTTCGATCCTGATCCGTGGGCTGAAAATCCCCGTTTGCGAAGGTTCTTAGCTCAGCCCCCCTGAAGACCATTAAACCTTTAGATTCAGCAATGATGGGATTATGATCACTAAAACAGGTCCGGGCCGCCCTGACTTCACGCATATTTTGGTATAGAGGGACTGATATTACAAAATAATCTATAGTTGAGCTGCGCACTCTCCCAAAAAACGAAGCTCTTACCTCTGCTTCATCCTCAGACTCTAGACAGTATAAATTATTACTAGCTAATAAACTTTCTAGCCAGTGGCCTTGAATGGAATGTTCGAAATGGGCCACGGGTGGTAAGTCTTCAAAAATATCCCTTTCTAATAAACATTTTAGTTGGCAATGGTGTACATTAAAATACCCCATTATGATTGTTTCGTAGGGAGTGTCTCTCCTGTGTAAGGTCCTCTATAAAACTTTCAAGAGCGATTTAATTTTCATTATCATGCTCCCTACAAAATGAGTTATAAAAAAAATTACAATAACCAGGGTTACACTACTTGGAAAGGTTAATTCCACTGCTAGCAGATGTGGAGAGGAGCTGAGCAGCCCTCAACGGTACATGACAAATCAAGCGATATTAGAGGGCGCAAGCCACCCTTTGCTCGTCATATAGCTGATGGGGATGCAGAATAATAATATGGGGCAAAAACACCCATCACAAAGGAGTCAGACGTATTCCATGTTTCTTGGAGTGCAATAATGTGACCCGTCTTTAATATTGCTAACCACTGCTCATCATCCTTTTTCGCCTTCAGCCCTGCAATGTTCCATGTCATAAAGGTACACACAGAGGGATCTGTCACTTGGTGGTCACAGGGTAGTGGAAGCAAACTAATTGGTTGCGTTGTTAAAGGAGGGTTGGTACTGACCGTAGTATTACCTGGGGTTGGCTGTCAATCAACCCTATCCAGATCCCTTAAAGGTGCAAATCTGTTTGTGAAGGAATTATAATATTCCTAGTAATGCCCACTTGTTGTGTCAACAACAACCTCCCTTGGGGCCGATTGTATCCATTTCCCTCACTACAAGGGTGTAGTGGCCCTTCTGGGTAGAAAAAAGAAAGTGGAAGAGCCTGAATTCCTGTGTACGAGTCTGCTATCATCTGGCCTTGTTATCATGGTTCTTACGTGTAAAGGATGGGTTACATTGACCACAATACAGTCCCCACTCCTGTCTTTCCTTGTGGCTTCTTTCCCCACCCAACCAACTCTTCTGGCCATGATAATATGGGGGGGAGAAGATCAACCATGTGTTTGTGATTTGTCCAGACAGTGTATGACCTTGTGTATTAAATCCATTGTTGTCTCTTTGGGGGTTCTCCTGTAAGGGAGGAACTCCTACTAGGACAGTCACAAGTGGGGCTGATTCAGGGGGCAGGTGTAAAACGTCAGTTCTCTTTCTCAGCAAACTATTTGGATTAAGGGGTTTCGGGCCGGTGGTCTCATTCCCATTGGTGATGCAGGTTTCCTTAGGCACAGCCCCTAGTGATTCACGCAGGGCTGCGTCTCAAGCAATTCCTTCAGCCCTACTATTTTCGGGATGGCCCCTCCTTCCCTGTGAGCCTGTCCTATCTAGGATCTGTGTGCTATCTCTGGATGACTGTTGAGACGTCCTATGTGCCATTGGTACACTTTTACTAGTTAGCGACCCCCTATTATATCATTCCCCTCTGCCACTGAAGGACGCTTCTGCCCCATCGGTTCTGTCCCTATACTATTCGAGTTACTCACAGTGAGACATCTGTTTGACTGACAAGGAGAAATTCTAGTTTATCCAGCCTAGCAATAATAGGGGTTAAGTATGACTTCAGGATTTCTTCTACTTTTGATGAGAGGCTGCTTAAAATTTGTCCCAAACCCACATTAGTTTGATCAACAATGGGTGGTTCAGCTTGTTTGTTTGGCTGCTGAACCATTTTCCTGCCTCCACCTCTTTTCTTTTTTACTGGTGGTTCAAACAAGAATGCACCCTCGTCTTGGCTGTCATCAAACTGGTCTATTAAGATGGTGACAACCAATGGCAACGGCACAGGCTCGCTTCGCGCTGTTTGGGCTGGGTTATTCTATGGTACCGGGCTCAGGGGCAAATTATTCAGTTCCATCGAGAGTCTACGCTCAGTCAAGGCAATTTCATTGGACAAAACATTTGCAGCCCTGGTCATAAATGAATCAAGGGTTGTCACCACCGCCCCCCCCCCCCACCCCCCACCCCCCCACTGGACCATTGCGTGGGTTGCTTCATCTGGCTAAACAGCCGACAAACCAATTTTTTTCAAGCTGTTCAAGATAAATATACAACAAAATACGGGAAATAAATAGCAAAATGCTAGATGCTGTGTTTGGAGACATAACAAGGGAACCCGCAAGGTAAGTAAGGACCTTGGGTAACAATTCTTAAACATGAACAGTGGTCCTTAAATGATCAGAAACGTCGTCGACTCTAGTTAGACAGCACTGCACATTACTCCATTGTGTTAAACAAGTGCATTGACTGTCTCTACAAAGCTTATCTTAATGTATCACTCGAAAAGCTACAAGTGACTTGCCTGAAATGTCTTTGTGTTTGTTTTGTATCGTCATGTTCTAAAGAGGATACAGGACTGTGTCCCACTAGACTGAAGGTCTCAACTATGGTTATTCAATTGTTGATAATATTAAATTACTGTCCAACTGGACATGTACAATATAGTTCTGATTCAGTTCTATATTTAACGTGATTTAAATCTGATAATTAAGTACCACTGTTCATGTTTAAGAGATGCTGTGTTTGGAGCAAGGTTCCAGGTGATAATTAAAAGCCCACTACAGTTTTTCTACGGCCCCCTGGTACTATGGGCTAAGAACAGTTTGCTGTAACGTCTAGTTGTTTGGGTGCCGCGTGCTCCTAACCCTAGTTGACCACTGAAGGTAGACAAACTGGTAGAAATGCACAGGTTGAGGTCCTACCCTTCATACCAAAATCTGTCCGTTAAGAGGTATTCAGTTCCCTAGAAATTACACTCAATTGCGGGCTCTATGTAGAGTGTGGTGGGACAGTACACCGGTATTCACTAAGTGAGGGCTACTAGTAAAGGGAAATACACGACCAGCAATCACCCGACCACCGAGTGTTCAAAGAGTATAATATTGTTCAGTTCGTTCGCTGGACACTCCATGTCACACCCAGCACCCGTAAAGTGTGTTTGTCCTCTGGATGCGGTAAATAAATAACTCACTTGGATGCTAATGACAAGGGTAACTCGTCATGGAGTTCCCATTCATTTCAATGGAATTTACATGGACTCCAGGGACATGCCATAGCATCCAAGTGGTTAAGGCTCTGGCAAGTTTCCGTAGAAGGTGTTCAACAAATCGAATTTGAGGACAAAAAGAAAGAGGGGTGGCCAAGCCCTGCCTCTTCTGGGCAATGCCTGGCATGGCTAGGCCCGCCATTGGCCCGGGCTTTACCCGGGCACGGCCCGCGCAGTGGGTGCTCGCCTTTGGATTTAAGCACCACCGGGCACGTCTGGCAGCATCAACGGTGCAGGGGAGCCTGGGATTTCGAGTCCTTCCTTAGGCATGCTCACCCCCGGTTGTTGCCTCCAATCGACCCGCACAGCGTCCCAATTTCCAAGCTCAAATGGCTTCATAGCTATATGGTTGCAAAACATGTAATTGCCCTCCGTGGAAAGTGAAAATGGGGAAAAACATCCCAATATAATCTCTCAAGAAAAACACTGTAAATATAGATCTCACTTAATTTTTTTGAGGCAAGCCTTCCTAGATCTCATCAACGTCGTTTGTTTGCTATTTTGCACCCATGTTGTGTACACCGACCATTTAATTAGATAATCAGAAGTGCTTTCCTTCTCTGCAGAAAGCGCTGTGGGATTTGTGTGCTGCACAGTTTCGTAAACAATAAACGCCCCTATACAAATTAAACGTTTAAGCTAGCCCCGATGAAGCCAGTTTTTTTAAAGAAAAAATAAGGAGATCGATGTAATTCACAAAAAAACAATAGATGAAGGTTTCTTATAGCCAGTTATTCAGCAAGACAAATAATGTTTCACACATCAAATCTCAGTGGAACAATTGTAATTGCTTTGAGAGGCCCTTGGTGTATAAATATGCTCATCCTACTTGCTTGTTTACAACCGTGCTGTAGTCAGTGATATACATTTCATACCAAAACGATCTTTAAGCTTTCGTCAGTAAAATAAATACTAAGGCCACATGTAAAGAAAAACAACTATGGCAAAAAAACATTTATATCAGTTCAATTGATCATAAGAAATACTGAAAACTGGCATTTACAAACAAGGACCTGGCAAAGGGGCAAGTGCACCCAGTAGTTTAACTCGATTCTTTGGCGAGTGCACGTTTTTTTCTGGAAATAGATATTTCTATAGGAGTTCTACTTTCATTTGCAGTGCTTAACATGCACACATAAATAATTAAATAAACTACGTGTAGGGGCCCATTGTTTTTCTTATGAGCCCACTGTGAGAAGTTGGCCTGATATGTGATGTCCACTATTCTAGTGGGCACCCTGAATCAGTCCAAACAACCCTTATGGTGATGGTTGTAAAGTCAAACTTATAGACCAGCTATCCTAGTGGTAGCATGGACAAAGCAGTCTTAGGCTAAACTCAAGAGGGCATGTAAAGCCAGCTGTTTTACCATATGTAACCCCTTTAATACCAAATGAAAGGACACCACACAGGTTATATATATAAACTATATATGTATGCATTACTAAATTAATCCTCTGAACTCTTTATGAGGTCAGAGGCACAACCACATAACAAGATACTTAATTACTATACAATAAGTTGTACAAAATACAGTAATGCCCTAGGGGCACTTCGAACCATATACTAAAATAGTGGTATAAGAACCACGTCATGAACAAAGGATATGCCTAGGGCCTGGAGAATCGCTGGGGCTACGCAGTACTACCAAAGGATAGGGAGCACGAGGACCACGGGATGCGTGTGCAGTGTCTTTACACACACGGGAGCTACCATAGAGTTAGAATGGGAACAAAATAATTGGAAACTAGTTCTTTTAGGTCACTTCCGGATGGACTAGGAGAAAGCTACTGAAAACTAGGACACTAGGATAGTCAATACCCACAGGAGCTCCGGAGTACTCGCGTTACCTCACCCACAGGAAGCGGGTGCATAGGTGTCAAAGTGTGTCGGGTTTCGTCGCTGAATCCTATGGAGCCTCGAAGAAAGTTGCTGCAGGCGACCAGGAGGGAAGTGTCCGGTTGGATCCAAGGGTGGATCGAGGATGAAGAGTACCTGAAAGCAGAGGGGACAGAGTCTGGGTCACTAGCCAGTGACCAGGAAGGAACCAGGCGATGTCGCGAAGCAATCAGGTGATGTTGTGAAGCTTGTCTCTGCAGCCACGTGGACCAGGAGGGGTCGACGACGACCAGGAGCTAGATACGGACTGTCCCACGAAGGCTCTCGCTGTCGGCGGTGTCGGCTTCCGGATTGGAGTCAACAAGCCTTGTGAAAGGCAACCCACACAGGAATTGAAGATGGCTTCTGGATCAGACCAGCAAGGTCAGATGGGCTTCTCCAGCGGTGTAAATTCAAAGGTTTGTCGCCACAGAGGCCACTAGCCAATGGGCAAGTGACCGGACAGACGCCTCGAGCAGGAAAATGCAGACGGGCCCCAAGCAGAACTCGTGGAGTGTGGAGGGCTGATCTTCGGTGCAGTTGGTGCTCGGGGCTGGAGCTTCTCAATCCCCAATGCACAACTTCGAGGGAGCCTCAGAAGTGCACGGAAAGCAATTCGCTGGCTTTCCAAGATGGCCGGTCCCACGTCTCTCGTCGCCTCCACGGGTCTCAGCTTTGCTGTGGCTGTGGATCGGGCTGTTGGAAGTCTGAAAGTCCGGGTCTCGTCAGGCTCTGTGCTCGGTCTCCGGCGTGAGCGTGGACAAAGCAAACCGTTGATCGCTTGATGGTGCCTGCTTACACAGGGTGGTCACTCCTTGACCATAAGGAAGATTCTTCAGTCTTCTATCTTCAGGTAGAACGTCGAAGGTCCAGAGTTTCGTTTCAATTTTCAGTCAGGATAAATCCAAAGTCTTGGGACTCTGCTCCTACATATATACCAAATTTAGGGGCTGGATTACCTGCTAGCTCCCTCCTATGGGTGGGACCAGGAAAGGGGGTGATTAGACCCCTTTCCCTTTGTCCAGTTTCGCGCCAGAGCTGGGGCTGGAGTGCCCCAGCACCGGTTTGAACCGGACTTTGCATGGGACACCTTGTGTGCCCCAGGCAGTATCTCATTTCATTCAGCCCTCCCTGCCCCAATACACTATAGCCTGTCTGGGGTGGTGCTAGCACCTCCCAAGACAGGAAACCTATTGTCCAAGCCTCCCTCGCTGGAAGGACTCCCAGCCGCAGGAGGTCAGACTTGTGTCTGTGGCAGCAGCATCCATTTTGTGATGCTGAGGCTCTGGTCAACTTTAACCGGGATTAGTAGGAACAACATGTCTTCTCCCTCTAGAAGGGTGGAATGCTACCCCCGTCGCCAGAACATTTGAGGGGGTAGTATTCCAAAGCGTATGACACCTTATAAGACATTTATTTTTTTAATTTTTATTTTGAAAGTTTTATATAGCGCAAACTAGATCTTTGCAGATAACAGAGCGCTTTACAAAGGCAGGTGGAAGGGTAGGGGAACAGGGAGCATAGTAAGGATGTAGATCAACAAGTTCATGTACAAAGCCACAATAATACATATAGTACAGGTATGAGGTAGCATGGCCTAGTTGGGACTTGGGTCATCCAAACAATGTAAATAATACAGAAATAGAGAAAAATACAGCTGTGAGGGAGCAAGAATCTGAGCACTTTAGTCTAATACAAGTCAAAACACTCGTGCATAGGAATATATAGGCTATATAATAATATAATACTGGCAATACTAATCGACTTATTGTAAATCAAACATAGTTGTTCAAGTGTATTTAGCCATAAGGATATTTTTGACTTCTTTCTTAAAAAGAAGGGAGGAGGAGATGAGCCTGGTTTCCGGAGGAAGTGCGTTCCAGATCCTGGGCGCCATTCCTGAGAAGGAGCGTTTGTAAGTTTTTTCCTTCCGGAATCTTCTCGGTTTCAGCAGAAGATTGTTTGTACTTCTGGTAGTTATGGACCCGCCGGAAATTGTCAACTTATGAGTGAGGTAGCTGGGGGATATCAGGTGTATAGCCTTGTGCGTCATGCAGGCAATTTTCAGCTGAATTCTGGCTTCAAGAGGTAGCCAGTTCAAGGATTTAAAGTCAGGGGAGATATGCGAATGTTTTTTTGATCCAGTGATGAGTCTTGCCGCCGCGTTTAGTGACGCTCTGAGGGGTGCCGTTGTGGTTAGGGGGAGGCCGCAGAGGGCCACGCTGCCGTAGTCTATGCGAGGGATGACTAGTGCTTGTACTGCGGTTTGGAAGTCTTTTGCTGGGAGGAAGGGTTTAAGTTTCCTCAAGGTATTTATTTGGAAGTTCGCCCCCTTAGTTGCCTTGCTGATATGCTGCTGCATGTTGAGGTTGGTGTCAAGTGTTATGCCTAAGGATTTTGCTGAGTCCACAATGGTCGGTTGGACATTGAGTGCTGTTAGGTGCTTAAGCCATGTTTGTGCGGAAGATATTTTCGTGGGAGGTGCGATTAGGAGGAACTCATTCTTCATAGTATTGAGTTTGAGGTGGTTATCAGCCAGCCAAGATTGGGTGTTTCTGATCGTAGAATTCAGACTCAGGATGTCTTTGGGGGATTGTAACTTGAGATATAATGGAGTGTCATCAGCGTACATGTGAAAGTGAACATTGGATGCTTGTAGCAGGGTGGTGAGAGGTTCCATAACAAGGTTGAACAAAGTAGGGGATAGGCAAGATCCTTGAGGGACACCTAACGATACCGGTATTGGGGATGACAACGAGTTTTTGCTCTTGAATTTTTGAGAGCGGTTGTGTAGAAAGGAGGTGAACCAACGAAGCACAGTCCCCGAGAAGCCCATCCTTGTCTTTAGGAGTTCGAGTAAGTTCTCATGTTTCACTGTGTCGAATGCTGAAGAGAGATCAAGAAGGATGAGGAGGCAGGTATCGTTTTGATCTAGGATTTGAAGGGCGTCGTCAATTATGTGAGTCATAGCTGTTTCAGTGCTGTGCCCTGCTCTGAAGCCTGATTGATGTGGGTTGAGGAGATCAAACTGTTCTATGTGCTTTGTCAATTGTAATTGGACGCATTTTTCTAAAAGTTTGGCGAGAGTGGGAATGTTGGTAATCGGACGGTAATTGCTTAGATCAGTGGGGTCGGCTGTTGGTTTCTTCAGTAGAGGAGTGACTTGTCCAACTTTGAGGGAGTCAAGGATAGTTCCTTGTTGTAGTGAGCTATTGATAATTTTAGTCCAGAGTGGCAGGAGCAAAGGGATGAAGTCTTTTACGGCGTTAGCCGGAAGAGGGTCAGTGAGGTGATTGGATGGTTTTAGGGTGCTGAGTATTCTGACAATTTCTTCTTCAGAGTAGGTGTCAAAGGATGACCAAGTCGCATTGTTTTTTAGTTTATTGGGTGTTATGCAGTTGGGTATTGAGTAAAGGCTTGCGTCATTGAGGAGGTCGCTCCTTATATTGTCAGTTTTTTTGTTAAAGAAAACCGAGAAATTTTCGCAGGAAGGAGTAGTGCTCAAAATGTCGACAGCTGGGGGTTGTTCCTTAGATTGAGATCGGATTAGCTCGAATAATTTACTTGGACGGTTTTTTGCGTGGTCTAGCTGTAGTCTGAAGAACTCTGATTTTGAGCATTTTATTTTCCTGAAGTATGCATTTCTCTTTTTCCTCAGAGTTTTAAGATGCAATGTCGAGGGAACTGATCTCCAGGTGCGCTCTGCCGTTCGCACAGCCCGTCTCTCTTCATTGAGACTCCCGTTGTACCAAGGGTTGGATATCTTAGTGGATACTCTTTTCAGTTGCAATGGAGCAGCCTCATTGATTATTGAGGCCATGGAGTTGAGATAGTGGTCAGTTAGGTACTGAACGTCAGTAACGTCGGTAGGGGGGAGTAGGAGATTGAAGCTGTTAGGGGGAAGAGAGTTTGAATTGAGTTTCCTCATGTCTCTTTTCCAGACTTTGGGCATGGAGTATTGCACCGGGATGCGTTTTACTTTTTCCTTGATAAGGAATGTGATAATATGGTGGTCTGACCAGTCACAAGGTTGGATTGAGTCAAGTTGAATGGTGTCTTCTTTGGAGATGACAAGGTCGAGGATAGAGCCTTTGTCATGTGTCGGGGCGTTGCAAATTTGAGTGAGGTCAGAAGCGTTAAGGAAATTTTTGATGCTATTAACTACTGCGTCACTGCAGTCATTCCAATGGAGATTGTAGTCACCAAGGTAAATTTGTGTGTTTTGCCGTCCTGCGTTGATTGACATTGTGTCCATGAGCTGTTGGGAGAAGATGAGGTTGTCCCCCGGGGGGTGGTACATGATATGTAGTGAACATATAGGTTTGTTCTCACTGATGACATCAATGCAGAAGTATTCACAGGAGGTAAGAGAAGGGGCGGTGACCTTATTAATAGAGAGGTTGCTCTGGTAAATGCAGGCGATTCCGCCACCTGTCTTGTTGGACCTGTCAAGTCTAGTGATGCAGTAGTTGGGGGGGGGACTAGGATATCCATGATAGGATTGGAGGATTCAGTTAACCATGTCTCCGTTAGTATGGCCAGGTCAAGGTCCATAGACAAGATGAGGTCAGCGACCTCCGACGAGTGTTTTTGGGCTGATCTACAGTTGAGAAGTGTGCATTTGAGTCTGGGGGTGCAACGGGAGGTGGAGGGGTCTATAGTGAGAGGAACTTTAGTGAGGTTGTTGGGAACAGAGCCTCTGTTGCTACGCGTGGGGTGCCTGATAGGGTTGGAGAGAATCGTAGGAATGGATATGTTAATAGTGGCTAAGCGTTTTTGGGTTGCCGGGACATATGTGCTGAGAAGGGTGTGTATGTCGCGGTCCGAGAGAGTCTTGATAGCGCGCTGGGGGCGGTTGGCGGTATTGCGAGAGGGGATAGAGGTCCAATGTAAGGCGCGAGTGGGATGTGTCTTGTTAGTGCGCTGCGGCCCGTTGGAGGTATTGCGAGAGGAGATATTGCGAGAGGAGATAGAGGTCCCATGTAAGGGGTGTCTAGGATGTGAGGGGGGGGTAGTTGATTAGTTGAGGGGTGGTGGTGCGGGGGGGGCGCTCGGTGTGCGTGAGGAGTAGCTCTTTGAGCGTGTGGAGTTCTTCTTTCACTTGGAGGAGGGTGGTCATGATTGTGTCCAGCGTGCCATTGGGTACGGGGTTAGAGTTATTGGAAGGGTAATCAATGACAGGGGGGGTGAGGCAATTGCGAGACGTGTTGAGACTCGTCGTTGCGGGGGTGCAAGTGTGGTAATGAGGGGTGAGAGTGGGGGGGGGCGATGTTGAGGGAAGAGTGGGGACCAGGAGTGGCGGGAGTGCTAAGAGTGGGGGGGAAAGGTTGAGGGAAGAGTGAGGGCTAGGAGTGGCGGGAGTGCAGGGGGTGGGGGGGGCAATGTTGAGGGAGGGGTGTAGGTCAGGAATGTGTTGAGTGCATAGAATGGAGGGGGAGCTGTTGAGGGAGGAGTGAAGGCTAGGAGTAGCAAGAGTGCAGGGAGTGGGGGGGCGATGTTGAGGGAGGGGGAGATGATGATGGAGGGGTGTATGTCAGGAGTAGTTTGAGTGCAGAGGGTGGGGGGTGAGATGTTGAGGGAGGAGTGGGGGCCAGGAGGGAGGGAGCAGGGAGTGGGGGGAGAGAGGTCAAGGCAGGAGGGGAGCTAGGAGCGGCGGGAGTGTAGGTAGTGGCGGGGGTGGAGAAAGTGGGGGGGATTTGGGAAGGGATAGAGTAGAGTTGTGAGGGTCAGAGGCGGTGGGTCGTTCTGAGACGTTAGTTGGAAGTGAGGGGTTCTGGTTCAGTTGGATTGGAGTATGTGTGGAGGTCCGGCGTCGTTCTGAGACGTTAGTTGGAGGTGAGGAGTTCTGGTTCAGTTGGATTGGAGTATGTGTGGAGGTCCGGCGGTTGGAGAGGTGCTCCTTGAAAGTGGGGAACAGGTTGTCGAGTAGATCCAGGTTCCTGTCTGTGGATTGAATTAGGACAATCCCGTTATTGTAGATAGTAATGGCTGTACTGCCTGGGAAGAGTTTGGATGGTGCGATTGAGAGTGTTAGTCCATGAGCGGATTTCCTGATGGTGGAGACGTTGAGTAAGAAAAGGAACGCTTTTCTCCATTGAGCTCTGCGTGCGGTGTGGAAGATGATATCAGTGTTCAGGGATCCATTTACCGGTGAGAAGTAGGTGTCGACAAAAGGTGTTTCAGGGTGGGACCTCAGGAAGTTGTGTTTAAAGCGTTTGGTGGCTTTCTTTGTGAGTGCGGGTGGGAAGTTTATTTTATATGTGTGCTTGCCGCAGTGATCCATGTTAGGATGGCGTAAATGAGGGTGTGGGAGAGGAGAGTGAGCATAAGAGATATACAAGAGCACAGATAAATGCAGACTACAAATTACCAATAGATGCAGCTAATATGTTACATTGGTCAAAAGAGGCAATAGTGAGAGGTCCAAATATATGTGATAGCAGCATACACAAGAGCTATACAAGGGCACAGATAAATGCAGGCAACAAATTACAAATAAATGCAGATAATATGTTACCTGGGTCAAAAGAGGGACTAGTGAGAGGTCAGAATATATGTGTTAGCAGCAATAACCAAATATGCGTATAATGCTGATGAGATACTGTAGCAAAATACATACATACATACATACATGACATGTTTTGATAAAGCCAAACCAAAGATAGCATCTAACCGCAAGGATTATAATGCACTTAAGAGTATATGGTATGGCTATATCATAGAACAGCTATAAGGACATGGTTCCGAAAGCTGCAGACAGGCTCAGCTCATGCTAGAGCCTCATCTCACATAAAACCACGCACTCTGCCTTCAGGATTGTTAAGGCCTGCCATAGGAGTGACTTATAGGTGTATATGTGTCTATATATTATGGTAGGTATAGGAATACTATACCTAAGCAAGGGGTGATTACACGACCTTGCCCCAGCTGAGTGATCAGCCAGTTGTGTCAGTTTGGATGGCCTGCCAGGGGTGGCATAAGCTATGCTGCAGTCCCTGGTAGGCCTTGGGTGCACCTATGCCCTGGGTACCTATGGTACACTGTAAATGGACTCATAAGAGTGACCCATTTCCCAATTGGTGATGTACCTAAAGTACATGGTGTGAATTTAGAGAGAGAACAGCAGGGCTGTGGGTCTGATTAGCAGGCCCACATCCACATTAAAGTCGAAAACCAGTGAAGCAAAAAGCAAAAAGTGGGGTGACCAGAGGAAAGCAGACCCTACTATCCTACACCCACTATCATAGCTGACAAATGTAGGGGTTGCCAACTACCATGCCTACTCAGTCTTGGATCCATCTCATGCCATGTCTGAGACGTAGCATCTCGTGCCATTGCGTTATCGGTAGCAGTTGGGAGCCATTGTGCGGTCCCGTAAGGCATTGTCCTTATCTGCTGATTGTTTATCTGAATACTTTCATAGCAACCTGCCTACACGCCGGAAGTCTCACCATTTAACCAAGGCAGTAATACAATTCAGGCATGTGAATTGCAACAAGTCCTGATGATGATCCCACTATAAGTCTTATGGGATCGAAATGCCGTCGACCACCTGTATAGTTTCACACAGTCGACTATTGTGTCCTATTAATGTGCTAACTATCGCGGACAGCTTGTCTATATGTTTCCATTGACCTTAAGCTCCCGCCAAACTGTTGCCTGAAAATACTTTTTGTTTGTATTTAACCCACTTTTTCCTTTTATGTTATTTCTGTGTAAAGCGGATACAGGATTGTGTCCCACTGCATTGTTTGTTCTTTTGTGTAAATTGGATGCAGGATTGTGTCCCACTGTATTATTTGTCCGCAACATCACGATTATTTTGTGAATTCTGTTTGATTGATTAAATTTGTCCAGCTGGACACTAATGAATATAGTGCTTATTGAAGAATATACTTTATCTGTACGTTCTTACAGTTCTGTTTAAGGACCATTGTTGCTTTAGAAATTACTACCCAAGCTCCTTAGCTACCTCTTGGTTTCCTTGTACCCCCGTTAGCCTGATTCAATATTATGACTGTCAGCCCGGCTTTGAAATATGGTGTGGAATGCCAAAGCGGTGCCATCGGAATTCAACAGAATTCAAACAGCAATAAAAATCTCTCTGCTGGTGACAGGAAACTTGTTGGGTGTTTGCAGCGGAGATCGCAAAGTGTGGGTGACGAGCAACGTGGCTCCTCCACCCTCTCAGACAGCTGACTGGCGCAGTTTGATCACTATGAATGTGTAGGGCAGATTCCGCCATGCACTGTACCTGCTAATGCTCAGCGGAGGTGATATGGCATCACGGGCAGTACTATCCACTTTTGATCTGGGTAGTCCGGTTCGAATCTCTGCGTCGCCTCAATCTCCGTTGATTCTGAGCAAATCTCCCCATGCCTGCAAACACATGAATGTGTCCTTGAGTGATGTAACTGTTGCTTATCTAAAGCCAGCCAATACCTTTGAGTTTGCACCAGTGCTTGAAATGGATAAATAGAAGTGCAGGTACCCTGTACCTGCTTGTGTCTGAAGTGCCTTCTCTCCAATTAAACGTATTACGTCACTCTAGAGAAGTGTTGGGACTCTCCCTCTCAAAATAAACTAGTGCCGGTACTCAGTACCGGACAGTACCGGGCCATTTAAAGCACCGGTTCGCGCTATATAACAAACAAATGCAGCATCTCCCGTGATGGGGCACAAAGCGCGCACTGTCTGTGTTGCTTGCCTGTTCGTCATCAAGAGTCGCTATCTATAGTAAACAAGCAAAGAGCAGCGGGAACAAGCTGACGCATTGGCAGTGGAAACTTCCGGTTACCTGAGTGTGTTGTGGTTCGCATGGGGCCTCTCGCCTGCCCTTCCCTTCGGCTCCAGTATGTTTTGGTGAAAAACGCACTAAAGGCGCACCACGTGTTTTTTCGTACGAAGAATGAGGAAAAATAAATATATAGATCAAAAACTACAATAAAAACAGAACAAAGTTATTAGCGTGTAGTTCTGGAGACTGGAAATCATGAAACCGTATACGGCCTCATTTAGACTTTGGTGGAATGGGAGCCCTCGGCATAAATTGGCAGGGTGTGTGAACGCGTGGTGTAATGCACCCGGAAGCCCGCCCTATAATGCACCAAGCGGCCCGCCCTATTTAGAAGCTCTTACCATCTTGCAACGATGACAGAAGTGATAACACATCAGAAGTGTAAGTGTTGACCACTGGCTCTGCAGCTATAAACCTCTCTTTGTTTTAATTCCATAGAGCATGTCTCATCTGTTTGCAAAACGAACTAGGCGCGCGCGCCACAGCGAGCCATGTGGTTTCAATTACCCGCATGGCCGCCTGTGTCTGGGCACGATAATTGGAACCACATGGCGGTCGTGCGGGTAACTGCCACCAATAGGCCATGGGCGGAGCTATGCGCCTGCCTTTGGTCAATTGCGCGCGGTCTTTGTTAAAAAGACGCACGCAAAGGCCAATCGCAAAGGCCAATAGCGTAGGACACAAGAAAAAGACACACACAAGTGTGTGCGAGTGTGAGGGCAGATTTCAAAAGCCCCTACATAAAGTCTTCGCCAGAAAAGCGCAGGCGCGTTGTTACAGGCTCGACCTAAAAAGCGCAAAAACAAGTTCTTGTTTTGCTCACATTGTAGGAGCAGAAGACAATTGTCTATATAAGGAAGATATATTACCAAATATCGATTTTTGGCAAATTGCTATTTGATATTCGCTATTACTAATGCACCAAAGTTATAACTGCCTTTTATTTCCTAATTAGTCAATCAGTCAGTAATACTTTATTCGATACATGTATCATAAAAGTACAAACATAAAAATACATACATACATTTCAAGTATTACAGTCCTCATAAAAGTGTTGCATCAAAACGGTTAAAACTGGAGGAAAATATCATAATTAAAATTCATACTAAATCATGATCTGTGCACGAGTGAGACAACAACCTTAACCGGATAATCCCGGCGCTGGCCAAAAACTTAGCCACCCCACAAACAACCATACAAGTGGTATTGGAAAGAATAATTCGAAGGGCTGATCTATGGTCCCTAACTCCTAGCTTCCTACAGACTGGCTTCAACCATTTATCTCTGGCCTGTTTGTATGCTTTACATGCAAAAAGGAAATGGCCCAGGGATTCTTCCGGGCAGGGACAACTTGGGCATTTCAAGTCCTCTTCCCTCCTATCTTTCCATCCTGCCATGAAATTTTTTAAGGGGGAGAATGCCATATCTAAGTTTCAGAAATAAAGTTCTGTCTTGAGGGGGTCTGTATGAAAACCAAGAAGGGTTCTAACCTAACAACAAGCTTGTGTTCGAAAAATGTCTCCGTTAAGGGACCCCAATTTGGGTTGAGCAGAACCTTGGCCTCTATCCACTCCCAGTATAGTTTTTTCACTGTTTGTTTTGGTGGGGGGGGGGGGGTCCTAATTAGAGTCATAGCGGTTTGCAAATATACCTACCCCATGAATATTAAATATTTATGGCCTACTAGGATTTGCTGCCATCACAGAGATGGTGGCCTGCTTGGTTAAGAAGACCACCATATTGGTGATTGCTTTCAAATAAAGAAGTCTTTTAAATTTTTTTAATGCAGTCCACTCACATTAAAGAAAGACCGGGTGCGGTTTAAAAAACCTAAAAATGAAACATTTCATTTTTATTTATTAATATCAGGTAGTGGTCTGTGGGACCACTCCCTGCTCTCAAAAAAATATTTTGGGGACATTCTCAAAGGGGAAGGAGCCGCAAGGGGACCCCCTTCAAATTTGGAAATGGATTACCCCAACTGAGTTGGTAGTAAAGTATGAATGTTTTGGGACCACATTTGGGTCACAAAACATTAGTATATATCTTTGAGTCGAAGAGGCACAGTGAACACACACCTTCCAAATAGTGATTCTGTTTCTGATCGCAAACCCTGATTGTGATTTGTTTATGTGTTACCGAATCGAAAGTTGGGTTTTATATATTGGAAAAGGCCTTTTTAGGTCACAATTGGCCCGATTCTGTTAATTGGGCCATTTTCGAATGAAAAAATGCTTTGTACATCTGGTTCTACATTCTTTAATGGGGTCGATGTGAAAGTTGGATCCATCACCTGGGCACTCACCTACTTTGTGTAAAAAAAATCTAATTGCAACTTGATTAGTTTCTGGAGTCAAGGGCGACAGTCTAACGCTGATTAGGAGGAATGGCATACAATAAAAGAAGTTAATAATTTGCGTCCACACTTATGCACAACAATTCATTTCGTGCCACACCCATCAAAGGGGCAAAATCAAACAAAGATACGCAAGAGAAAGCTTACAAGTGGAATGTCCCTCTCAGAGCAGAAGTGTTGGACATCAGTACTAAGTAGCTTAACAACAAGCCCATCATAACATTAGAACTATACAAACAGGGTAAAGAAACACACATCAATATTCTTGTATGGATTTCCAAACACTTACACCTGGCTTACTTCTAAATGAATCGAAGTGGGAAGACATAAATAAATATTTGCTATAGCCCAATGGTAATAGGTCAGACTCCCAGCAGCACTAATTAAGCCTTATATTTTCCCAAAAGTCAAAGAATAGCGTTTGATTAAACTGGGCAATAGCTTTATGTCATTCCTTTTATAAGAGTGAATGTGTGGTATGAAGCAATCTATAACTGACAGGTTGTTGTGCAAGAAATGACAGATACATGTGCTGACACCTTTTAAAAGATCACCAAATTTCCTCATTTCCCTTCTCCACGTCGAGCTTAAAAGAAGGCTGCCCTTCTCCAGTCACCTCGGCCAGTACGATAAAGTGTTAACTCGTTGCCACTGCAGCATCAGTGTTCATGTTTTCCCTAATCTTACGAGGCTGGAAGCTGATGCAGAAAGCGGTATGAAGCAGAGCAGTTTGTCGTAAGATTCACTATAAGAGCACAGTGCTTTACTATTGTGCTTTCGGACACTTCCTTCACATTTCCTTTGAGACTCGTTTTCTCTCTGCAGCACCACCCTTTTATGGAAAGAACTACGGATACTTTTGTTTTACCTTCTGGGGTGGTGTCTGGTGCCTTGGCAAAACTTGGAGTGGTGCTTTTGAAAATTTTGGTCCTGTCACCACCAATCACTACTTCTGGTCCGAGCAAGGAAACCAGGACAGCCAAACTATGCAGAGTCATGGCAACCATGGAGTTATTGTTGTCACGCAAGCCCAGCAAAACCTGTAAGAACACCAAACACATGGATTAACCCCAATGGCTATATTTGCTTATCTCAATATACAAACGGGTACATTATTTACGTGAAACAAGGTGTTAGTTATAATAATCTTGCGCGACAGCGTATCTACAAGTCACGATGACCAAAACACTTTTATACAAAGAAACTATGACGGGGCTGTGATTGGCAAATCGAGAGTGTACTCTTCGTATACCCTGAAGTGCTACAACCCCACTAAAATGTTTCTTTTGAAAAAAAATGAATAGTAATGACTAAACAGGAAGAGGGGGTTTTGTTATGGATTGAGCATCAGATACATGTGCGTCATAGATAAATGCGCTCTTCACTATCAAGCCTTTTCGTAATATATAAATATATATATATATATATATATATATATATATATAATGTAGTCAGGAAAATAGAGTCCTACTGCTAGGGATAAAGGATAAACAGAATGCAGAGACTGAGGCGCAGGTGAAAAGTGTGCTTAAGTAATTCCCGGATGTGCAATTAGTAGCTCTCTGTGAAGGCAAACAAATCGTATTTTAAGCTGAGCATAAAGAATGAAACACCTACTCCCTTGACACAGGACAGCAGTCTCAACCAGAGTGTAAACAGTGTGTTCTTCTAACGCACCCACTCCCAAATAAAGCTTTCTGTGCTTCAACCCCAAAACTGTGAATGAATCAGTCGTCTTGAAACTATAAGATAAGTTACGTTATTAGCACTAGTATAACACATTTCTGCAACGTGTAAATCTAAGGCTGCCCATCCGAATCATTCTGGAGCTTCTCATTGACACTACTAATCGCGTCGGATGTTTGTGTGTAATAAATTCTGTTCAGCAACATTTTACGTGCGATTCTAAACGAAATAACTTCTACACTTAAGTGGACTGAATGTGTTGGAGTGAGTGATAAGTAGGCCGTTGTCGGTGCTGGAACTGAACAAATTACTCCAGGAACCATCGGTGCATTAAACAAGCATTTGCAATTTAATAGGTCTTGCATTTGTGAGAGTTTGAGCTATTGGCCGCGTAAATGACAATGCCTTTTATTTACATGTTTTGAAAACCTGCAAGCGGTGCATAAACATGCACTTTGTACTTAAAGAACTTGTTTACGAGAAGCAAGGTTGGCAGTAAAAGAGGCACAGTAACTGCCAACCTCGCTTCTCGTAAGCAACTACTGTAAGTACAAAGTGCGTGTTTACGCACCGCTTGCAGGTTTTCAAAACACAAATAAAAGGCATTGTAATTTACAATGCCAATAGATCAGAGTCTCGCAAATGCGACACCTATTTCATGGCAAATGTTTGTTCAGCTCTGAGACGGAGCCATAGAAAAGCAGGGACCATGATGCCAGGTTGTACGTTTAGGAAGGAGGAGGCAGCTGCATCCAAAACAAATCTCGGTCTTTGAATGCACAGCACATGTGGCAAGATAAGAGCAAGATTTATACCCCTGTTTACAACAGAGCTCTGTAAACCACTCTGTAAACTTTGACTGCTCTAGCTTTAAGGAAAGAAATAGTGCTCACAAGCTCCGAGTAACAACACATGTAAAAGGTACGGTCCTTCAAAATGGGTGGAGCTTTTAAAGCCCATATCCTGAATACAGCATGCCTCACAGAGGCAGCACAAGCGCTGCCTAAGCGAGACCTAAAAAGTGTGGGAACTGAGATGCTGCACGCAATGTGGGTGGGGTTAGTGAGCTTGGGAGTTTAAAGACGTGGTTCAAAACAAAATGTCCTGTAACTTTTTTCTTTCACCTTCAGGTAAATACATCAAAAACAACAGAGCTTAAATTAAAAATAAATGCAAGTTAAGTTAGTCAGTAGGAAACACATTGTTGTACATCATGAGACCTGTGAGTTAATGCACTGCAGAGGTCAGCGTGTGTAAGTAGAGAGCCACAGAATTGAAACCTGGTTGGTGTAGTGGAGAATAGTGGCTTGTGTATGTTTAGTGCTACAAGGTCAGTCAGAGACAGAACTAACCTCTTATTTCACACAATGTAAGCTGGAGTACTACAAAATGCGCAGAAAAGTTTAAGGTAAGAAAAAAGTTGCTTCTAAAATATAGATTTTAGCTATACCCCAAATGCATTTTTTTCTTAGTGTCCTTTAAAATAACACACTTCAAAGTTCAGATGGTAACTCCCTTCCAATAACACTGAAAAACGATAAAATCTGTGTCAAGAAGCTTCAAGTGATTCTAACAATTAGAGTCAACACCAGCTTCCAAGCCCCCGTTACATTTGCAGATTGGCCAGTTGCACATATTTACATTTCTTTCAGGCAAGCAGGCTCCATGGAAAGAAGGCTTGTATAGCTGTCTACCCCTCCCTTGGTTTTACAGCACATGTAACTCCCTGTCAGTGGCAGCACCTCCGCAAAGGCGGCGGAGTGTCGCCGCACTGAGTAGGACAACAAGGAAAAAATAAAATGATAATAACTCATTGTTATTATCATTTATTTTCCGTCCTTGCTCAGTTTGGTGGGGGGGGGGGGGGGCTGCTTTGCTCACAGAGGAGGGCAGAAGTGGTTTGCCTATTCCAAGTGCGCAAAATGCTTTGCCTGACCGTCTCGAGCCGGCCAAACCATCCTGCACACTTTGCATATTGAACTGGGGTGGCAGAGTGGGCTAAAGAACGGTGATGGATTAAACCCAGATCTGTTGACTGGGTGGGAGTGTTTAATTTGTTCAGATGCTCCGTCCATCACCACCCCCTTTTGTACAGCTTTGTTCGCCATAAGTTGGCAGGGTATGCTCAGACGTGAGTCCCTTGCTCACTTTGCCACTGGATTCAAGTAAGCCAGGCTGAAGACAGCTGAAATGCCAGAAACCGGTCCTCGGAAGCTTGTTTCCGGTCCAGGGAAGGCATGGCATGTCAGTTCGGGCTGGACTGTTCCCATGAGGCACAGGGTCAGACGGATTTGCATATGGCCATGTCTGAACTGGGGTGGCGGAGTGGGCTAAAGAACGGTGATGGATTAAACCCAGATCTGTTGACTGGGTGTGAGTGTTTGATTGGTTCAGATGCTCCGTCCATCACCACCCCCTTTTGTACCACTTTGCATATTCTGCACCAGGCTTACAGCCTGGGTGCAGAACGCACCAGGCTTATAGCCTGGGTGCAGAACATGCACAGCCTCCCATTACCTGGCCGAACGCCAAACCACGGCGCTCAGAGCCATCACAACACTGCATTGCAGCGTTAAGATGGGCTATGGGGAATGTGAGAGCCGGATAATTCCTACCCTGGAAGTGGGCGAAGATGAACAAGAGGCGACAGCAGCAGTTAAGTGTTAGAATTTATTTTTTCATTCTCCCCGATGCGCCCCCCACCGTGGTTAAAAAGCAGCCGCCACTGCTTACACATAAGCTAAAGCATTTAAACTGTCGGAATTAACCTTCCTAGAACGTTTGTCCTGCACAAAAAGTAAAGGAACTGTTGGTCTTAAATTTAAAAAGTATCCTGCCCACTTCAACCACTGCCGGGAATTCATAAATTAGGCGTCAGAGTGTGGCAGAGGAAAGGGGGTGGAGTCAAGAGCAGCAGAGCTTGAAAACCAGAGTCTGTCAGTCAACGTTTACCTTTCTGTAAAAATAAAACTGCTGCATAGAAATTGGCAACAAGGACATATGCAACAGTAAATCTGTTCTAGATTACTTAATTGGTCACAAAGAGGCTGCATTTCAAATATATGTTACAGGGTTAAGACACATCCTGCAGAGATCACTGTGTCCTATCAATTCAAGGAGATTATAATTGTAGTAAGATAACTAGTGGTTAACACAATTCTGGGAGAATTTTGTTTTGTCCAGTCACAGGTTGACTCAGTAGAATAGACTGTTAAAGTGCCTTGCGCAAAGCACATAGTGTAACATGCACATCACAGACTTGTATTATATTTAATAGGTAAGTGGGCTACTGCTTTTGACACCTAGATCATTTTGTTATTTCCAGTTCTTAAGTTGCAAGCCTTCTAACACAGCACAGTGACCTATTTACCAGCATCAAGAACCTACATGCAAACTGTAAATCATGGATTTACTTTCTTATTGTTTTTTTTTTTCAATCTGATGTTATTCTAAGATTGGACACAAGGGTACTTTTGGGAAGTCCTCAAGTCTTATTAGTAAAGACAATCACAATTCACTGCCTTCATTTTACATTCCGACTGCGCTTCTCCCGACCATTTATGCTCAACATATAGTGTCTAAAAGTATGGATGATGTGATTCATGCACTTTAAAACTGCCACAAAAAGTCAACCTAACTGTGATTTTGAAGAAGTACATCAGTCACAGAACAAACCTACAGGGGAGTATAAGGTGAACACTCAAAAGGGCCTAGGATCCAGCAACGGACATGTACTAATACAGGTAGAATATTTCTAGCAAAGTGACCAAGGTGCAATTTACATAGAATCCAAAAGACTACTGTGGTCCCAGAAATTCAGTTGTCGCACTACTGATGCAAAAGGTCCTGCAAGTTAAAATGGAAGTGAGAAGCAAGGGGCATGGGGAAATTTCAGTCCAACAGGCTCTGTTGCAAATCTAGTATCCAGTTAAGATCAGACATAGTAGTGAGAAACGAAGCACTAAAAATAACTTAAGACCTGGCAACACAATTGTCGGTCTGCCTTTGTACGGTCAATACAAATGTGAAATGTCAAAAAGGGAGTGGTTAAACAAGCCATCAACAAGTCTGCTGGTGTAACCATCTGAGATTTGTGGTATGGAAACAGAATTTAAAGGATTGGCGTTGTTACCTTGCTTAGTAACCCGACAATAATTATGCAGAACTTGAATGGGATACACAGTTACTGGCCAAATAATTTAACATATTTCAGGCCCCTGTGCATAAGGAAAGTGATAATGAAAAGTTGTCAGGGGGGACTTGGCAGCAGCAGATGCCTAAGTGGCACTAGAAATGTACAGGGCAACACAGGAATCTCTGATGCCATGTAACTGGAGAATGTTTGCTCTGACCACTAGTGCATATACTTTTGTAAAATGGCACGTCACCTACTGAAGCTTGGGTAGGATGAAGGAAGCACTGCAGGGATTGGGATGGAGGAAGAAAAACCTGCAATAGTCGGGCCAACTGAGGCTATGTGTCTGGAGCACAGAAAAGAAATCACAATTGGAAAGGAGAGAGGGAACTCCAAGTAGCCATAGCCAAGTCTTAGGGAGGGAAGCCTGTGAAAGGACAGGGAGCACAAAAAGTGATCATTGGGTGTAGACCTTGGGCCAGGAAGGAGATTTAGAGAGTCTCCTAGCGGTCTTAATCATGTGATCCTTCCAGGACATTTGTAGAAGGCTGGTTTAGTATATGGTGCACATCTGTTTTAAGTTGATGTCGGGAGACCCCTGGGGAGCAGGACTCGCTGACCTGTCCCGACACTGACGTTGTGCCGCTCCGTGTGCAGGTCGTGGAGGGCTCCTTTAATTCACCCTGGAGAGTGCGGGAGAAGGAGCCAGGAGAAGTGACGTCAGCCTCTGTCTTCCTATCAGGTGAGGACCCCGACAAGAAAAGGGAAGAACCTGGATACAAGGGTGCGCAAGCCGGAGGACCAGAGAGTGAAGTCGAAGGAGAGAGGACGACGCCAGAGAAGAGCCGGGCGTCCTGAAGCCCAAACGGAGGATCCGGGGAGCAGGATTAAGCCAGGAGGCCAACGACCCCACGCATCGCCCCAACACTAGCCAGGAGGAGCGTGGCTGGAGCAGGTACGTCGCCGCATACAGGGGTTTTCCAAATCACTGGGAGGGAACGGGTTAAACTTTGAGGGTGGACACCGCTTTCTCTTCTTACTGGGTTTCACATGGTGGCGGCGCTCGGTGGTCCCTCACGGTCCCTTCCCTGTAGTTTAAAGGCTGTAGGACATCCCACTTACCTGTGGTTTCTTTGTTTTATTTTTGTGCGTCCCATGACCTCCCGGAGGAAAATGGAGCTCCAAGTACCCTAGCAAGTCCTTTCACTACCAGCCGGAGGGCAGAATCAATACCTACAAGCCAGAACTGCTTTTGTTTTGACTGTTGCCAATAAAGACAATCCAGGCGTCTGTCATCCTTCTTTAAGAGAAGAGTGTCCTCCGAGTACAACCCTTCCCTCAGGGTTCCCCAACAAATTTTGGTGGAGAATGCAGGCAGCTTCCATCTGATAGAAGATGGAAAATCTCATTACCCGAATGAGAGGAGGACAGAGTAAACTGGAATGGGCTGTGGAGAAGAACACCAACCAAGCTGAGATGGACCGGGCTGTGTTCACATCCGCGATCCAGACCCAGGCAGACAACCTGACCAAAGTGGCTTAAGGGCAATTCCAGCTACTGTTAGCTTTGGGTCAAGGGAGGGGGGCTGCTCTACTAGGAACTGTGATCCCTCTGCAGACGTATGTCCCGGGAGACAACCCAGTATCCTTCTTTCTGAAGTTTGAACGCGCCGCTAGGGCAACCGCATGGCCAGCAGACCATTGGCCATTCTATCTGGCACCTCTACTCACTGGTGAAGCTCAGGCGGCATACCAAATGGCCAACAGGGACGATACCACTGCCTATGGCCATGTGAAACAGTTCATACTGGATCGTTTGGGGGTCGACAATGAGGCACACCATCTCAAATTCAGACATGAACGGGGTGCGCCAAGTGACACCTCAAAAACAATATTCTATAAATTAAAGGACGCCACCAACCGGTGGCTCAAGCCCTTGGAGTCTACATGTGAAGAGATCATAGAGAAGATCTATCAAACAATACCTCGAGACACTTCCTTATAGGACACAAAGATGGTTGCACCGGCATGCGGTTCTGACTTTTGAACATGCCGTAGAAATGGCCACATCTTACGCCAGGGCACAGAACCAAAACATGGTAAAAGAACTAGCGAAAAGCCGAAGAACACCCCAACCTAGGAAAGAAGAAAGAAAAAAAGACTAAGCCTCCATTTGAGCCCCTAAAACCGCGATACAGGTGACCAGATACCCTCCCTTCCTCTGGCCCCCAGTGTTTTGAGTGCTGTGAGTGGGGGCAAATCGCCAAATTCTGTAGACGGAAAAAGGAGAAAACAGAAGGAGAAAACAGAAGAAGAACCGATGGATGTTAGCTATCTGCCCAGTCCATTTTTTACGCCCAAGAAACTGGTCCAGTCTTTTATGCGATTTTGAGAATGAATGGTCATCCGGTAACAACCCGAGTAGGCATTCAATAGTAAGGAAGGAGCTCATTCCCCAGTCTCACCTACTTCCTGGAAGGTCTATTAGTATCAGGTGTGTACATGGTGACGTAAGGGACTACCCGATAGCCAGAGTCAGTCTCCGAACCGAGCAAGGCATAGAAACCCAGACAGACTTAGGGGTCCTACCTTGCCTTCCTGAGCCCCTTATAATAGGCATAGATAGCCCCTGTTTTTCTAGCCTTGTGTTAGGGAACCTGAAGAATAATCCCAGAACTGGAAACCCCCACAATGAGTTAATGACCTCCAAACCTTGGGCCATAGACACACATTTTAGGACTGCCCAATTAAACGACAGTAGCCTTAGCAATGCATGGCAGAGCGCTAGAGAGACACTTAACTCCTCACGACAAACATATCGTTGCTTCATAGAGCAAAACGTCCGTTTATATCGAGTGGTCAAGGAAGGTGAGGAGCCCCAGTTGTTGGTGCCATCCGGCATCCAAGACCAGATCCTTTTCTTTGCTAATGTTCATCGCCTTGCGGGTCATTGTGGAGCAAAGAAAACGACACAGTCTATATTGCTCAGCTTCTTCTGGCCAGGGGTCCACGCCCAGATAAGGAAATATTGTCAAGAGTGCCCAATTTGCCAAAAAAGAAACCCCTATACCCCTCCGAATGTTCCATTAAATCCCCTTCCCTTTATTGGCAAGCCTTTTGACAGAATCGGAATGGACCTCATAGGTCCCTTCCCCAAGTCCACCAGGGGTTACCAGTATGTTCTTGTAATAGTGGACTACTCTACCAGATATCCAGAAGCCCTTCCCTTGAGTTTGGCTACGTCCACTGTGAGAAGATGGCCTGATATGTGATGTCCACTATTCGAGTGAGCACCCTGTATCAGTCCAAACAACCCTTATGGTGATGGTTGTAAAGTCAACCTTATAGACCAGCTATCCTAGTGGTAGCATGGACAAAGCAGTCTTAGGCTAATACTTCAGAGAGCATGTGAAGCCAATTGTTTTACCAATACTAACCCCTTGAATACCAAATGAAAGGACACCACACAAGGTATATATCAAATATATATGTATTTATTAGTAACACAACCCCTCTGCACTCTTTATGAGGTCAGAGTTCAAGATACAGCACAAGTGACTCAATAAGCATACTATAAGTGGCACAAATACAATTCTGCCCTAGGGGCCTCACGACCCATATACTAAGTAAATGGTATAAGAACCACTTCAGGAAAGGTGAGTAGGCCTAGGACATCGCTGGATGGACTACGGGAAAACCCAGTTAAACTACGACACTTGGATAGTTATTACCCACGGGAGCACCGGAGTTGAATATGCTACTTACCAGTATGCATCTGTTCTTGGCATGTAGGGCTGCTGACATTCATATCTATAGCATAGATCGCCGCCTAGTGTTGGGTCGGGATGATTGCACATTGTTGTTCTGGAAGAGTCTTCGAAGTATCACGAGATAGGTGGCTCCTCCCCTGGACTACAGTGCGCATGGGCATCGACTCCATCCCCAGATTGTTTTTAGCCATTGTGGCGAAGATGGAGTGTAACAGTGTGAGCGATGACCATGCTAAGAGTAAGTTTTGAATTCTGCAGCCGCTACAGGCGCCGGGGAGGAGGGCGGGCGATGTGAATGTCAGCAGCCCTACATGCCAAGAACAGATGCATACTGGTAAGTAGCATATTCAGTTCGAGGCATGTGGGCTGCTGAATTCATATCTATAGCATAGAATAAATAGCAGTCCCTCCATTAACGGCTGCCGCCTGTGCCAGCTTCAGATGTTTGAAAAAGTGTCTTAAGAACAGCCTGCCCTACAGCTGCTTGGAGTGCACATCTACACAGTAGTGTTTAGTAAACGTGTGTGGTGTAGACCATGTGGCTGCTCTACAAATATCTTCCAAAGGGATATTACCAAGGAAAGCCATGGAGGCCCCCAACTTGCGGGTGGAGTGGGCTCTGGGGGGGACCGTTAAAGTGCGCTTAGCCTTCTGATAGCAAATTTGAATACACTTAACGATCCACCTGGCTATACCTGCTTTGGAAATGGGGTTGCCTTTGTGCTGGGCTGAAAAGGCCACAAAGAGTTGTTGTGTCTTCCGAAAGTCCTTGGTTCTATCGATGTAGCACATCAAAGCCCTTTTGACATCAAGGGTGTGCAGCATTCTTTCGGCCACTGTCTCTGGGTTTTGAAAGAACGCGGGCAGTTCGATGGTCTGATTGACATGAAACTGCGAAACCACTTTAGGAAGAAATTTAGGGTTAGTGCGCAGCACCACCCTGTTGGAGTGAATTTGAATGAATGGCTCTTGTACAGTGAGCGCCTGTAGCTCACTAACACGTCGTAGAGACGTAATGGCAATGAGAAAAGCCACTCTCCACGTTAAGAACTGAATCTCACATGAATGTAGAGGCTCAAAAGGTGGGCCCATCAACCTGGTGAGGACCACATTGAGGTTCCATACCGGAGCTGGCGGGGTCCTGGGAGGGATGACCCGCTTTAGTCCTTCCAGGAAGGCTTTAATGGCAGGCACTCTGAAAACGGAGAGATGCTGCCTGTTTTGGAGATAAGCCGCTATGGCGGATAAGTGTATCCGAATGGAAGCATATGCTAGATTGCATTTGTAAAGATGTAACAAATAACATATGATGTTGGGAATGGATGCATCTAGCGGGTTGATGTTGTGTTCAGCACATTTCGCTGCATAGCAAGCTCTGGTGGTGGGCTTTCTCGCCTCCCGAATGATATCCATGCATTCAGGAGGCAAGTTAAGGTAGCCAAACTCTAAGACCTCAGGAGCCAGATTGCCAGGTTGAGCTGCTGCGGATCTGGATGCTGAATGTCGCCATGGTTCTGCGTCAAGAGCCTGGGTGTGAGGTGCAGCCTTTTATGCGGTACCACGGAGAGTTCTAGAAACGTGGTGTACCATGGTTGGCGTGCCCACGTTGGAGCAACCAGGATGAGTGTCATCGAGTGTTGCTTTAGCTTTCTTGCCACCAGCGGTATGAGAGGCGCTGGGGGAAAAGCATACGCAAATCTGCCTGACCAGTTCATCCATATCGCATTGCCCTGCGACTGTGGGTGAGGGAACCTGGCGGCAAAGCTTTGGCATTTTGCGTTTCCCCTTGTGGCGAACAGGTCTATCTCTGGATGACCCTACTGCTGGAAGTACGGGCGGAGTACTGATGGATGTATCTCCCACTCGTGCATTTGGTGGCTGTACCTGCTGAGCAGGTCCGCCATATGATTGTCCTTGCCCGGGAGGTGTTCCGCCATGAGGAAGATGTTCCTCTGAATGGCCCACTTCCACAAGCTCTGAGCCAGATGAGACAACTGTGGAGAGTGTGTACCTCCCTGCTTTTGGATGTAGTACATGGCGTCATGTTGTCCGTCCGGATCAACACGACCTTGTTGCACAGATGTACTTTGAATGCCTTCATCGCCATGAAGATTGCCATCAGTTCTAGGTAGTTGATGTGCATCTTCTTTTGCTGCGTCGTCCATAGTCCCTGCAACGTGTAGTGGAGTACATGAGCTCCCCATCCCTGGAGAGATGCGTCCGTCGTGAGGATAATCTGTGGCACAGGCTCCTGGAACGGTCGGCCCTTGCAAAGGTTGTGTGGATTCCACCAATGCAGAGCGTTGTATGCCCGACCGGTCACCAACACTAGGTCGTTCAACTGTCCTTGAGCCTGAGTCCACTGATGTGCCAAGCATTCTTGGAGCGGACGCATATGTAACCATGCGTGCGGGACTATGAAGATGCAGGAGGCCATCATGCCTATCAACTGCATGAACACTCTTGCTGGAAGTGAGTGTTGCGGTCTGAACTTTTGGATTAGCGACTGGATGTTGTCGATCCTCACTGAATTTGGCTGAGCCGTGGCCGCCAGAGTATCTATTGTCGCGCCCAGATACTGCCGCACATGTGCTGGCTGAAGGTGCGACTTCGGATAGGACAGTGAGAAGCCCAGACCGTGAAGGAGGTGAATGGTGTGAGACATGTCGGTGGCGCACTGCTGGGCTGACTTTGCCTGAACCAGCCAGTCGTCTAGATATGGGTAGACATGGACGTTCTGTCTCCTGAGGTGCGCAGCCACTGTCGCCAGACATTTCGTGAACACTCTGGGGGCTGTGGTCACTCCGAAAGGAAGGACCTTGAATTGATAATGCCGATTTTGAATGGTGAATCTGAGGTATTTCTTGTGTGATGGATGGAGTGGAATGTGAAAGTAAGCATCCTTGAGATCCAAGGTTACGAGGAAGTCTCCCTGATTGAGCAACGGAAGAACTTGCTGCAGCGTTAGCATGTGGAAGTGTTCGGAGAGAATATACTGGTTTAGGGGTCTGAGGTCCAGAATAGGTCTGAGGGACCCGTCCTTCTTTGGGATCAAGAAGTACAGGGAGTACACTCCTGTGCCTTCTTCCTCCACTGGCACGAGCTCTATTGCGCCTTTTTGCAGCATGACAAGAACCTCCTGCTGCAATAAGTGCAAATGCTCTGTGGACATAGGACGGTGTTTTGTTGGTATGTTGGGTGGAGTGGATGTTAGCTCCAAACAATAACCGAATTGGATAAGCTTCCTGACCCACCTGTCTGTGGTGAGGGATTTCCAGACTGGCAGGAACTGCTGGAGTCTCCCCCCGACAGGTGTGGAATGGTCGGGGGGCAGTGACAGGGCGTCACTGTTTGTTGGTGGCGGATGAACGGGAGTTGTTGTTGCCCCTGCCTCTGCCCTTGGTGCTGTTGCCCCGGTATCCTCCTCTACTTTGCTTGGTGTAAGAGGATTGCGCCCCACCTTTATTGAATTGCGTTTGCTGGGACATCTGGCCTCTGGAAACACCTCTATTGCCTGAGCGACGAAAAGTGCTCCCTGTAAACTGTTGGGACTGGAGCGCTCCCACGGACTTAGCAGTCTCGGTATCCTTCTTTATTTTTTCCAGGGTGGTATCCACCTCAGGACCAAATAATCTGTCAGGGTTTACCGGCTGGTTGAGGATGGTTGTCTGTATCTCCGGCTTAAACCCGGAGATTCTGAGCCATGCCTGACGTCTCAGCATCACACTGGTGTTAATTGCCCTGGCTGCAGTGTCCGCAACGTCCAGTGCACACTTAATGGAAGCGTTGGAGACGAGTTTCCCTTCCTGGATAAGCATCTCCGCTGCCTCTTTATATTGGTCTGGTAGATGTTGCAACAGGGTCTCTAGTGTGTTGTAGTGTGCCCTGTCGTATCTAGCCAAGAGTGCCTGCGTGTTAGATATACGCCAGATATTGGCCGCCTGAGCTGCTACTCTCTTTCCTGATGCCTCCAGCACTTTGGATTCTTTGTCCGGGGGAGGAGCTTCACCAGTGGTTTGCGAATTCGCCCTTTTGCGGGCATTAGAAACGACTATAGAGTCCAATGGCAACTGGCCCTTGATGTAGGTAGGATCGCCAGGTGCCGGTCTGTATTTTTTTTCAATTCTAGGGTTGACTACCCTTGACCGCGTGGGCTCCTTAAAAATGTCCGCAGCATGTTTCAGGACCCCCTTTAGCATTGGGAGAGTCTTTACAGTCTTTTCAGCTGTTGAAAAAGTGTCAAAGAGGAAGTCCACCTCAACAGGGTCAGCATGCAGCTGAACGTCATGGTTCTTAGCCGCCCTCTCAATTAAAGCATTGAATGCCGCAGAATCCTCAGTGGGAGAGGTCTTGACGTTGTACACCTGAGGATCATGGGCGGTGTGCTGATCCCCCTGGTCTCCTGCCCCTGCCCATGAGTCCTGTTGTTCATCAGGATCCGTGTTGGCAGGAAAGTTGTATTCCTCATCCTCATCCCCAGCATCCTCCACATCCGAATAAGTGGGTGAGGGTGTGGCAACTCTTGGAGTCCGAGGAACTAGTGGCTCGACCAAGACTGGTGAATCTGAAGCAGGCTTCTTGCGCTTTAGAGGAATTGTGTACGACTCCAAAGGCTGTGTCGCCGTGATCTTCCTTTTGTAAAGCGTAAGCTTCCCGGTGTCGGCATCGATGAAATGCTCCGACTGCTCCTCAACCAAGGGTGGTCAATGCTTCAAGCTCGACGAGTTGGCTTCGACCCCGCAGATCCCTGCAAGTGCGCTTCGGGCACCGATCGTGGTGCGAAGGCCTTCGGTGCCACTTTCGGCGGCAACGGGAAGAGGATTGGCGTTGAAGACTTTGGCGTTGGGACAGATTGCTTCGGGGTGGAAGGTGTCTTCGGTTCTTCCGCCGAAGCCTTGTCCCCGATACGTTTCAGGGAGTCCGAGACCTGCTTCGTAAAGGAAGCGGACGGTTTCGTCGACCCGACAGACGATCTCGGTCCACTAACATGTGAAGACTCGAGCGTCGATGACTTGGGCTTTTCTGGCCGAGGCGTAGGAGCATCCTTCTTAGGGGCGCTACGCCCTCCTTCCGTGGCAGCAGACGTCGACGCCGGCTGTTTCGGATCGGCGGCCTGGATTACTGGTTTCGGGACCCGAGTCTTCGGCTCGACGCCCTTGCTTGACTGCGGCTCGACGCCCTTTTTGGACTTCGGCTCGACGCCCTTGCTTGACTCCGGCTCGACGCCCTTCTTGGACTTTGGCTCGACGCCCTTGACCATCTTCGGCTTGACGCCTTTGCCCGACTTCACCAGGTCGATAACTTTCTTCGGCTTGAGTTGCCCCGACACCTCGGAAGACGAGGGTGTCGATAGAGGAGCAGACGTCTTCGGTTTCGATGGCGTCTCAACCACTTTCGTTTTTGTCGACACCGATGGTTTCACTTTCGGTTTTGTTTTCGACAATGGCGGCTCCGCCGAAGTGTCCGTAGCCGGGCCTGAAGGCGGGGCCGTGGATCCTGGTATAAGGTCTTGGGTAAGGCCGTGTGGCGATCCCTCGACCTGAGCCTTTGTAATTGTTCGAACGGGGCATAGCTCTTCCTCTGAGCTATCTTCCATGGCCCCATAGGCCTCATTGTCGTCTCCTACCTCGTCGACGACTTCTTCCACTTCTAGGCCTTCGACATCCGCTTCATAGTCGTAGTCGATTTCCTCCGCTGGAGGTGAAATCTGCATCTGAACTTCGTGTTCGTCTGCTTCATCGTCGTCGAAGATGTCCAGCGGTGCCGGGGCCGACTGCCGGGCCTCCATGCGCGCCACGCGCCGAAGCCGAATCGTCTTCTTCGAACGAAACCTGGAACAAGCCATACAGCTGGCTTCATCGTGGTCCGGCGACAGGCACTTGTTGCACACCGGGTGGACGTCGATGTGGGGATACTTCGATCCACACACGGAACACTTCTTGAACGGGCTCCGTTCCATGTCGTGTCGTCGAAGGTCTTGCTGCGTCGACTGGGCCTCGATCACCGAAGAGTCACGCGACTCCCTGGATATCCAACTCGGGAACTGAGTCGGGACAGAACTGGGCACCGAACGCAAACAATACCGACTGTTTGAAAAAGGCCTCCGGGCCTCGAAAAAGTTTATGTTGATTCCGAACTGGAGATAACGAAATTACATCCGAACCCAATGGCGAAAAAAAACAATCTGAGGATGGAGTCGATGCCCATGCGCACTGTAGTCCAGGGGAGGAGCCACCTATCTCGTGACACTTCGAAGACTCTTCCAGGACAACAATGTGCAATCATCCGGACCCAACACTAGGCGGCGATCTATGCTATAGATATGAATTCAGCAGCCCACATGCGTCGAACATGATGTTCAAGGGATGCCCTTCCCAGGTGGCCTCCACTATTGCAAAACGGCCCAGGGGGGTCGGCCCAGCAGCGTGAGTGGGTGAGTGCAAGAGATTTCTTAACTAAAATCCCGGTGCCCCGGGATCCAGAAGTGAACCCAGCGTGGACCAGAAGCTTATACCTACCTTTCTGCAGCGCCTGACAGGTGTTGCCAACCAAGTGGGTCTCCTGCAACAAAACTATGTCGGGGGAGTGGCGCCTAAGGAACTGAAGGACCACACTTCTTTTTATCTTGTGACCTAAACCATTGACGTTCCATGTGAGGACGGTAAGGGATCTAGTAAATTGTTGAGTCATAGCTGTAAGGTGGGAGAGTCAAGTAGGTGAATCGTCCAGGAGGGGACCACTTATGTCGGCCAATCCCCGGGAGCATTCGAAGCGTGGGGCGGATGAGGACATGCGGTCCCCGGGAACCAGGTAGCAGCCAGTGCAGCCGACAATGCACCACGGGACCCTGGACATGAAAGAAGGCAAAACTAAAGACATCACCGCTGGAAACACAAGGATAGGTGAGCAAGACTAGATGACCATTGGAAACTCTACTAAGGATAAAAGTGAACCACATAACAGCAACAAAACATTGCCAACCCCTCCCACCCCCCACCCCTTCCCCCCCACCCTGCTTCCCTGCCCATGGATTCGAAACTATCCACACCCCAACTAGGCAGAGTGCCTGTCGCCCTCCCACTCATAATTGGGGTACTAGAGAAGCCGCCAGTGCCGCTTGCCCGACTGAAAAACATTATTTATTTATTTATTTATTCAAAGTTTTATATAGCGCGAACAGGATCCTTACAGATATCAGAGCGCTTTACAAAGACAGGGTAGGGGCAGTAGGAGTCAACAGAGATAATGGGAACAGCATAATAGTCAATAGCATGGTAATAACATGGTTAATAAAAACATACATAAAACCAATCCATATACAATCAGGTAAGGAAGTAATATAGGACAGCACAGGTCATTGATCCCACTACAGAAGTGTACAGGTGAATCAGTAAACCAACGTGTATCACATCTTGGTCGGTAGTAAGAGAGTAGCGTAGTGGTGCCCCCAACAAGTAGAGTATAGTGCCAGGGGATATTGCGCAGTGATACAAGCAATGAAGAGTCTCTGAACCAGCATCTATAACGATCAGGAGATCTTGGCCAGAAGGATGGTTTTCACCTCTTTCTTGAAGAGTGCAGTGGAGGGGATCAGCCTGATTTCAGGAGGGAGCGCATTCCAGATCCTGGGTGCCATTCCTGAGAAGGAGCGCTTGTAGGTTTTCACTTTCCGGAATCTACGAGGTTTCAGGAGTAGATTTTTTGTACTCCTATTGGATCTCGAACCTCCTGATATAGACAGCTTTTGAGCGAGGTAGTTGGGTGCCTTGTGGTGCACGGCCGCGTGTGTCATAACTGCAATTTTTAGATGTATTCTGGCCTCAAAAGGCAGCCATTTTAGAGTCTTTAAGTCTGGGGATATGTGCGAATGCTTTCTAGAGCCAGTAATGAGTCTCGCGGCAGCGTTCAGGGAGGCTCTTAAGGGTGCTGTTGTGGCTAGTGGGAGACCGCTGAGGGCCGCAATTCCGTAGTCTATTCGAGGGATGACTAAAGCTTGTACAGCAGTTTGGAAGTCTTTGGCCGGGAGAAAGGGTTTAATTTTCCTCAGCGTGTTAATTTGAAAATTAGCTGCTTTTGTGGCTTTGCTGACGTGTTGCTGCATGTTGAGCTTGGCGTCGAGTGTGATGCCTAGGGATTTCGCCGAGTCCACAATGGTAGGTTGGACATTGAGTGCTGTTAGGTTGTTGAGCCAGGTTTGGGTGGTGGAGATTTTCGCCGGGGGTGTGATGAGTAGGAACTCAGTTTTCAGAGCATTTAGTTTGAGGTGATTATCGGCCAGCCAAGATTGGGTGTTAATAAGCGTGGAATTCAGATGTTTGATATCTTCCGGGGATTGTAACTTTAGATAGAGTTGTGTGTCATCGGCGTACATATGGAATTGAACATTGGATGCTTGAAGCAAGGTGGCGAGCGGTTCCATAACGAGGTTGAACAGTGTAGGGGAGAGGGTGGACCCTTGTGGGACACCTAGATCTGCAGGCACAGGTGTAGATAGCACATTGTCGATCTTGAACCTCTGAGACCGATTGTGAAGGAAAGACGAAAACCACTTGAGAACAGTTCCCGATAGCCCCATTCTAGTACTTAGCAGCTCCAGCAAGTTCTCATGTTTGACCGTGTCAAATGCTGACGAGAGGTCAAGAAGGATGAGGAGGCAGGACTCATTGCGATCCAGAATTTGGAGGGCGTCATCAATTATGTGTGTCATAGCTGTTTCCGTGCTATGTTTCGCTCTGAAGCCTGATTGATGAGGGTTGAGGAGGTCAAATTGATCAATGTGTTTTGTTAGTTGGAGTTGGACACATTTCTCCAGCAGTTTGGCCAGGGTGGGGATATTGGTGATGGGCCGATAGTTGTTTAGGTCAGACGGATCAGCTGTAGGTTTCTTGAGTATGGGCGTGACTTGCCCCACCTTAAGGGAGTCTGGAATGTGGCCTTGTTGCAGAGAGCTGTTGATGATCTTGGTCCAGAGAGGGAGGAGCAAGGGGATAAAGTCTTTTACAGCATTAGCAGGTAGAGGGTCTGTGAGGTGATTAGAGGGCTTCAAGGTGCAGAGCAGTTTGTATATTGCTTCTTCTGAATAGGTATCGAAGTACTGCCAGGATGCCTTGTTTTTAGGTTGAGTGTCTGCCATTCTGGTGTGGTTGGGGTATCGGCTTACATCTATGATGAGGTCATTTTTTATGTTGTCAGTCTTTAGTTTGAAGAAAGCAGAGAAGGCTTCACAGTGTGGGGTGTCGTTTGTTGAGCTGTTTGATTGTGTGGGTTGTGCCTTTGTTTGGGTCTTGATTAGCTCGAACAGCTTTCTTGGCCTGTTCTTCGCTTGGTCCAACTGGCGGCTGAAGAAGTCCGACTTTGTGCGCTTTATTTTCCTAAAGTAGGCATTTCTCTTGTTCTTAAGCTTTTTGAGATGCAGCGCTGAAGGGTCCGATCTCCAGGTGCGCTCTGCCATTCGCATATTACGCCTTTCATCATTGAGTCTGTCATCGTACCAGGGGTTAGAGATTTTGGTGGAGACTCTCTTCAGTTGCAGAGGGGCGACTTCATTGACTATTGTGTTCATAGAGTCAAGGTAGTGGTCAGTCAGTGATTGAACATCTGAGGCCCCTGAAGGGGGAAGGAGGAGGTTGCCGATGTGGGGAGGTAGGGTAGAGGGATTCAGATTCTTCAAATCCCTTTTCCATGCTTTGGTTTTGATTGGTTGAGTAGGGTTAGGTTTAACTTTTTCGTTGATAAAGAAGGTGATAATGTGGTGATCTGACCAATCGCAGGGTAGAATCGCCTCCAGTTGAATAGCGTTCTCTTTGACAATGATGAGATCGAGTATCGCGCCTTTGTCGTGTGTTGGTTTATCGCATAATTGGGTGAGGTCAAGCGCATTGAGGAAAGTTTTGAGACTATTCACCACGGTGTCTTTCTGATCGTTCCAATGGAGATTGAAGTCACCCAGGTAGACTTGAGTGGTCTGCCGACCGGCATTGGAAGTGATCAGGTCCATGAATTGTTGAGTGAATATGAGATTGTCACCAGGCGGGTGATAGATGAGATGTAAAGCACAGACTTGTTTGCCCTCACTGGTGATGTCGAGGCAGAGGAGTTCATAGGAGGAAAGGGAGGGGGAGGTGACTTGAGTAACGGAGAGGTTGCTCCTAGAAATGCATGCAATTCCCCCGCCCGTCTTGCCAGGAGACCTGTCCAGCCTGATGATGTGATAATTGGGGGGGACTAGTATGTCCATAATCGGGGTAGAGGCTTCAGTGAGCCACGTTTCCGTTAGAATGGCTAGGTCCAGATCCCTATCTGAGACGAGATCCGCGATGTCGGAGGAATGTCTCTGGGCCGATCTGCAGTTTAGTAGGATGCATTTGAGTTTGGGAGAGAGAAGGGTGGTCGAGCTTTCTAGTGTGAGGGGAACTTTTCTGAGGTTGTTAGGGACGGAGCCTCTGTTGTTGAGTGTTGGGGGCCTTAGAGGGTTTGTAAGAATTGTGGGTATGGGGATGTGTGAGTTGGAAAAGTCTTTTACCGGACCTGGGCCATAAGAGCGTAGGAGAGAGCATAGGTCGCGGTCCGACAAGGAGTTGAGAACACGACGGGGGCGGTGGGAGTTATTGCGCACGGGGATAGTAGGCCATTGCTGGTGTCGTCGGGGGCGAGGGATAGTAGGCCATTGCTGGTGTCGTCGGGGGCGAGGGTATGCAGGGAGTGTGCGTCGTTTGTAGGGTAGTGGGATGGTGGGAGGTAGACTGGGCTGTGAGGAGAGAAGGTCTTTGATTGCGTGGATGTCTTTTTTGATTTGTAAGATTTCCTCTTTGACTTGTTGGAGGGTGGATAAAGTCAGGTCAGGAGGGTCATTGGGGAAGGTGTTGGTGGAGAGAGCCGTTGGTGAGTGGTTGAGTAGTGAGCTGGTGAGCAGGCAGGGTATCGGGGGGGGGGGTATACTAGTGTTGTTGAGGGGTTCCGCGGAGCTAATGGGTGGGATGGTATTCCAGGAGTGGGCGTGTTTGTGGGCGAGGGGTGTGGGTGATGTAGGTGCGACAGGCGGTGGGTGGGAAGCATAGGTAGTGACTTCAGTGGGAGACGGTGCCGGTGAGTAGAATAGTGAGTGAAGGCTGAGGACAGTGGGGGAGACAGGAGGGTAGTGAGGGCTGAGAATAGGAGGTGGGAGAGAGGGGGATGCTAGGGTAAGGGAGGAGGTATGTTCTGTATCTTTTGTTGGGAGGGAGATGGAGTTGTGAGTGGGAGTGGTGAGGGAGCAGGGAAGGGAGAGGTGTCTGCCGTGGGGGAGATGGGGAGGATGGGTGGATAAACTCCGAGTGATGGTGTGTGCAGATGTAGGCGTGTTGTGGGCGGGAGTTGTTGTGTCAGGTGTGACACATTATAAATGTAATACACTTGTATGATCATGCCATAAGACTCATGCAGTATTCACATAATAGAAAAGTTACTTGTCAGTCAGCTGGTGCGGCCCGGCCGCGGCCGGGGACAGGTCCCAGAAACAGAGGCCAGTTCAAAAGGGAGAAGCACGTTACCTCGGGCAGTCACTTCAGTCTCGAGGTAGCCACGTGGTAGAGACCACAGTGTTTCGACAGAGCCCACCTCAGCAAAGGAATGTCATTCCACTCCATCAAGAGCTCCAGTGAAGAGTTCCTGACTCTCAGGCGGGTGGTCTTCTAACGAGGGCTCGTTCGGCGTAGAGCGATTCCGTGGAGAGCCTCCGACTCTACTCCAGCCCTCCAACCAGCCCCATACCTCCTCCGGCGAGAGAAAGAACCACGTTTTTCCATCCATTCCGACGCGCAGTTTCGCCGGGAAGAGCATGGAGTATTTAACACCCTTATCTCCTCTTGACCTCCAAAAAGCTGCGACGCCTCGCCTGCACTTTAACCGTGAAGTCCGGGAACATGGTGATGCGAGTATTTTCCAGAAGAAGAGGCGGGCCGGACCTGGCGGCCTGTAGTATAGTGTCTCGGTCTCTGAAGTTGAAGACCCTCGTTGGGGGTCGTGACCCCTTGCCGGACGCCATCTCTTCCTGCTGGTAAAATTTCAGAGCAATCTGGGCAAGGCGGGGTCGAGCGAAAGGGTGAAGGCCAACACGTCCCCGCGGCGGTGGAGCGGATCAGGAGCGGATTTCACTGCGCCCTCGGGGCCATCCATTGCAGTCCCAACAGGGCACCCCTCGTGTGGATCCACAGGCGCAGGTCGCCTCTGCGCCCAGAGATCTGCGTTCGAGGTTACACAGGCAAATCTTCGGGGGCACACAGGACAGTCCTGGAGAAGATCAGGAAGAGTTTAGGTCCCTTCTGCGTTATGGCGCAATTGTGAGTACCTGGTCTCCAATATGCCGCTAGGTCCAGGAGGGGGGGGGGGGGTCGGCCCCCAAGCGTTGGATGGAGGCGCCAAGTGCCAAGACGCAGAAGGGCACAGCAACCAGGAGCGCCGTCACCACCGCAGGATTGGGTCAAGCAACGGGATAGGCGCGGCGTGCAACGCAGATTGGCGGGCGGATCACCTCTGAGACGTCAGTCCCCCGTCTCAGCCTCCGGCGGACCCCACAAAGCCGGATAGGTCCCCACTGGGCAGGGCCGGTAAAAGCCTGAGACTCGCCAGGGTCTCCAGGGCACACCCCCGCACCTTAAGGGAAACGCTGCTGGTGGGTCACAGGCGGGGGGGGGCACACGTCTCTGCAAGTCAGAAAGAAAGCGCTCCAGGGCCGCAGAAATAGTGAGTCCCAAAGCCGGGGAGTCGCCCTAAATGCGCCCCGGCGCGCGAGTAATTCTGCCGTCCACCCTCACGTGGGTCCAGAATGGCTGCAACGCGCGAACCAGAGGTCCACCCCTCCTCAGCAGGATGGAGGGAGGTCCGGCGGGCAGCGATGCGGCAAGGCGGGTCCAACGAGCAAGACGCGGGCAGATCGGAGCTCCGCGGTCAGCAGGCCCGGAAGCCAGGGCGTCGCGTAGACGGCTCCCCGGCGCGGGAGGGACCTCAACAGCGTCACCTCTTTGGTGACGCTGTCAGGGGTGTCCTCGGGGATCATTCAGGGGGCTCGCCCCGCCCCTGTAGAGCAGAAAGCAGGTCCGGTGGGCGGCCGGGAGGCAAAGCAGGTTCTGTTGCAGTCCAGGTTTAGCTGCGCTCAGCCGAGGACAGTCAGAAGGCCGGACGGGGCCAGCACCTCGCTGATACAGGCTCAGTCGTTTCCTGGCGAAATTCCCCTAAGTAGAAGAGGAATCCGCAGTCTGTGGACGGAGCACTGTGGCGGATCGTTGGGCAAGGGTCGGGAGTCGCGTTAGCAAGCGACCATTCCCGCTGGCTGTCGGCCACGCCCCTCCAATACTGCCTCTATTTGAGTAATATTTTTAGCTAACCAGAACGGAATTTGTTCCCTTTTTGGGAGCGATTTACCAATGACTGATTGTATAGTCTGTGGTGTAATTTTGTTTGTGTTCCCCTGGTGAGGGGTGTGCTGTGGAATCCTTACAGCAGGTTGGACTGTTAAAGTCCACATGACATATTGAACCAATTGTCAATGTATTTTAATTAACTGTTTTAGCGGAGCTAACAGTTCTGCACCTGTCATTTGTTCAATGTCAGGATGTGGTGTATAGCTGGCTAGTACCGGCCATGTAGCTCCTGGTCTACATAGTGAACCGAGCCTGGTAATGTGATGTTGATGTTGTAGGGCACCTTTAAACCAGAGCTGATGCTCTTGGTAAAGTTAGTGGAATTTCAACGCCCTCGTAAGGAACGTATTCCGCTGGATGTTCTTCTACTTTGTAGTAGTGTAACTCATGTGTTGTTGGATTTGCTTGTAGAAATGTAATCCATGAATAGAATACCTCTGTCTGCCGATATTCATGTGCCTCTACGACAAATATAACTCTACCACCTCTGGGTGATAGGCCATTTCTAGGTCTCGGCTAGTAACGCGCTGAAAGCGCGTTCTCGCCAGAGAACTATAGTCGGCGTCTCAGGCGAAAAGCGCAACGAAGGGGAGACAAGAGCTGGCCGCGCGCCCAGCATTCTCAATGGGAAAAGCATTATCAGAGTCGGATTATGACGCGCGCTTTAGGATTGGGTCGCGCGCGTGAGCTTCTACCATAGACAGCTCACGTGACGTCGCGCGTCGTAATACGACGCTGCCCCCCTCTCAGGCTCGCGTTGGTCACATGGGAGGCTGTAGTTGTACTTGGGTGGTTTCATTGCAGGAAACTGCCTGTTATTCCCTCAATGTGTCCTCCGCCGCTCCTCACCTCCGTGCAAACCCTCTAGCGTGCCTCCAAATTCCCTGGCCAGCGTCTCTGCTGATCTTCCGGAGCTGGATCCGAAGTGCTCCAACGACAACACAGGAGTCTCAGCAGCAGCGCCGACGGGAGTCTGCATATTTCCTCTCCCTCTGCCAAAATGTCCGACCCGTCCGGTCCGGGCTCACAGGCTCAGGAGAGGGTGTATGATCCTGGCTCCTCTTCCACCTGGATCAGCCCACCCCCGCACTGCCACCAGCTCTGCGCAGTGAAGAGAGATGCCCGAGCCCCCAGTGCTTCAGGTCAGTGCGAACCTGTAAAGGCCTCGCAGGTCTGCTGACGTGCCATTTTGTTTTCATCTGTGAAAACAGTCTCTGCACGTTTTGTGTAAAATATAGACATTCTGAGACTACCCACATATTGGTATTCTGTCTCCCCAGTAGAAACCGTTGTAAAAATGCAAGATGTCTTTAGTTAATGCCATTGCTCTGGTACAGCCGTGTACAAAATCCCACACACACATCGAAACACAAGCACATAAAAACACAGACAAGCAAATACACCAGGGCACATATAAGCATGAACACACATGCACACATCGAAACACAAGCACATAAAAGCACAGACACGCAAATACACCAGGGCACATATAATCATGAACACACATGCACACATCAAAACACAAGCACATAAAAGCACAGACACGCAAATACACCAGGGCACATATAAGCATGAAGACACATGCACACATCGAAACACAAGCACATAAAAGCACAGACACGCAAATACACCAGGGCACATATAAGCACGCACACATCGAAGCACAAGCACATACATGCAGACACGCAAATACACCAGGGCACATATAAGCATGCACATCGAAACACACGCACATAAAAGCACATACATGCAAATACACCAGGGCACATATAAGACCGCACACACATGCACGCACCTACACAATAACACATTTCTATATTGCCATGCAAGTACACAAGCAAACACAAATATAATCCCACAGATGCATACACACATATATAGGCACTCACGCAGCCCACACAATTGCACATGGTTCCATTCGGCTACATAAAAACGCACACTCAATGCCACACAGAAACACGTAAAAGTTTGTTTAGATATGCCACGTGGCTCCATGCACAAACGAGGCATACACGCTCTCAAGCCAACACACACATCCAAACGCGCACACATGGATCCGTGCACAATGTGTCTCACACACACACATGCACGGGCAAACACGGCCACCTGTTCATACATTCATCACTGCTCTTGTGCTGCATGGAATATTACAGTTGGTGTTGCAATATTTAGCAATGCCAATAGCTCAAACTTAATTAACCCGAGACCTATTGCATTGCAAATGCTTGTCTATAAGTTTTATAGTTCTAGTTTTTCTTACATTTGCCGGAATGATCATAGCACTCGGGTCGGTTTGTTGGAGACTTGTGTCGTCTAAAACCGTTCCCTCTCCTCTTCACTACCCGACATTTTTTTGCATGTGAGTTTGCGAAGCAAGTTTCAAGGAAACAAAGATAAGGTGCACAATATTTTTGGAAAACTGTATCCTTCAACGTTGAACAAACCAAAAACTAATACATAGGATTTTTCGTCCTACTCGGTTTTGGCGGATATTAATCTTTTACCCACTCCAGACGTCTATTGGAGTATTTTTATAGGAAAAAGGGGTCTGTTTGAAAAGCACGACTGAGTTACTCTAGTATCTAGCGTTAAATTATCGCCTCACCAAACGTTGGGCGCCATGTAGTGTAGTTCCTATATTCCCAATAGGCTCTGCGCATTGGAATAATATATCCTATAGATTTGACGTAGGACTGAGGTCTACTAGGTCTCTATTGAATATATTAAATTTAATTGTGAGTGCCAGCTAGCTCAGAGATCACTAGAAACTTTCTCGAATACACAAGAAGGGATTAGTTTCTGATAACCGCATAAACATGACAACTTTGTTTCCCAAGAATACGAAATTTATCTCTAGAGTCGCGGAACCAATAGATAGTTATTTTACTCAGTCAATCGTGCATGCTTCGTTTCACCAGAGGTGCAGAGAAATAAAGAGAAGGGCGTTTTCAATAAAAAGTATTTATTGAACAGTCGTCTGTCTCATGCAGAAGAAATGAACTGCTACAATCGTAATACTGATTGGGAAGTTCAATGCGTACAGTATGAAGAGTATTATAAAATATTACTGTAAAAGCATGATATGGTTTCTAAGCCATAAAATACATAGAATACATACATTTAATAAATAAAGACTAAAAGTACTCAACTGGTGCTTCTAAAATACGCCTACCCTGGTGTACCTAACCTAGGTCTAGTACGAGGGGAGAAGTAAGTGAGGTGTGGCTTAAGTTTAGTATTCTTTACCAAGAATCTATCCAAGAATTCTCTAAGGGTCTAATCAGCTCTGTACCTTGGTTTTAGAATGAAGGAGGTCTTGTATCTCTTTCTCAGGACTCGATTTCCCAGCAACCCGCAAGGGTAACTTGGAAACACTGGAGCTAGATTTCTCGGCAGGAGAAAAGACAGCGTCTCTCAGTGCGTCTGCTGGAGGGTTGGCTTCCTTCGGCACTTGCTGTAGCAGGGCGCGTCGGGCAAGTAGGTAGTCTAACTGCTCCAAACCACCGTGTGTTTGCCTGGGCAAGAGTGGGCATATTTATACCTTAAAGGTGCCCAGATTGACGTATGGTTGGACATAATAACGTCATCAAAGACTCAGTTCTTTGAAAACTCCATGATTTCTTAGATAAATTAATATTCAAGCAAGGGGGAAGTCCCTGACTGCTGAAGGTGGGTTTTTCCAAGAAATCGTTGTGGATTTTCGTAACTAGTGGAAGTAGCCATGCCGTATTTGGACTGCATAGGCTAAGTCTAAATACAGTTATGATTTCTATGCCTATATAAGGGTCGAGTGACTTATACCTATACATGGGCATGAATCGGAAAATTACACTAGGTTCCTAAAACGCTACACAACAGGATTATTAAATCAGAAACCACCGTCAAGACGAAAGTTAGTGGCAATAGCACGGTTGATAGCTAAGCAGAGGGAATCAATACTGGGACAGCAAAATAAGCCCCACCTGCCAGAAATGGATAAAGGACATGGTGTACTGTAGAGATACATGGAAGACGTACGAGGAAGATTGCCTAAAGTGTCACGACGCAAAGACTTCTGAAGACCACTTGCAACATACCTATTGGAAAATTCACACATTTTGCACTCAGACGCTCCACAACCGTGTAATAACCTGAGAGGAGAATATTGAGCAGATACGTAGATAAAGAAAAAAACGGTAACTGTACGATATGTAATTTTTAATATGACTGAAGATGTGGCATGACTCAATTGTGTTGCTTACTGTTTTTACTGGAAAATCAATAAAATATAAATGTACCCATAATGAACTGAACAATGTGTCTGTATAGCCGAACTATGTCTTTGTAAATTGTACGGACTTCATCCACTGGCAGTGTATCTATCTCAGGATGTGGAATATATGTCGCTAAGACCGGCCAGGTCGCTCCTTCTATGCTGAGTGGACCGAGTCTTACAACAGATATGTGTGGGAGGGCGCCTTTAAACCAATTTCTGAGTTGCTGGTAAGTTAGCAGGACTTCAATGTCTTTGTATGGAATATATATGTGTGAAACAATTTAGTCTGTGGATCTGAAGCCGGGGACTGAACCCAAGAATAGAATACCTCTGATCTGAACACCTCATGTGCCTCAATCACAAAGGTAAAACAGCTACCTCTTGCAGGTACGCCGTGTCCTACAACTTTATAGTTATTGCATGTTTGCAATTTTCTGTAATGTTGAGAGCGTTTGCAAATTTGCCTTCTCCCAAGCCCGAACCACTTGCATGGTCAGGAATTCTCAAAAGGAGAAAAATAAAAGTTTAAAGTAATAAGGGGTTTTACACAATGTGGAAACCTTTTATCCTTACAAGCTTGTTTAAACATTCAGCCATACACAGGGTATATCTGCTCTGAAAGGTGTGAGTAGGGCTTTCTGAAAAAAGCACGACTGAACTACTCCAATTTTAACTGTTAATATAGGAACCAGACCAACGTTGGCGGCGCCATGTTGTTTAGTTCCTAGTATTCCCCAGACCCTGTGTATTTTGGATTACCTAAACTGAGGGCTTGGTGTCTAAACCGATTCCGGACACCCCCAGAGGATATGTCAGCATTTAGACCAGCTAGCTCTACATTGCCACTACTACCCTCTGTATCTTACAGTGGTGTAGGCAGTTTCTGGCAACCATTGACCATGACAGCCCTGATTCCTCAGAGATCGTGGAAAAACAGTGCAGTACTTTTCGCTCAGTCACTCAGGCTTGCTTACTCTAAAAAAAATACCCAGTATGGCAGTTAGGATGTTTCAATAAGTATTTATTGGCCTAGCGTCAGTCTTGTGTAAAACATATTTTCTGCGACAACAGAAGACAGAAGCATACGAAAGAAATCGCAAGTACTAATATAGTAAACAGTAGCGACCCTTCGGGGTCTCCGGGTAAGTCGCTTCTCCACCGCTGCAGCGCCTCCTCAGCCTGCCACCGACCTCTGCCTGCGACCTCGACCCTCCTGCCTGCCACCTACTGCTGCCTCATCCACCCGCCTTGCCAGTGTGCCTGTGCCTGCTTCCCGCCTTTTCTTTCTGTACCCCCCCCCCCCCGAGAGCCTGTAGCCCCTGTAACCCCTCACCCCGCTCCGCTGCTCCCCCGTTTTTCACGCCGCTGACCCCCCTGCTGGCCCGCCCTCCCATGGCCATTGGCTCGCCTGCCCTCCCGCCTCCCAGCTGACCCCTCCCTCATATGGAGACCCCGCAGCGACCGCGCGCCGCGCCAAAGGCAAGCCCGTCTGCGCCCGTCCACGCATGGACCGCACCCAGCGCTAGGACCCCTGGCCCTCGACGATGCCAGCCCACCAGACGGACCTACGACGCCGCCACAATCCACGCACTCAACGCCGGCCGGAACCCCGCCTGCTACCGAGCTATCCCGAAACGCACCCATGGACCCTTCACCTGCCAAACCTGCAAATTCACCTGCCTCCGAACCTGCACCGCACCCGCCAAGCCAGACACCAGCAACAATCATCTCAAGTGCATCCTGCTCAACACCCGCTCCGTCCACAGACACGCCGTCGAACTCTGGAACCTCCTCGACACAACATCTCCAGACGTCGCCTTCCTCACAGAAACCTGGACGAACGCCTCCTCAGCCCCGACATCGCCATAGCCATCCCGGATGGCTACAAGATCACCCGGAGGGAGCGCATCAACCAAATGGAGGAGGCATCGCCATCGTCCACAGAAACACCATCTGCATCACGACCAACTCCGACGACACTCTCACCGCCGCCGAGCACCTTCACTTCCAGATACACACCGACCCCATGACCCCCCTCAGGGGTACTCTCATCTACAGACCCCCGGGACCACGCACCCAATTCAGCGAAGCCATCGCAGACTTCATCAGCCAGCACACCCTAACCTCCTCAGACTACATCCTCCTAGGGGAACTCAACTTCCACCTGGAGAACAACAATGACAGCAACACCGCAGCCCTACTGGACAACCTCGCCAACCTCGGACTCCAGCAACTGGTGAACACCCCCACCCACTACGCCGGCCACATGCTAGACCCCATCTTCTCCTCCAGCAAGCACATCTCCTTCAGCCACGCCACCGGACTACACTGGACAGACCACAGCTGCGTCCACTTCAACTTCGAGAGAACCACGACCCACCACCACCCGCAACAGGTTCCCCGCAGAGGCTGGAGCAAGATCACCACCAACCAGCTCACCAACTCCCTCAGCCAGAACCCTCCCACCAACACGAAGGACCCCAACGCAGTAGCCCGCAACCTCACACAGTGGCTGACCAACTGCGCCGATGACCTCGCACCGCTGAAGAACCCTCCCAGTACACCCGGCAGCAAGAGGGCCTCTTGGTTCACAAACGACGTCAAACTCCAAGAAAACCTGCCGCATCCTCGAGAAAGCATGGCGCCACGACCAGACAACAGAAAACATGTCAGCCCTCAAGGACGCCACCCGCAAACACCACCAGCTGATCCGCACCACCAAGAGGACAACATTCAAAGAACGATTGGACAACAACACCCCAACAGCAAGGAACTCTTCAGCAACGTTAAAAAGCTCTCCAACCCCAGCGCCGGAAACAATGACATCACACCCTCGCAAGATCTCTGCGACTCACTCGCCTCGTTCTTTCACCACAAGATCGCCGACATACACAACAGCTTCGGTGCACAGTCCACGCACCCAGCCACCGATCCAGCGCCCCCCACCACCACCCTCTGCACCTGGACCCCGGTCAGCACCGAAGACACCACCCGCAGGATGAACACCACCCACTCCGGCTTCCCAACCGACCCCTGTCCACACCACATCTTCAACAAAGCAGACACCATCATCGCACCCCATCTCCGGGAAATCATTAACTGCTCCTTCGCATCCACCACCTTCCCGGAGAGCTGGAAACATGCCGAGCTCAGCGCCCTCCTGAAGAAACCCACCGCGGACCCCACGGACATCAAGAACTTCCGCCCCATCTCGCTCCTCCCTTTTCCTGCCAAAGTCATCGAGAAGACCGTCAACAAACAACTCTCCGATATCCTAGAGACAAACGGATCCCTCGACCCCTCACAGTCGGGCTTCCGAGCAAACCACAGCACCGAGACCGCCCTCATCGCAGCTACCGACGACATCAGGTCCCTGCTCGACAAAGGGGAAACAGCTGCCCTCATCCTCCTAGACCGCTCTGCAGCCTTCAACACTATATGCCACACCCTAGTACAGCGCCTCAGCAACACCGGAATCCAAGGAACGGCCTTGGAGTGGATCATCTCGTTCCTCGCCGGAAGAACCCAGAGAGCCCGCCTCCCCCCATTCCGTTCCGCTGCCAACGAAGTAATCTGCGGCTTTCCGCAAGGATCCTCGCTCAGCCCCACCTTCTTAAACGTCTGCATGAGCCCCCTTGCACGCCAACACAACCTCAACATCATCTCCTACGCTGACGACACCCAGCTGATACTCTCCCTCACCAACGACCCCACCACCGCCAGAACCAGCCTCCAGGAAGGAATGAAAGACGTCGGGGGAATGGATGAAGCTCAGCTGTCTGAAACTGAACTCAGACAAGACGGAAGTCCTCATCCTGGGACCTTCCCCCTCTGCCTGGGACAACTCCTGGTGGCCTCCGGCCCTGGGCTCCGCCCCCAAGCCAACGGACCATGCACGCAACCTGGGCTTCATCCTGGACTCTTCGCTCACGATGACCAAACAAGTCAATGCCGTCTCGTCATCCTGTTTCAACACCCTGCGCATGCTCCGTAAGATCTTCCGGTGGATCCCCACCGAAACCAGGAAAACGTTCACCCAGGCCCTCGTCACCAGACTGGACTACGGGAACACCCTCTACGCGGGAACCACAGCCAAACTCCAGAAAAGACTCCAGCGCATACAGAACGCTTCTGCACGACTCATCCTGGACATCCCCGCCACGACCACATCTCTGACCATCTGAGAGACCTGCACTGGCTCCCCGTCAGCAAGAGGATCACGTTCAGGCTCCTCACCCACGCACACAAGGCTCTCCAGGACCAAATACCTCAACAGCCACCTCACATTCTACACACCTACCCACCAGCTTCGATCCGCCAGCCTCGCCCTCGCCTCCGTCCCACGAATCCGCAGAACCACCGTCGGAGGAAGATCCTTCTCCTACCTGGCGGCCAAGACATGGAACTCCCTCCCCACTCACCTTCGGCTGACCCAGGACCATCTCTCCTTCAGGAAGCAACTCAAGACCTGGCTGTTCGAGCAGTAGCGTCTCCCTCTCCTCCCAGCGCCTTGAGACCCTAGCGGGTGAGTAGCGCGCTTTACAAATTTTGTTGATTGATAGAGTATATACATTTCTACCATAGTGCTAAAAAGATGAACATATACAGTTCAGATAAAATAGTAGCATTTGCATAATCCTATAATGTGTGCACTACATAATTTGCCTAAATGTACCTAGCCTAGATAGTAGATGTGTAGGTGTAGTGTGTGTGTATATATATATGGAATATGCTACTTACCAGTATGCATCTGTTCTCGGCATGTAGGGCTGCTGATATTCACATCTTATGCATAGATCGCCGCCTAGTGTTGGGTCCGGATGATTGCACATGTTGTCCTGGAAGAGTCTTCGAAGTATCACGAGATAGGTGGCTCCTCCCCTGGACTACAGTGCGCATGGGCATCCTCTCCATCCTCAGATTATTTTTCGCCATTGGGGCAAGGATGGAGTATGATACAGCAAGTGATGTCCATGCTAGAGATTAATTCTGAGTGCTACAGCTGCGACAGGCACCCGGGGAGGAGGGAGGGCGATGTGAATATAAGCAGCCCTACATGCCAAGAACAGATGCATACTGGTAAGTAGCATATTCCGTTCGAGGCATGTGGGCTGCTGAATTCACATCTTATGCATAGAATGTATAGCAGTTTCCTCCTAGCGGCGGTTGCCCGTGCCAGCTGCAGCAGTCTGAAAAAGAGTTCTGAGGACAGCTTGTCCTACAGCAGCTTGCTGTTTGGAGTGTACATCCACGCAGTAGTGTTTGGTGAATGTATGTATGGTGGTCCATGTGGCTGCTCTACATATATCCTCTAGAGGAATGATACCTAGGAAAGCCATGGATGCCCCTAACTTGCGTGTTGAATGCGCTCGTGGCGGGGACTGTTAATGTGCGTTGAGCTTTTTGATAACAGATTTGTATGCACTTAACAATCCATCTGGCTATACCTGATTTGGAAATGGGGTTGCCTTTGTGCTGTGGAGAGAAGGCAACAAACAGTTGTTTAGTTTTCCTGAAATCTTTTGTCCTGTCTATGTAATACAGGAGAGCTCTTTTAACATCTAGTGTGTGCAGTGCTCTGTCTGCCACTGAATCTGGATTTGGGAAGAATACTGGCAGTTCTATTGTTTGGTTAATGTGGAACTGGGACACCACCTTAGGCATAAATTTAGGGTTGGTACGCAGTACCACCCTATTAGCATGAATCTGTATGAAAGGCTCCTGAATAGTTAGGGCTTGCAGCTCACTAACTCTTCTTAGCGATGTGATCGCTACTAGAAAGGCCACTTTCCATGTGAGAAATTGTATCTCACAAGAGTGAAGAGGTTCAAAAGGTGGTCCCATTAGTCTGGTGAGAACTATGTTTAGATTCCAGACAGGTGAAGGCGGGTGTCTGGGAGGAATTACTCTTTTGAGTCCCTCCATAAAAGCCTTAATGGCAGGCACTTTGAAAAGGGAAAGGTGCTGTCTGTTTTGAAGATAAGCTGCCATTGCAGCTAAATGTATCCTGATGGAACTATATGCCAGATTGCATCTGTGTAGATGCAACAAATAACATATAATGTTTTGCGTTGATGCATCCAGCGGATTTATGTCATTATTGGAACAATAAATGACAAAACGCTTCCATTTTGCCGCGTAGCACGCCCTGGTTGTAGGCCTTCTAGCCTCCTTGATAATGTTCATACAATCAGGGGGCAGGTTGAGGTAGCCAAACTATGACCTCAGGAGCCATATTGCAAGGCTCAACTGTTGCGGATCTGGGCGCTGAATGTCTCCACGGCTCCGAGTGAGGAGACTGGGTGTGAGTCGCAGTCCCTGGTGAGGCACCACTGAAAGTTCTAGGAACGTGGTGTACCATGCCTGTCTTGCCCATGTCGGAGCAACTAGGATGAGTGTCATTGAGTGCTGCCGCAGTTTGCGCACTACCAGCGGTATGAGCGGTGCCGGAGGAAAAGCGTACGCAAATCTGTTTGACCAGTTCATCCATATCGCATTGCCCTGAGACTGCGGGTGTGGGAACCTGGCGGCGAAGGTTTGGCATTATGCGTTTTCTTTTGTGGCGAATAGGTCTATCCCTGGATGACCCCACTGTTGGAAATACGGTTGTAGCACTGAGGGATGAATGTCCCACTCGTGCATTTGATGGCTGTGCCTGCTGAGCAGGTCCGCTATGTCCTTGCCCGGGAGGTGTTCCGCCATGAGGAAGAGGTTTCTCTGAATGGCCCACTTCCACATGCTCTGGGCTAGGTGTGACAATTGTGGGGAGTGTGTCCCCCCTACTTTTGGATGTAATACATTGCAGTCATGTTGTCCGTCCGGATCAGCACGACTTTGTTGTACACATGCAATTTGAATGCCTTCATCGCCATGAAGATTGCCATCAGTTCCAGTAGGTTGATGTGCATCTTCTGCTGCTGCGTCGTCCATAGTCCCTGCACCGTATAATGGAGGACATGTGCTCCCCAGCCTTGGAGAGATGCGTCCGTCGTCAGCACTATCTGTGGTACAGGCTCTTGGAGCGGTCGTCCCCTGCAAAGGTTTTGTGTGTTCCACCAATGCAGAGAGTTGTGAGCACGACCGGTCACCAATACTAGGTCCTTCAGATGTCCCTGAGCCTGATTCCACTGTCGTGTCAAGCACTCCTGAAGCGGACGCATGTGTAGCCTCGTGTGAGGGACTATAAAGATGCAGGAGGCCATCATGCCTATTAGCTGCATAAACATTTGCGCTTGGAGTGAGCGATGGGGTCTGAATTGTTGAATCAGCAATTGCATGCTGTTGATTCTCGCTGAATTTGGCTGTGCTGTTGCTGCCAGGGTGTTTATTTCCGCGCCTAGGTACTGTTGTACATGTGCGGGTTGAAGATGAGATTTTGGGTAATTTAGTGAAAATCCTAGACTGTGCAGGAGGTGAATTGTGCGGGACATGTGGCTGGCACATTGCTGGGCTGACTTTGCTTGGATAAGCCAGTCATCCAGATAAGGATAGACATGGATGTGTTGTCTCCGAAGGTGCGCAGCTACCGTCGCTAAGCACTTGGTAAACACTCTGGGGGCCGTAGTTACCCCGAAAGGCAGGACCTTGCACTGGTAATGCTGGTTGTTTATGGTGAATCTGAGATATTTCCTGTGACCTGGGTGAATTGGAATGTGGAAATATGCGTCCTTCAGGTCTAGGGTTGCTAGGAAATCCCCCTGACTGAGCAATGGTAGAACCTGCTGCAAAGTGAGCATGTGAAAATATTCTGACAGGATGTATTGGTTCAAGGGTCTGAGGTCTAGAATGGGCCTGAGAGACCCGTCCTTTTTTGGGATTAAGAAGTACAGTGAGTACACCCCTGTACCCTGTTGTTCTAAAGGCACGAGTTCTATGGCCCCTTTTTGCAGCATGCAGATGACTTCTTGCTGCAATAAGTGCATGTGCTCTGCGGACATAGGACGGTGCCTTGGGGGTATGTTGGGTGGAGTGGAGGTTAGTTCTAGACAATAGCCGTATTGAAAAAGTTGTCTTACCCACCTGTCTGTGGTAATGTCTTCCCAGACTGGCAGGAACTGCTGAAGTCTTCCCCCGACCGGTGTTATATGGTCTGGGGGCAGTGACAAGACGTCACTGTTTATTGGTGGCGGAGGATCTGGCATTATTATTTCCTCGTCCTCTGCCTTTGGTGCTGTTCCCACGGTACCAACCCCTATTGCTTTTGTTATAGGTGGTTTGTGTTCCTCCTTTGTTGTATTGGGCTTGCTGTGATGCTTGACCTCTAGAAGCTCCCCTGTTACCGGAGCGACGAAAGGAACCGCCCCTAAACTGCTGTGACTGCAGAGCTCCCATGGATTTGGCTGTCTCAGTGTCTTTCTTAATTTTTTCTAGGGTCGTGTCTACATCGTGACCAAATAGAAAGTCAGGGTTAACTGGCTGATTTAGTAAAGTTGTTTGGATCTCTGGCTTGAATCCAGAGATACGGAGCCAGGCATGCCTTCTGAGCATCACACTTGTGTTGATGGCCCTAGCTGCTGTGTCTGCTGCATCTAGCGCACATTTAATGGATGCGTTTGTAATTAGCTTCCCTTCCTGTATTAGCATTTCTGCTCCCTCCTTATAAGCGTCAGGCAGGTGTTGTAGTAGCTGCTCTAACGTGTCGTAATGAGCCCTATCATATCTGGCTAATAGGGCCTGTGTATTTGAGATTCTCCAAATATTTGCCGCTTGAGCCGCCACACGTTTGCCAGAAGCTTCCAAGATTTTGGATTCTTTGTCCGGAGGAGGAGCATCACCACTTTTTTGAGAGTTCGCTCTCTTACGAGCATTAGCCACCACCAAGGAGTCCAATGGGAGCTGGCCTTTGATATACGTAGGGTCTACAGGCGCAGGCCTATATTTCCGTTCAATTCTGGGGTTTACAACCTGTGCCCTTGTGGTTTCTTTGAAAATGTCACCAGCGTGTTTAAGGACACCCTTAAGCATAGGTAATGTTTTTACCGATCTTTCTGAAGTTGAGAAAGTATCAAACAAAGTCCTCTTCTACCGGGTCAGCGTGCATTTCTACATCATGGTTACTGGCTGCTCTTTCAATTAATGTGTTAAACGCAGCCATATCTTCTGTAGGCGAGGTTTTGACTGTATAGTATTGAGTGTCAGGTGTGGCGTGTGGCTCACCAGGGTCAACAGGGTCAGTCCAGGGTTGAGACTCCTCTTGATCGGTGTCAATAGGATAATTGAATTCATCCTCATTGTATCCTTCCCCCACATCCTCAGTGGTATGTGTGGGAGAATAGGTATATTCCTGTCCATAGGACTCTATAGGTTCAAAAAGAGCAGGTGAGGTCGCAGAGTCCCTTTTCTTTTTGAGTGGTATCTTGTATGACCCCATAGGATTTTCTGGAATGATCTTTCGTTTATAAATAGTGAGTCTTCCAGTATCGGAGTCAATGAGAAGTTTAGACTGATTATCATAGGATGGCTGTTGGAACACCACATCCTCTTCCATGGGCTGGGTCCTTGAGGCCACCGACGATTTTGTTGTTGAGTCGGTGCTTTTTTGTAGCTGGAAAGCCTTAGGGCGCACAGTCGGGGGCAGTCCGTACTTTAGTGGTGGTGTAGGTCTTGGAGACGGACTGACCTGCTTTGAGGTTGGCGCCGCCTTTGACGCGACCGACTTCGTTTTATTGGGATGCTGTTCGTGGCCATTGTAGGAGAGTAGGGTCTGCTATCCTATGATCACCCCAAATTTTTGCTTTTTGCTTCACTGGTTTATGACTTAATGTGGCTGTGGGCCTGCTAATCAGACCCACAGCCTGCTGTTCTCTCTCTAAATTAATACCACTGCACATTAGGTGCATTACGAAATTGGAACTGGTTCACCTTATTAGCCTCTGTAACAGTGTACCCCAGGTACCCAGGGCATAGGTGCTTCCAAGGCCTACCAGGGGCTGCAGCACATATTGTGCCACCCCTGGCATGGCCTCCATATTTGACACAACTGGCTGATCACTCAGCTGGGGTAAGTCGGTGTAACCACCTCTTACTTAGGTATAGTATGCCTATATCTAACCTAAAATGGACACATATGTTCCTATCAGCCACTCCTATGGAAGGCCTCATCAATCCTGGAGGCAGAGTGCTTGGAAATATGTGAGATGGTGCTCTGGCATGAGCTGAGCCTGTCTGCAGCTTTCGGAACCACGTCCTTTAGCTGTTCCATGATACTGCCATACCATATACTCTTAAGTGCATTATGAACCTCGCGGTTAAATGCTATCTTTGGTTTGGCTTTATCAAAACATGTCGAGTAAGGTGTCATACGAATTGGAATACTACCCCCTCGCCAGTTCTGGCGACGGGGGTAGCATTCCACGCTTTTAGAGGGACTCGACATGTACCTAACCTGAACCCCGGTTAAAGTTAAACGTGAGCCTTAGCATCACAAAATGGATGCTGCCACCACAGACACAAGTCTGACCTCCTGCTGCTGGGAGTCCTTCCAGCGAGGGAGGCTTGGACAAAGGGTTTCCTGCCTTGGGAGGTGCTAGCACCACCCCAGACAGGATTTTGTGTATTGGGTAGGACAGGGCTGAATAGAATCAGACATGCCTGGGGCACACAAGGTGTCCCTGTGCATATGCCAGTTCAAACCGGTGCTGGGGCTCTCCAGCCCCAGTCTTGGCGCGAAGCTGGACAAAGGAAAGGGGGTGTAACCACCCCCCTTACTGGTCCCACCCAGAGGAGGGACCTAGCAGGTAATCCGGCCCTTAGAATTGGAATAAGAGTAGGAGCTGTGTCCCAGGACTTCAGATCATCCTGAACTCGACTTGAAACTAAGAAGAAAACTGGACTTCGACATTCTGCTGCACAGAAGACTGAAGAGAATCTCCCTTGTGGCCAAGGAGTGACCACCCTGTGAATACAGGCACCAACCAGCAACTTGACGTCTGCTTTGCCGCCGCCTCCCGCCGGAGCCCGAGCCCAGAGCCTGACAAGACCCAGACTCCCAGACATCTCAGAGCCCGATCCACAGTCCCTGAAAAGAAGAGACCCGTGGAGGCACCGAGAGACGTGGGACCGGACCCCTTGAAAGACCCCCGAGAAGCTGACTGCGCAGCACCCGAGGCACCCTCGACGCTGTGCTTTGGGGTTTGAGAAGCCCAACCACCGAGCAGCATTTGCACCGAAGATCAGCCCCCCAGCATCTCCACGATCTGTGTGGGGCCCTTTTGCACTTTGCCACTCGACGCGCCATCCCGGCCACTTGCCACGTGGCTAGCAGCCATCTTGGCGACGAAAACTACGAACAACACCACTGGTCTGGGTGCTCCAGACTGGCCCTCGCTCCCTTGAAAAGGAGCACCCGCTCTGACCTTGCTGGTCCGAGTGAGAAGCTTCCATCGATTTCTGCGTGGCTTGCATTAGCCAAGGCCTGTTTGCTCCGATCAAGAAGCCGACACCGCCATCAGCTAGAGCCTTCGTGGGACAGCTCGTGACCAACGCCTGGACGTCCTTGACCTCTTCGTGTCCACGTGGCTGCAGAGACAATCTTCACTTCTTCACCTGTTTGCACCAGACATTGCCTGGTTCCATCCTGGTTCCACGGTAGTCACTGGCTAGTGACTTTGAACATTGTCCCCTCTGCTTTCAGGTCTTCACCTCTTCAGATCCACCCTTGGATCCACCGGAACTCTCCTCGACGACCCGCCTGCAGCATCTTCATCTCCAGGCACCATCGACCTGCGTGACGAACCCGGCACTACTTCGCACCTGTGCACCCGCTTCCTGTGGGTGAGGTAACGCCGGTGTTCCCACACTGGTATACACCTCTAGTGCCTAGGTCTAAAGTTTTGTCCTTCTAGGTCCATCGGAAGGTTCCTTAAACACCAACTTTGTAACTTTTACGCACCATTGACATTGCATTGGTGCATGCGTGCGCTCTAAGCGCTGCACCCGAGTCCCGCGGGCCTTTCCCGACTTCATCACGGTTAGTCCCGAACAGCTCCAGCGATTCCCCAGGCCCTAGGCCTCTTTCCTTTCCCATTGGTGGTTCTTATACCACTATTTTAGTATATGGTTTAGGTGGCCCCTAGGGCTCATCCATATTCAGCAGCTTTTGTATATTTAAACTGTGTTTTGTTTTAACGCATTGGCTTCTGTGCTCATAAAGAGTATAGGGGATATTTGTAGTAAATAAATATATATATTTTCAATATATATCTGTGTGGTGTCCTTTCATTTGGTATTCAATGGGATTGTGTATGGTAAAACAGCTTGCTTCACATGCCTTTACAGAGTTTAGCCTAAGACTGCTTTGCCCATGCTACCACTAGGATAGCTGGTCTATCAGGTTGACTTACAACCAATCATCATAAGGGTTGCTTGGCATGGTACAAGGTGACCACTAGAACTAGTGAGCAGCATATACCAGGCCAACTTCTCACAGCCATGCGTCGACTCGAGCTCTTGGTGCGCAGCAGGCACGCTCTTCTGCTTTGACTTGCTATGCTCTTTCGGGTCGAGTTTGGTTGTCGACTCGAAGGCCTTGATCATTAGTGGCTTGGAGGCCTGAAGCTTCGGATCGATAGTCTTCTGAGCCTGGAATCCTTTGTCAGTGTCGCCATCTTTGGACTTGGACGTGGACGGCGTCAGCGTGACGTGCTTGACTTTAGATACAGACTTTGTCGATCCGATCTTCGGTCCGACACCCCCTTTTGACCCCGAGGGGTCGATGACACTCTTCAATTTGATTGGATCCGAAGTCGTCGATCCGATGACTGTTTTTATCAGTTTCGGTTTCGATTTAGCTTCGGTCGGTTTCGATTTCACCGCTGATTGTGGTTGATCAACCGATGGCTCTTTAGAAATATTCTTAGCCGGGCCTTGAAGCGGGGCTATAGAATGTGGATGAAGATCTTGGCTAAGGCCTTCCGGCGATGCCTCGACCTGAGCCTTGGAAGGTACAGTGTCATTACCGGGCGCCGCGACTGCGGTTGGGCCTTGCTCATCGCTTGAGTCGTCATCGACGGCTCCGATGGCTTGTGCGTCGTCTCCTACCTCGACGACGTCTTCATCATGGACGTAGTCTTCGCCCTCATCATAGTTGGAGTTTGGCTCTGACGCGGGATCCGACTGTTGATCAGGATCCTCTTCTTCTACGCCCTCGTCGTATTCAGCCTCGAAGATGTTCTCTGGGTCGGGCGCTGTCTTCCGCGCCGACTGTCTCGCTGCGCGTCAAAGCCGAAGAGTTTTCTTCGACCTGAATCGAGAACAGGCCATGCAGCTGGCCTTGTCGTGGTCCGGTGATAGACATTTATTGCACACCGGGTGCACCTCGATGTGAGGGTATTTTGAGTTGCAAACGGGGCACCGTTTGAACTGGCTCCGTTCCATCGTAGATCGTTGATGGGGCCTTAGGTGTCGAAAAAAGGCAATCTGCCTTTGACGTCCGGCTTGAAGAACTGGAACAAGTACGTTGCACCGAACGAAAGACAATACCGACGCCCCTAAGGCCTTTTGGCCTTGAAACTAATGTTTTATATCGATTACGAACGTGAGTTACGAAAGTACATCCAAACCCAATGGCGGAAAAAAACAATCTGAGGATGGAGAGGATGCCCATGCGCACTGTAGTCCAGGGGAGGAGCCACCTATCTCGTGATACTTTGAAGACTCTTCCAGGACAACAATGTGCAATCATCCGGACCCAACACTAGGCGGCGATCTATGCATAAGATGTGAATTCAGCAGCCCACATGCCTCGAAAAAAAATATATATATATATAGGAGGTGATGGATGTTATTTAAAGCGCAGGTTCCAGCACTGCGCAAAGAGGCCCCCGTCCCTTTAAGTTGGCTCTGACCTGCTGGTTGCTGCTTTGGTGGTGTTTGGAAGTGCCCGGGGTACCGGGATTTGCCAGAGCCCACCCCCTGGTCTGGATGAAATTGTAGCAGTGTAAGAGTCAATCGGCTCCACGTTGGGCAGGATATGAATTTCGTCCTTGCTCCCGCATAATGGACACCAGATTCACGGAGGTTGAGACGGTTGGGGACTGGAGAGGACGGCGTGTTCCATGGCAGCAGGTGTGAAGTTGTTCTCACAAATACAGCGCTTTGTCATCAGCCCTCGCTGCATTCACCAGTTACAAGCAATAGAACTGCATGCTGGGACTGGTAGTCGCGGTACATAATGCGACATACCAGAGTCAATGGCGATAGGTATTTGCATCACAAGGGGCGGACTAGTGCTGGACCAATCAGGTGGGGCGTGACACTATGTCAGTGAGAATTGCCGCCACCTGAAGCATACAGACCCGTGGCGCTGACGAAGGCTAATCCTAAGCCGAAATGCATTCCTCTCATAGCGGGTTATGCCAGACTCTCTTACCTGCTGTAGTGGAATAAAGGCTGCTTTCACCCGTTCCCCTGCGTTGGCCTCTTCACTCTCGTCGCTGGAGGAGGTGATGGATGAATATATATACATATATATATATTGACCAAGAACAACCAGGGTTGTTCGAAACGCGTTATCCTCGATCGCTTGCTGTGCCGAAATAAACATCTAAAAAGGATTATGGGCTCGTCTGAATTCTGTTGGACTTACTGGAATTCCGTTGTTATATATATATATATATATTTTACCTACTGGCGATAGCCAGTAGGTATATATAGTTAGGATTGTTTTCCATAGGGATATCGCAACATTCTATTGGGAATAACTTTGGCGCCGGTTGAGGAATCTTCCTGAAAGTTTCCTTAACTTTGCCTCGCGGCACTCCGGTCCTTCCCTGAAAGTTTGGGGGGATTCGTCAAGCGGGGGCCGAGATAAAAGGGGGGTCCCAAAACATGTTTTCCCCATGTTAATTTCCATAGGGCGGTTGGACTCACTTTTAGCCCGAACGGCTGAATGGTTTTCCACCAAACTTGGCAAAATTGTAGGGACTGGTAGCCCGATGTGCCTTTGCTATGTCTCAAGATATGTGCTCCAGTGGATTTTGAGTAATTTAGGTTAAAAAAAAAAATATATATATATATCTATAGCAGCTTACCCGTGAGCTTACCCGTACACTTACGGTACGCGCACGTACGCGTACCTCTAGTGCGCGAGCTGCATTCTGATTGGCTGCCAATGTCTGTCAACACTCTAAAACAGAAATTGTGGGCAGCCATCTTGTGCCTCGGTAGAGTGAGGTACAGGAAAGCAGAAAAACAAATGTGTAGAACTCAAAATAGGGACAGGGTAGAAGCACCCTGACCCCCTAGACCTGCTCAGGGGGTCCCACAAGGACCCCCAAGGCAAATATTATTATTATTATTTTTTTAAAAGTCGCGGGGTACGCGTACCCCGACTTTTTAAAAAAAAAATCTTTTTTTTTGCCTTTGGGGTCTTTATGGGACCCCCTGAGCAGGCCTAGGGGGTCAGGGTGCTTCTACTCTGGCCCCTTTGCGAGTTTCACACCTTTGTTTCACTGCTTTCTTGTGCCTTGGTTCTAACAAGGCACAAGATGGATGCCAACACTTCCTGGTTTTGAGTGTTGACAGACAGTGGCAGCCAATCAGCATGCCTTCCCGAGAAAGCTGCATGGTCATTGGCTGTCAACACTTCTAACCAGGAGGTGTTGGCATCCATCTTGTGCTAGTGTTGACAGACAGTGACAGACAATCAGCATGCCTTCCCGAGAAAGCTGCATGCTCATTGGCTGTCAACACTTCTAACCAGGAAGTGTTGGCATCCATCTTGGGTCTTAGTAGACTGAGGCACAAGAAAGCAGAAAAACAAACGTGTAGAACACAAAAAGGGGGCAGGGTAGAAACACCCTGACCCCTTAGGGCTGCTCAGATGGTCCCACTAGGATATTAATATATTTAAACGTTATCCGCTAATAGAATTAGCATTTAAAAAACCTTTGAAATTCACTGAAAAAAACCATAGGTTTCAGGCCTTCTATAGTTAGGAATTAGCATTTAAAAAACCTTGCGAATTCACTGAAAAAACCATAGGTTTCAGGCCTTATATAGTTAGGAATTAGCATTTAAAAAACCTTTGAAATTCACTCAAAAAACTACAAGTTTTAGTGGTGTTATAGTTAGCTGGACATTTTACTCATACAAAACCATTGAAATTGCTCCTATATAGTTAGTTGTACTAACTATATTTCGCGCACCCCGCAATCCACTGCTGATGTCGTCACATATTAGATCATTCATGACATGGTCAGTGACATCACTGATGAAATCTCAAATGACATCACTGATGACATCACTGATGACATCATCCATGTGACAATCACATACACCTTTTCATACACTATTACAATTTGTCATCACTCTTTGTAAAATACAGAGTATCATATTTAAATCCATTGTCACAGCAATACAAGTATCTAAAAATCCCCTCAGTGATTCATAGATGTATACACACATCTAATCACTTACCTATGGATTCACTCATACATGCTGTCAATGAACAATAGAACACTATCAAAAATACTTATACATCTATATCGACATTAAACAACAGCACGCATCCTATTCACATATGAAGTCATCCTACTCACTTATGCAAACAATGGATCATACTTACATATTTACTTAGCAAAACACTTATACAAACACCACTTCTTCTATTCATTTAGATAGTAAGTCATACTTAGTGAATTATAAAAGCATTATTACAAGTATACAGTTATCCATACAGTCACTCACGCAATCATTGTGTCTTATGTATACTTATTTATATACAACTGACACATACACTGCCTTTTATTTTTCTAGTTTGTTGGACCTGTACCTTTGAGAAATATATTTGCTCATCACCACACCCATAAAGAGATTCCCTCACCCAAACTGTTAGAACATGTAGTTTTAACTTCATATATCTACTGAATCAACTATTCACACATCTTTGGACAGTCACACACCCCCCACCAAACCACACACACTTTCACACTCCCATACAAATACTCAGTTAACTAATCAATAACTAATATAGACTTTCACATAGCTAGTAACCAACTGTAGAATCAGTTTACACAACAACTGACAAAGTGATACAGATATTCACACAGTTTAGTCACTATCCACTATATTTAGTGAGACAATATAAATTGGTCAAGTAAACAGTCAATTACACTGCTACTAAATCCTCCATCCAAATATTTATTTATATATATCCACTCATTCTTCAATGCAAATTGCTATATATATATATATATAATGCATATTTAAATAACGAAGCAAACCACATTCACTGGATGATGTCATCAGTGATGTCATTTGAGATGTCATCAGTGATGTCAATGACCATGTCATGAATGATCTAATATGTGACATCATCAGCAGTGGATTGCGGGTGCGCGAAATATAGTTAGTACAACTAACTATATAGGAGCAATTTCAATGGTTTTGTAAAATGTCCAGCTAACTATAACACCACTAAAACTTATAGTTTTTTCAGTGAATTTCAAAGGTTTTTGTAAATGCTAATTCCTAACTATATAAGGCCTGAAACCTATGGTTTTTTCAGTGAATATATATATATAGATATATATATAGATATAGATATATATATATATTCACAGAAAAAACCATAGGTTATAGACCATATATAGTTAGGAATTAGCATTTACAAAACCTTGAAAATTCACTGAAAAAACCATAGGTTATAGACCATATATAGTTAGGAATTAGCATTTAGAAAACCTTATTTTACTCACACAAAACCATTGAAATTCCATATATAGTTAGTTGCACTAACTATATATCGCGCACCCGCAATCCACTGCTGATGATGTCACATATTACATCATTCATGACATGGTCAGTGACATCACTGATGACATCACTGATGACATCTCAAATGACATCACTGATGACATCACTGATGACATCTCAAATGACATCACTGATGACATCATGACACACCAATACCAGTTACTACATACGCACTCACTGATTCCTACGTCTACACACACATTCACTCATTCACCCATACAATCACTCATACATACAGTCACTCATTATTACAACACTATCATATGCAATCATACACCTATGCAGACAGTCACACACTGCCACTCATCCATGGAGTTACTCACACACCAAGTCAGTCCTGTAAAGAATCAATCACACTTCCATTTCTTCATCTATACAGTTAAACACAGAACACCATACTTCAGTGACATCACTGATGACATCACTGATGACATCTCAAATGACATCACTGATGACATCTCAAATGACATCACTGATGACATCATGACACACCAATACCAGTTACTACATACGCACTCACTGATTCGTACGTCTACACACACATTCACTCATACACCCATACAATTACTCATACATACAGTCAGTTATTATTAGAACACTATCATATGCACTCATACACCTAGTCAGTCCTGTGAAGAATCAATCACACTTCGATTTCCTCATCTATAGTTAAACACAGAACACCATACTTTTCACACATATACTAACACATACTTACTCTCTTATACAATCACTGATACAAGTACACATTGATATGCACAGAGTCACACACCTCCCAGCCAGCCACACACACACTCAGTCTTCCATACATCCACTCATTCTTCAATATGTAAAACGTATTTAAACTTTACAAAAACACACAGACACTAGATGATGTCATCAGTGATGTCATTTGAGATGTCATCAGTGATGTCATCAGTGATGTCACTGACCATGTCATGAATGATGTAATATGTGACATCATCAGCAGTGGATTGCGGGTGCGCGATATATAGTTAGTGCAACTAACTATATATGGAATTTCAATGGTTTTGTGTGAGTAAAATAAGGTTTTCTAAATGCTAATTCCTAACTATATATGGTCTATAACCTATGGTTTTTTCAGTGAATTTTCAAGGTTTTGTAAATGCTAATTCCTAACTATATATGGTCTATAACCTATGGTTTTTTCTGTGAATTTCATTGGTTTTTTAACAGCTAATATCTGTAGCTGTAAAATGTATTCTTTAGGTAGTGCTTTTCTTCATGAGGTCTGGTCGCTTCCATACACATACAGATGTTTCAAAGATGATCAAGAAGTTTATCTGAATGGAGAGGAATGCACTGAGACGCCAGATCATTCACTAATGTGTAGGCACATACAGTTACACGGTTCATGCAACAAACACCGACCAAATATGGCTTGCGTGTTGCAAGGCACGCCAGTTCCTGCTATCATCCCCACGTTCAAGTTGTTGGAAAATGGTAGTTATTTGATGCTCAATAATGAAGATTGTTCTGAGTTAATTAAAAGTATTCCTTTTATCGTAACAGTAAGTGAACGGGTTATTTGCTGCAGAAATGTTCTATTTCCTCCCACACATGAACATAGGGAGTTTTCAATCTGGCCACAAATACCAACCTTGGGACACGTTTCAACGGCATGGCAAGAATAAGAGCTCTTTTGTCTCAGAGAGAGGTGGCCTTGAGTTCGGCCCGTGAAACTTTCGTACTTCACATAGCGAACACCCGTACAGAGGTGCACACCCTTTTAAATTAAGATTTGCCTTTCAATTTCAGCAACATGTTTCCGACTATCTTTAACGCATCCTCCACAAAGTCCCTGGCGCACTTTTTTAAAGTTGTTACCAGTGGTCTCGTGACTTCATTTGAGAAAATCTTTGGAGTCATCCCTGCTTTCTTTCATTCTATTTTTTTCCACTGTGCTTCGTGGATTCCCATTTTTACTTGCATTACCAGCGGACGCTCTTGTGCTTTTTTACATTTTTAAATATGGATGTCCCTCCTATGCAACCTCACACCCTGCAGCTGCTGACACTGTTCCGCAATCGCATGCTAGAATATTATGGCACAATGCCGTTGGCGATATTAAGCACGGCATATGGATTATCTTTTCGATTCTCCTACTTCACCTGTGTCCAGCCTGTATTTCACTGCCTGACCTGTGATTTCGATTGGGCCATTGATTTGTGTCTCTGCGGACCGGTTTCTCCTGACGTCGACTTTAATCAGCTGATGACTCCTATCATTACTCACGAGTTGGTTTGTCCTGGCGAAAGGATTATGGCTGTGGCATTGATGCATGGACTACTTGGTCCCTGGAATTTACTGGCGGCAGCACAGTCTTTCTTGGAACAGAGCTTTCTTGAAAACCCACCGAGCTGTCCTCTGATGGTGATAGAGGATCCGGTGCTGGGAGAGCACGTATGTTCTTTTCCGCTTTTAAATTGGATGGCTGAACTGTTTTCGGATGAAGACGGTGACTTCCTATTGGAGGCTGTTGCAGCTTATTTTGCATACACAGTTATGTTATAGACCTTTTTTATGTTTGATATGCTGAGTACTAGCATTTCATTGACAATTCATTGACTTATTTGTCAAGTTTTTATTATTTACCTTGCCTATTGGCTTAAGACTCGATAAAGTACTTGGCTGTTTTATTTTTCTTTAGCATTAAATTTTCCTAGTTTTTAATGCTTTACCTTGCGGACCGTCCACATATAAACTTGCAATCTGCTCTCATGAGATGGCACTTCTATTATCTTATTCAGTTCGTTTCCGGATCATGGGGAGGTGTCATCTAGGTCCTGGATATCTTTACACCGTGTTAAGTTAGCATGGGCTCATTACCGGTTTAAACGCCATTTTTCCTTTTTTGCAACTTCTGCACAAGACACTTAGTTGTTGCTTTAGCTTTCCACCTAGTAGTTCATCGTGGTTTACATGAGAATAATATGTTATTGGTCTACTATCTGCTTTACTTGTTAAACTATATCTGTACAGCGAGTGCTAAAGTTTCAAGAACAACACGATACAGAATTGTTATGAGGTCTGATCTCCACGACTTCATACTCATAACATAAGTGCAACTTCTGCCAATTCTGGGCATGAGGCGGGTTTTATATTGCTTTGCCGAACACACATACACAATAGTTGATGCGGTTCACATGAAGAGAGAGCTGGTGTATGCTGATGTGATTCCTTCAAATCTAAGACACTAAAGTATGGGCACGCCCTAAACCAACACAAAGAGACCTTCTTAGCAAATAATATAATATGTGTATTAGGGAGGGTGAGATATAAGCAGCCGCGGGCCGTGGAGGGAGTTACGATGGGGCAGGGAGGCGGGGAGGGGGAGAAGCAGGGTGGAGCCCTCTCTACCTTGCCCCTCCCCCTCCCCGCCTCCCTGCCCCACCGTAACTCCCTCCACGGCTGCTATAAGTGTTGCTAACTCTTATTCATTTACAGCATGTTAACATACTGTCACCATTCGCTTTTTATGTACTAGTAACTATGCTGGTAATTTTGCTACTGATAATATGTGTACTTGTATTCTCCACCCTGCTTCTCCCCCTCCCCGCCTCCCTGCCTCACCGTAACTCCCTCCACGGCCCGCGGCTGCTTATAAGTGTTGCTAACTCTTATTCATTTACAGCATGTTAACATACTATCACCATTCACTTTTTATGTACTAGTAACTATGCTGGTAATTTTGCTACTGATAATATGTGTACTTTTATTATCTAAGGTACTACGCCTGAGAAGACGGCATTAGTAAATAAACATTTCAAATACACATCTGTTCTTCTTAACTCCATGTTCTGGTTTCTAAGAAATCTATAACGACCGACTGTTCATGAGTTCCACGTATCCTGAGGTACTATAAGTTCATATTCTGGATTGTCTAAACATTGAGAGTTTGTTATATCCAATGTGACACTGTACCTAGCTTGCTAAGGAGTTTTTGATTACTAACGTGAGTTTTGGGACACCCTAATTCGCCGAGGTTCCAATCCTCTGTCCACAGTTCTGTGTGAGAACAGAAACCCTGCGACAGGGGCACCCCCGACCCTTGCTGGAGCTTCATCACACTTGCGATACAACTCCAGCAATGCATTCGCCGAGGTTCCAATCCTCTGCCCACAGTTCTGTGTGAGAACAGAAACCCTGCGACAGGGGCACCCCCGACCCTTGCTGGAGCTTCATCACACTTGCGATACAACTCCAGCAATGCGCCACCTTTACGGCACAGATACATCACGCATCTGTGCTGTTTTTGCCCCATGATGCGCCGCATTGTAAATGCAGCACACCATAGGTGACGGAACAGCGGCACAGAATGACTAACACATCCCTGGTGATGCGCCAGTCATCATAAATGTATCCCTATGCTTCTTATCTTGTTAGAGATGAACCGCCATATGTATCATCAAAGTTTTTTGCATTTCCTAAATAGCGAACTTTAAGGAATAAATAGCGATTCTTTACCATTCCTAGTTTGCGATGAGCTATTTGCTAATTAGCCGAATGTAGCCCAATGAAGCCCAATGTAGCCCAATGTAGCCCAAAGATGGCCGCCAGACACACAAAAAAACAAATGTAGCCCAAATATCAGCCAGATGTAGCCCAACTATAGCCCAGTGACAGAATGACCAATCAGCTTCGCAAACCTCCGTTACGCGAAGCGGAGCGCTGTTACAGATATATATCTTTTTTTGAACGTTAATTTCTCAAAATCCACTGGAGCACATATATTGAGACCTAGCAAAGGCACATCGGGCTACCAGTCCCTAATATTTTGCCAAGTTTCGTGCAAATCCATTCAGCCGTTCGATTATTATTATTATTTTTTGCCCCGCGGGGCCCTTTTAAAACCTCCACATCAAACCTAGGGGGTCAGCGAGGATCTACTATGCCCCCTTATAGTTATTTCCCCCTTTGTTTTGACCTCCTCTTGTCTCTCGATCCTACCGAGAGACAAGATGGCGGCCGCTACGGACTGTTTGGAATGTTGACAGACGCCGGAGAACCAATCAGCTTCGCTTCACAAAGCTCCGTTGCGCGACAAGTACGCGTCCTGGGCCGCTGCCCAGTCCGCTGTTACAGATATATATCTTTTTTTAAACGTTAATTTCTCAAAATCCACTGGAGCACATATATTGAGACCTACAAAAGGCACATCGGGCTACCAGTCCCTACAATTTTGCCAAGTTTCGTGCAAATCCATTCAGCCGTTCGGGCTAAAAGTGAGGCCAACCGCCCTATGGAAAACTCAATGTTAAAAACACGTTTTGGGACCCCCCTTTTTTCCTCGGCCCCCCCTTGACGAACCCCCCCCCCCAAATTTTCAAGGGATGCTCAGAAACAAAATGTGCCATTTTCCTGAAAATTTCAGCCAATTCCGTCCACAAACGCCAAAGTTATTAGACATAGAATTTTCAAAAAACCCATAGAGAAAAAATCCTAACTATAACTACCTACTGGCGACCGCCAGTAGGTAATATATATATATATATATATATATTACCTACTGGCGGTCGCCAGTAGGTAGTTATAGTTAGGACCTATTTTCCATAGGAAATCTGCAACATTCTATTGGGAATAACTTTGGCGCCGGTTGATGAATCTTTGCGAATTTCTCAAAGAAGATGGCTCGCTCCGCTCCTTCCCTGAAAGTTTTGGGGGGATTCGTCAAGTGGGGGCTGAGAAAAAAGGGGGGTCCCAAAACGTGTTTTCCCCATGTTATTTTCCATAAAACGATTAGACACAGCTACAGCCCGAACTGCTGAACGGAATTACAAGAAATTTGGCAAAATGGTAGAGTCTGATTCGCAGATCACGCTTTTGCTCAAATGGTGTAAATCCCTCCAGTAGTTCCCGAGAAAATCAAAAGAAAAAAAATATATATTTATATATATATATCTAGGCGCGTGAACTGTACGCGTACGGTGCGCGTACCTTCCAGAGCACAAGCTGCATGCTGATTGGCTGTCAACTGTCTGTCAACACTCCTAACCAGAAATTGTTGGCAGCCATCTTGTGCCTCGGTAGACTGAGGCATAAGAAAGCAGAAAAACAAATGTTTAGAACTCAAAAAGGGGGCAGGCTAGAAGCACCCTGACCCCAGCAGTGGAATCGCACATAAGAAAAACTTCTTTCAGCCCGTTGACAAAGATATGTATGGGGGTGAGTGTCTGAAAAGGTTTGCGCTCCGTCCATCATCTCCTTGCGTTTGCTTTGTTTGCCTCAAGTTGGCATGGTATGCATGCCCAGACGTGGGTCCCTTCCTCACTTTGTCACTGGGTTCAAGCTAGCCTGGCTGATGAGGGGTGTTACCCCAAAACCGGTCCCAGGATGCTTGTTTCCGGTCCAGGGAAGACCTGTGTCATGTCCTTTAGGCTAGTTCTGTCATCTATACCCCTTTTTACATACATTGTCCCATCCACACAACAATAACGGTTCTGAAGCAGGTGACCTTTTACCCAGTAGTTTGCACCTGTCTCTAACACCAGGCTCTTAGTATTCTATCATAATCCCAGCACCTGACGTACATAAACATGCCCTCAGGCAATGCATAATTATTCTGTATAAGGATCACCACTTTTTTATCCTTGGCCAACAGCCCGCTGTGTATGATCGCATTGTTTGGGAAAACATTTGTGATTGTTTCCAAAACATTTATGATTGTTTTCAAAACTATGCAGGGTGTCATTCTCTGGAGCAGAGACTGGGTCCTTCATTCTCTACCATCAGGTGAGGGGGTTGGTTCTTCCCTAGGGGATTCTTGGATGCCTATGTATTTTACAGCCATTACAACTTTATATATAGTATCAAATATGTCACAATTTATCTAGGCATTTAAGCACTGATACAAAACAATGCGGAAATATGTCTTCTATGTCCATTGTTTGTGTGTTTCCACTAGCACTTTAAAAGGCGGAGGTACAGTCTAAGCATTATAAGGAAAGGTGTTGGCACGGCGCACAACCTGGCTGATAAGGGAGATTATAGGTGGAAGGCTTTGCAATTCGGGAAGTTTTAAGGTGCACCAGCAGGTAACGTAACTGTCCAGGTACGCCAAGTAGTCAATGAAGGGGTGAGTGCATTACCTCAAGTGTAAATGCATCCCTGCATTTGGGCACACTATAATGGTTCGTTTGTCAAGAGACATTCAATTCCAAAGGATAATTGTATGAGTTCAAGTAATCCACAGTTTATTCATCATATAATTCAAACTGATGTGTTCTCAGTAATTCGGTAATCATATTAATTTTCCACTTTCAATGGTGACATTCAAGTTAAATGTACGAGCTCCGATGCATTTCGAGCCCATTGGCTCTTTGTCAAGGAGCACTGTAAAGAAAAAGCAAAATAACGTACTCATCGGTGTGTCCTACATCAAGTCTGTAGATTACATCATGTCTTTAAATTACATCAAATTATAAACAAACATTGGGGTTTCATGCGTCCCGGGGTGTGCTGTGTCATGCTTGGGACCTCCTAGGTGCAGAAGTGTTAAATATGTGTAACAGCTAAGTCTGAAAAAAACGAGGTGCGCATAGTAGTTTGTCGTCAGGCATTAAAACGAGTGAAGGAGCATTGGTCACGAACAGAGGAATAAGTCCAAAGAAAACCCGGTGTGTGGAAGATTACGATAGCATGCTCATGCAAGAATCATGGTCCGTGTGCAGTTCAAGACTCACGGTTAACGGTCGCGGTACATTCCTCCGATCAGGTCATCTGGAATGACAAGTGAAAGCACGGACGTTAAAGAAACGTGGTGCCGACGTAGGTGTAATTAATTTGAGGGAAGTGAAGGGAAGACTTACTGGGTGGATTAAAAGTGGTCGTGAGGAAGGCTGACGAAGTTGCAGAGTCCGCAAAGGTTCCGTGTGGATCATTCGCGGGAAAGTTCGAAGTGCTCAGGTTAACTGGGGTGGGTAGTGATAGAAATCGAAAGCGGACTAAGTGGTTGGTGCCCGACGGGCAGCCATCTTAGAGTGGTGAGGTTAAATGTTAAGGATGTGCACAAAGTATATGCAGTGACGAATGGATGGGTCTAGGAGGTTGACAAACACATTGTGATAACAAGATGCATGTGTAAACAGTGGCTTATGAAGGTGCAAGCGTTGGCACACAGATCATTGTAGCAAAATGCGAATCAAGTACCCCAGGGGTACTATAGGTAACAGCTTAGTTCCAACCGGTCGTTGAGGCCATGAGGCCTCATGGCTTGTAGTCTATAAATCCAAGAAGTTTCTCTCTGGAGCAGAGTTTTATTAATGTCCATTCCTTCTTTTTTAAATACCATCTCAAGAACAATGAATTTCAGCTGTGCAATGTTGTGGTTTGCCTCGCTGAAATGGACAGCAATGTTGGATTTAGGGTTTTTGGTCCTAATGTTTGACTTGTGTTCATTGATGCGGGTTTTTATTCTTCTGGTTGTTTTGCCCACATAAATCATGCCGCACGGGCATTTCAATAGGTAAATCAGGTTGCATGAATCGCATGTTGCGTTAACTCTCAGTTTGATATCAAATCCCCTCATGGGGTGGGTGATGGTGTTCCCTTTTATAATGTTATTGCAATTGTTGCAATGATGGCACGGACGTGTGCCGGTGTAAATGCATTGTTGTTCTATTTTGTTGGACAAGGTCTCTTTGATGTTCTTTGCATCTAAGCATTGTCATGTGAGCAAGGCCGCTAGTTCTGCAGAAACGTGTCATGGCGGACTTTGGCAAATAAACTTAATATGCACTTACTTGGGTCCAGGCTCGTTTTTCCTTGTAGGTGGAGTGACAGCGAGGTGTTTGGAGATATGGAGATATATATCCTACCGGCAGTCGGCAGTAGGTAGATATAGTTAGGACTAATTTTCCATTGGAAATCCGCAACATTCTATTCCCAATAACTTTGGCACCGATTGACGAATCTTCACGAAATTTTCAAAACATACGATCAGCTCCGATCCGCTCCTATCCTGAAAGTCTTGGGATGATTCTTGTAGCGGGGGCCGAGAAATAAGGGGGGTCCCAAAACGTGTTTTCCCCATGCAATTTCCCATAGGACCTTTAGCCGCAGCTACAGCCCGAACTGCTGAACGGAATTACGCCAAATTTGGCAAAGAGGTAGTCCTTCGTTCAGACTTGTGCCTTTTGCTTAAATGGTGTCAATCCGTTCAGTAGTTCCTGAGAAAACGACATTTAAAAGTACATATATGTCTATGGCCGCGCCGGATCCGCGCACCCTGCTGTGCACGAGCTGTATTCTAATTGGCTGTCAACACTCCAAATCAGGAAGTGTTGGCAGCCCAGAGCTCTGTACTGGGGTGAATGTATGACAATGTTCTGCATTCTGTCCATCACCTGTTGTTTTTGCCTTTGTCGCCCGAGTGGGATGGGTATGCTCAGACGTGAGTCCCATGCTCTCCACACCACTGGAGTCAAGCTGTCCAGGCTGATGACGGCTGATAGTCTGTCAACAAGTAAAAACCTAAGGTGCCTGTAATGTTTCGGCCCCTAATCTGGCTTATTTGAAAGGAACTCTGGTTCCCACAATTAATCCCACCTTCACATTGCTTTCAAATGGCAGTTATCTTGTTCTTAATAATAATGACTGTTACGGTCAGCGGGCGGGAATCTGGTACGTGGTGTCTGTTTCTTAATTAGTTACTTGTTGCAACAACGTCCAGTTTCCCCCTCCACATAGGAGTGTAGATAGTTCGTTGTGACCTTCCATTTCAACCCTGAAAACAGAATTCGATAAGCTAAGTAGAATCAAAGACTTAGTGTTTCAACAAGAAATGGCTCTCACTTCATCACATAAGATCTTCAAATTGCAGGTGGGGAAAACGTCTAGTGAAATACAATCATTACTGAACACAAATCTCCCCCAGCATTTCGGGGAAATGATACATGAAATATTTAATGCCTCCGATACCGCGGGCCTGGCACACTTTTTTTAAACTTATGGCTCCAGCCTTGTGACTTCTTTTCAAACAACTTTTGGAGTAATCACAGCTTTTACACATTCTATTCTTTCCAGCGTATTTGATGGCTTTCCGCGGCTGCCTATCTTGATTTGCGCCATCATCGTGCTGTTCCTTCTATTCCACAATGGCTGCTCCATCTGTAGTCCTGCCTGGATAGGCATTGACGCAGCTGTACCGTGAGTGAAAGCAACAATTGTTTGGAATGGTGCCTCTAGATGCTGAATTTTGTCTGACATCCGATATACTTACTTCACACCTGTTTGCAACCTGTGTTTCACTGCATCTGGTTCCCCTTTCAGTGGGCCCTGGATATCTGCTTGGCTACACCATCTCATGCTGCCCTGTATTTCGAACTGTTGATGGGTCCTTTAGTAACCAGGACTGTTCCTTGGGTATGTGGCTTTTATACAACCCAGCGTTTGGGCCAGTGGCCGGAGGTGGTGCCTGTGCAACTACACAGCATCTCCTGGATCTCAGTTTCATCGAAGTCCACACAGGTTGTCCTTGGATGGTCCCATCAACAACTGGAAACAAGGAGCATATTTGTGCCTTTGACCTGCACGATTGGATGTAGGCTCGGATATCTTACTGGAATTGATGTTGTTCGATTTGGCATCTTACATCTTGGGTCCCGGCGATACGGTGTAATTGGATATATTTTTGTGCACAAAACATTCCATCTCATTCGGCAATGCAATATTTCACAGACGCACTTGACCTGCAATGCTTATGCACTTTGGTTCTGCTCATCAACTGATTTCTGTCGTCATTCAATGCTACTATCCTGACCAAGAGGAGGGTGTCATATGTCCTGTGCAGGCCCATTGTCCTTTCCCCTATATCAGCATAACCACATTTTAGACCGCGCTCTGCTTTGCGCATGTTCCGCTACAGACACAATTAGCTTTGTGCCACACAGTACTTTCACACAGAACATGCTGTTTTTGTGTTCTGCACTTCCTAGGATTTAGTCTGAACATATAAACAAGGTTGAACAACAAAGCCCCTTCTTGTTCTGTTCTGGTCAGGCCCTAGCACCTAGACAAAACACGCAAATGCAGCTGTTTGGGAACACCTATTTTTGTCATATAGGAATGCACAGATAAGTAACACACTCACTTGGAGAGGGACCTTTCCAGGGAAAAGATCATGACAGCACCTGAAATGTAGAACTTTCATCAGTGTATACTAAGGTATAGGGTCTGCTGCTAACATCTAGAGATCTTCTGATTCATAATCATTTTGTTTCAGTAGAAGGGGAGGGAGGTTAGGCTACAATGTCGTATATAATGACAGCTCCATTTAAGATTTATGGACAACGTGCTATACTAACTGCATTTGTATTAGGCATTTTCCTACTTGTAGTGACACGTATACCGCATACTAGAGCACGATTGTTCGAGAATTTTTTTTATCTATCCTCGTGTCTCTGTCAGATCTTATTATGGACTAGTTCAAGTGTGAGAGAGAAAGAGAATGCCCTGTAACCGCGATGCCTGAGACGATTGGGAGTGTTGTGTTCTGGGGTGTCTAATCACTTGTTCCTTTGTGAGTGAGTAGGAGGGCAATTGAGACACTATAGCTAGTCGGTCCCGGGCTCATGGGTATTCCAGTGGTAGGATGACTCAGTCCCTTCCTACTAAGGTTCTATGATCCCAAGCATAGTTTTGTGACTCAGCAGAATCCCTGCAACAATATGGAGTATAGATAGCATTTTTACCTGAGGCAGTATTTCATTTTTCAACTCTTCCTTCGCGAACAGGCTGCCATAAGCATCTATATGAGTTAGTAGAACCATCCTCACATGTTCTTCATGGACTTTAAAGAGCTTAAGCAGCAGTGGAATCACACGGGCCTGGTAGATATCAGGTGAGAGGAGGCAATTTGAATGACGTTTTCCACTTGATTCTAAAGAAATAAGTTCATAAAAAAAAAGTGAAAAAATACAAACTTTTTAAACAATAACATGTTCTGCTCCGACCTGACAAATGACCCCATTAACTCATTTTTATCACAAACCACAAAAGTGAACCATGTCAGTGTGGCATGTCAAAGCTAAAGCCAGATGAAGATAATAGCTGTGACGTGATCTTTCATATTCTTTTAACACAATATAATGTTTTTTTTCCTATTATAAGGGTACACCTGAACTGGTCATATTTCACTGATTTGTCTCTGTGCTAGGTTTCCAGCACACCAAGAGGTGGATTTAGAGTGTGATAGATGCTGAATGGCAGCTAAAAAGTGGCAGGGGCTTTCCACCTATATTTTGAACTTATTTATATTTATACACTCTAAATAGGGCAGACATGACATCTGCTGCCTTTGGCAGATGTCCTGCATCCACCAAATTCTTTATTATTCCTAAAGTCAGCAACAAAACCACCACAGATTTTCAGTCATGGGAAACTAAGCTACTACATGATCACACATCGGCACAAAAGCTCTGCTCCTAATCCCAAGGTCTTCAATGTCAAGAGTTATACTGAAGACTACTCAAAAATATTGTGACTCTAGGGAGAGACATTTGACATTTTTTGATGAGAAGATAGGAGGCTGTGCAGTGTATGAATACTGTAATATGTAAATAACACAAATAATCATTTAAACTAAACCCCTCATTCTGTTGCAGCATATTTTATTTTATTCCGGGTCAGTGATTAGCATGTCTTTTTTATTTTTTTTGCAGAGTTTTATATAGCGCGAACTTGACCCGAATCGGGTATCAGAGCGCTTTACATAGCACCAGTTACGTTACATGAGGACACACATTCATTTTTGTTAGGCACGGGGAGATTAAGTGATTTGCCCAGAATCACAGGATGCCACATATTTCTTTGCTACCAAATTATTTTGGTGTGTATACCTTTGATGTCCAATTCATAAATATCTCATAAGACAGAGGCTCACATGTTTAGAGTTTGGAGGAGCAGCTGATCATGATAAATTGCTTCCTTATCCCACCGAACTTGCAATTCCCAACATATTTTAGAGGTGAGGGAACCCCAAGATTGCACCCAAGAGTCTTGTTGGCACCGCCATTCGAAACCCTTGACTAGGATAACCAACAGCCACAGGGCAGCAAACTCATTCTTTTTCTTCAATGAACGAGTGCAGAGACCAAATAGAATACATCAAAACTCACTGAACCCTGGGAAATTCATTACAACTTACTCAAGCAGAGCGACCTCATAATGTTAAATGTTAGCAATAAGGTAGATATTGTAGCCAGTGGCAGGTAACTGAACCATTATGTGCTTTTAGCCAAGTGGCAATACTCCTTATGCCTCTTGCACACCAGTAAGGCCAGTAGAATCTTATTATTGCATATGAATTGCAGACAGAGCACAGTCAACCACCTTTCCAGAAAAGTATTTAGAGGTACATTTGGGAAACTAAGCTGCAGACCCAAAGAGATCTTCTAATCTTGTGCCAGCTTATTAAAGCATTTGAGGGCAATTGACCATAAAGGTAAACTTATGGTATAGGTCAACAACATTCGAAGCAGATTCTTTTTTTCACATTTATAATATGCCATTTCTTTATTGGAATGTATTTAAGGGACTATGAGTAAAATGGGAGGAATTTTTGCACTATATACTTCTAGTAGAGGATGAAAATGTCTCTTTCCAGAGGAAGAGTATAGTCTCTTCAGGGCTCCAATGTGGGCATCTGCCTTAAGATGTATATGCTGGAGATGGGAGTCATTTTCCCCTTCACTATAGGCATATGGGTGGTCGCTATCAACTAAGGTGGTCTTTGAGGGGGTGATGTTAATGCACTCTTTTGCTGCGCCTAACGAGCTATCTAGTATCAGGTCCAACCCAAAGAAATCTTTATTAGGCAAACAGCCATAAAAGAAATAAAACGCAAGAAATGCATAGTGCAAATCACATATGGAAACAGCGTAAAAGCATAGGTCTTGGTAAATATCATACAAACCGCAGAACATGGAGATTAATACTCAAAACATTTCATACCTTAAAACATCTGAAAGATATAAAACTGGGACAGAATCAGCTTTATAAAGAAATTAGTTTATACCTTTTTCTAATCCTTACAGCCTTTCTAATAAAATGTAACACCGCTAGGCAAGTTTCTAAAGTACCTTATTTCTGTCGGAACTCCAGGCCTTTCTGATTGGTTCTCAAACGTGATTTTCGTAAAACAGGAACCAGAAAATCATGCCTATAATCCTTATATTAGGAGCAGAACAATAAAGAATGGCCCGTACCTTGTTTAGCAACATTATTATAATGGGATAAAGGTAAATGATTCGACCATACATATGGCAGGGGAAAGACACCTTAACAAGTATTAAACCAAGTCTAAAATATAGCAAGTAACATCAGTGGATGGGGTTCAGAAATCAAGTTAGATGAGGTTCCATACTGTTGCAGATTGATACCAACACATACCTATCAAATGAAACCAGAGACTGAGCCCTCTGCAACCTCAAATCTGTACAGAGGTTAAGGTAAAAAAAATGTAGCTACCTGTTTACTTCTGGAAGGGGGTTCAGGATTCAAGCAAGCCGGGCCGAAGACGGCTGCAATGCCAGAAACCGGTCCCCGGAAGCTTGTTTCCATTCCAGTAAAGAATTGGCTTGGTAGTTTCGCTCTAGTGGGGGTTTTCAATTTTTCACATAAAAGTCATCGGAGTCAGGTGTTGCATAGATGCCTAGATATTTAAAGGCTTCGTCTGTAATCCGCAGCGGGCAATCAGAGGGTAGTGATGATGGCGGGCCCCCCAGCACGGATTTGGACCAATTAATAATTAATTGTATCCAGACACCCGGCCGAATTTTTCACATATATTTAGGAGCTCTAGGATGGATTTTCAAGGGGAGGCAAAGTATAGTAAGACGTCATCTGCGTAAAGTGATATGCGAACCTCCCAGGTGTCGGTCCAACGAAGCCTGCGGATGGAGGGCTCCCACCTGATCCACGCTGCTAATGGTTCTAAGGCCAACGCAAATAATAATGGGGATAGTGGACACCCCTGTCGCGTACCTCGGGACAGTGGAAAGTCTCGTGATATGTGCCAGTTAGCCACCACATGCGCCATTGGATTAGTATAGAGCAGACGGATCCAAGCGCAGAATTTTAGGCCGAAACCCAGGTGTCGCAGGGCTGCAAATAAATATGGCCATTCTAGCACATCAAACGCCATACTTGCATCTAATGAGACAATTACCGCAGGTTCTTGAATAGAGGATCTCCAGGCCAGTACCGCTTGCAACCGCCTGAGGTTAAAGGCAGTGCTTCTCTGGGGCATGAACCCAGACTGATCAGGGTGTATCAGACGATAGGTGGGGGGGGGTCAATCGTAGCGCCAAGAGCTTGGCGAGATTTTTGGCTTTGGCATTGATTAATGAGATGGGACGGTAGGAGCTGCAATTCTCAGGGAGTTTGCCGGGCTTAGGGATCGCAATTATGGTGGCCAATCGTTGATCTCGAGGCAGTTGTCCAGTCTCAAGACTGTCCTGAAACATATTTAAAAGAAAGGGGGCCTTCAATTCTACCGTTTTTTTATACAGTTCGATGGGGAACCCGTTAGGTCCCACTGCCTTACCGGAGGCTAGGGAGCCAATAGCTCAACCGTAAGGTCCGTTTCTAAAAGCAGAGCCATTTCCGGTGTAAGCTTCGGCATAGCTAAATCTCTAATATACTCATGGGCTTCTTCTATCGTTAACCCCGAGCGCGAGGCATATATGTGTTCGAAATGATCGGCCAACATATCTACTATGGCACTTGGAGCGGACACCAATGAGTCAGCGGGCGCAATCTTTCTGTTTGCCTTCTCCTTTGTGTCCAACCAGGCCTGTAATTTACCAGCCTTATCCCCCAATTCGTACACCCTATGGTGTGTGGCTTGCAGTCTAGTCTTGACCATCTCTCTCTGATATGCCATGCATTCATGCTGTTTGAGACGCAGCCTTTGTGAAGTTTGGTGTGTTGGGTGCTTTGCATAATGTAGTGTTGCAGCCTCTAGATCTGATTCCAACTTATCTAGTTCTGCCCGTTTTTCCCATCTGTATCCTGTAATAGATGCTAGAGCGTGTTCCCGTGCCACTGTTTTAAAGGCCTCCCATGGGGGATTTCACCGACGATACGTTTTCTTGGAAAAATTGCTTAGTGGCACCAGTAATCCTCTTAAGCACGTCAGGTATGAGTAGGTAATGTGGATGTATGGGGAATATACGACGTCTCACCGTCTGTTGGTGTGAATATGTCAGTAGTATAGGTGAGTGATCTGATATACCTCTAGGGCAGATGTCCACGTCAACCATTCCGCCCAGGGTGCCAGCCGAGACTAGAAAATAATCAATACGTGTAAGGCTATCGTGTACCCCGGAATGGAAGGTGTATTGCTTTACTTTGGGGTGCCTGAACCGCCATGCATCTGTGAGTCCCAAGGCATCCAAGAAGCCGCTCATACGGTGGCCACCCGTTGCACCTGGTTTAGGGGCGTGCCTGTCCAGAGTACCATCCACAATGTCATTAAGATCTCCCCCAATCATAATCTCTGCCGCCGGTAGGGCCAGCAAAAATGCCGTAAGTGCAGGGTGTGCTATGGCGTGTAGAGAGGGAGGGATGTAAGCTGAGACTAGATTGAACAATTTTCCCTCCCATTGGCATGTGATGGCCGCGAAGCGGCCCTGATCATCTACTCTCGTCTGCTGTACTATTAACGGGAACTGCTTCTTGATTAGTATACCCACACCCCTAGACCCAGACGAGAATTCAGAATGAGCGATCATTTTATATCCCCACCTGTCTAGGGCCTTACACTTAGAGCCCATCAGGTGTGTCTCTTGTAATAGTGCTACCGCGGGAGCGCAGCGTTTTATGTATTGCAGCACCAGACCCCTTTTCACCTTGTCCTCCAGACCTCGCACGTTCCAAGTGAGTAAAGTTAAGGGGGTCCCCGTGTAAAAGGTGGGGCAGGTTTCAGTCGATAAATACCCAAGTATTGCCCGGCGTTAATTGCCTCTCATACCACTCGAAATTATCAATCAAAGAGGCAGGCGCTGGAGACTGGAAGGCAGGAAACAGAGGTTTATTCCGACGGAGCAGAACACGTCAAATCAGACAACAGGGTATCTTCTCGAGGTGCTCTAACCGCATCTCTGAGGCCTGGCCTCTTATACACAAGTTTATGACTTTATTGCATGAAACACATTCCTGTCAATGCTTTGAAGTACGGAAAGACATCTTTGAAATCCCCGCTTCATGCCCGTTCCCACACACATTTACAGTAGAAGTCCCCACCCCGATCTCAGCAGGTGATGACTGTCGCGCAGCTGGATATTCCGCCGATTCCCGGAATGTGTGTGGCTGATCGGATCTCATGGGGTGGGGGGTTTCGATGAGTCTTAGATCCTTTGAAGAGGGACAGCTGCCTACTGTACGGGCAATAAACTGCATCCGCAGGGCTAGGTGACGGCCTGGGATCGGGGGCCTGGGATCGGGCCGACTATCGGGCACAGAGGATGGGGGTCCATCAAAGGATGTGTGCATCAAAGGGACGGAGGGAGGTGTTGGCCGGGTACGGGATGTGGTTCCGAGGCAGGGTCGCGCTGAAAGAGGTGGCTTATGGCCCGAGCGTGTGAGAGCGGGGGCTGTCAATGCGCGGGGGATGTTTGCGAGGTCGAGAGAAAGACGCGCTGGCTATCGGCAGTGGGCAGAGAGGCCATGGCATTCAAAATGGCCGCTGCTTATGCGCACATATGAGCCTGAAAGGGACAAGATGGCGCCGATAGTGTTTAAGTCGCAATCTAGATTTTAACAGTCCTCCCTTTTCAACATATCTAGCCAGCTTGTCAGTCTATGTCTATCCCCATCATGTTACGGATCTCTACATCGTACAATGCTTTCATGCGTTCAGTTTCAAAGTCCAGAGTCTTAGGGCAGATGCAGTTGGCACAAAGTGAGCACAGGGGTGGCAAGCATTGAATACCCAGGCAGAATCCACATATTACAATAATCGGTATCAATGTGATCATAAACAACCTCCACCCCCAGTCTTTTACAGTATTCCAAAACCAACTCCCAAGCGACCATTCTTCTTGTTCCTGATGAACTTCTGAGGAGAGTCTATGGAGATGTTCAATGGCCTTGCAGACCGAGGGCGAATTGTCTGGTATGAAGGTGCAGCAGCTGGACCCGATGATACGGCATGCTCCTCCACGATCCGCTAGAACCACATCCAAAACAAGGCGGTTCTGAAGGGCCACCAGGCGGATCGCCTGAAGCTCGGCTGTATCGTTTGTGAGGATGCCAGCTGTAATGTTCATTGTCGTTTCGACTGCCTGGGTCAAATGTCGGATGGCGCGGCTGTTCGCCATCGGGCCCCAGAGTGGAACAAGTCCCTTTATTGCATCCAGAAATTGTGCTCCGGTGGAGTCGGCTTGTTCAATGTCTCTCGCTCGTTTTTGTCGGTGATGGTTTGCTGGAGCCACATAGGTGGGAGGAAGGACGAAGGCAATGTAGCAGGTACCTCTCCAACCCTTTGGGAGCCAAGTGTAGGCTTTCGTACCACAGACAAAGTACATGTTCGGAGAGGTGACGAAAGAGGGTGGATCAGTTGAGTCCAAAGTTCTGGTGATGCGGCAAGTGCTGTGGCCCACCAACTGTGTCCCGAGACCTTCGATGCATACAAGGCCCGAGATGTTGACGACAGACAGGGCTACGGTCAGGGTAGCAGCTGCTCATTTTTGGAGGTAAGAGAAGGTGGGTCTGGCTGGGTTGTTGAACACCTGCATTTCAATCCGTTCTTCGGCCGGAATGTCCATGTGAACTGAGGCATTGGTTGTCAGCGGGCAGAAGGGAGCAGCAGTTCTTCCTGTTTTGTTCAGCCATACTCCATGATAAAAGTGCGACATGGTTTTTCCAGAGGTGGCATTATCCCTGTAACTCTCTTGCAAGAGGATCAGCCAAGCAAGGCAGGAACCATGGACAGAGAAAGGTGAAGGGATGAAGGGGATGGAATGTCCAGTGGCATGTGGTAACAGCCCACAGATCCAGCAATTTGTGGTATTGGCGGCAAGGTTGTGTTGATGTAGTAACTGCACGAAAGAGTTGTTCCAAAACTCCTTACGTCTCTCTCGGAGTTGAGGTGAAAGAGAGATCAGATGGTGTTCTTTCATGGTGGTAGGCTGTGCAGTGGTTAGAAATACCTCACGAGCTGGTGCACTTTCTTCCACGATCCAGAGGGTGGTCACGAGGAGGATGCAAAAGAGAAGGGTGATAAAGAGTGCAATAGTCTTTGAGCTGTGTAACCTGTCAGTCTTTGGGTTTCTGTAGTGGGTCTTCGGATATCCGGTTGCCTCCATCATCTTCGTGTTGGGCGCTTCCATCATTTTCAAGGGGCTCGGTAGCGGGCAGAGCAACAAACTTCGTTTGATTTCTCTCCTGGCAGCCTTAGTAGTGTTAGGCCACCACTCTGAGAATTGTAACTTAGTCAGTGGTCTGCTTAGCCGAAGCTCCCTCCTTTCGTCGCAGGTTATACCCTTCTCTGGATGGCACAGTGGGATCGGGAAATTCTGCCAATTCAAGTGTCTCTGTATCAGGGTAACAGCTCAGGGATGGTCGGTCTTTGTTCAGGAGCTCTTCTTGGGTAGCCATGTCTTCGGTCGTCGTCAGTGTTGAGGAGATTTTCTTGCAGTGGTGTGCGTGCAGCCAATTCAGTTTCCCTTCCACTCGAAGAGCTGTTCGGGTGGTGATCAAGACTTGCCAGGGGCCCGTCCACCGAGGTTCCAGACTCTTTGCGCGCTGGAAATTCCGGATCAATACGAAATCACCGGGTTGGATGTCGTGTCCGAGGCCCCTGGAAGTGTCGGGGATGGCCTGCAGCACCTGTTGATGGATAATAGACAGTGTTTTGATCAAATTGTACAGATAGTCAGACATGAGGACGTCTGGGACGTCATGAATGGATGTCGGTTTCGGTGCAGACCAGATGCTCATAGGCCTGCCAAAAACGACCTCGTAAGGGGTCAAGTGGTGTTTGGTGGGGGTGGAACCCATTGACAGCAATGTCAATGGGAGAGCGTCTGGCCATTTCAGTGTTGTGGTGGCCACTATCTTTGCTAGTTTGAGCTTCAGTGTGGCATTATGTCGCTCAACCAGCCCAGCAGATTGGGGGTGGAAGACTGCGTGGAACTTTTGCTTTACACCCAATCCTTTCAAGATGAGTTGGATAACCTCGGCTACGAAGTGGGGGCCATTGTCGCTCCACAAAATTCGACAAAGGCCGTAGCGAGGGAAGAATTCTTTCAGTAAGACCTTTGCAGTAGCAATGGCAGTGTTGTCGCGAGTTGGATAGGCTTCCACCCACTTGCTAAATGCGCACACGACAACAAGTACATACTTTAGGCCTTGGCATCTCTCTAGTTGGATGTAGTCCCTCTGCAGGACTTCAAATGGATGATTGGGGACCCCAAACCCTCCCCGGGGTACGACAGTTCCTTTCCCAGGGTTGTGTTGCAGGCATATCAGACATTGTTGGACTAGGCGTTTGGCTGAGTCTGTGATCTTGTCATTGTGCCAAACTTTGGAGACAAGTTCGGCCATAGGGGCAGATCCTATGTGTGCAGGGGAGTGTGCCATGGTCAGTATGGGGATCAAGTATGCGTTGGGTAGCAACCATTTGATCGTGTCTTTTGTCCGCCAGCAGCCTTCATCGTCTTTCAGTCCCACCCGTGCCCATTCAGTCAGCTTGTGGGGTGAGCTCGCCATCTGGATGTCCCTAATAGTTTCCCTAGCGTCCTTCCATTTTTCTGTTTGAGACCTGGTCACATACATGCGTGTCGTTGTCCTATTCTCAGCTGTGGTCCGGGCAGTGATGTCGGCCAGTGCATTCCCCTGCCCAATGATGTCCGTAACCTTTTTGTGTGCCTGGCATTTGATTACAGCAAGTTGTTTGGGGAGGAGGACTGCTTCAGTCAGAGCGGAGACTAGATCTCCGTGTAGGATGGGTGTGCCGTGTGAGGTCAGGAATCCCCTCTCCTTCCACAAGAGCCCAAAATGATGAACCACCCCGAAGGCGTACTGGCTGTCTGTGTAAATGTTCGCTGTTGTCCCGGTTGCTAGGATACATGCTCGTGTGAGGGCAATCAGTTCCGCTGCCTGTGCAGATCGTTGTGTGATGCGGGCTGTCTCAACTACAGTTCGGGCTGTGGTAACTGCATAAGCGGCTGAGGTAGTGCCATCGGGGAGTTTGATACAAGAGCCATCTACCCATAGCTCTCAGTCAGGATCTGGAAAAGCGGTGTCTCGGAGGTCAACTCTACTCCTGGTCTGTTCGTCCGTGAGGGTCACACAGTCATGTATCGGGGGCAAATTGGGGTCGTTCTCAGGTAGGGGCAACAAAGTGGCTGGATTCAGTGTGGTTCATCTTTTCAGAGTGATATGGGGTGCAAGCAGAGTCAGTTCGTACCCAGTCAGTCGTGCACTAGTCAGATGCTGCGTCTTAGTCTGGTTTAGGAGGGTGTCAACCGCATGGGGCACTAACACCGTAAGGGAATTCGAGAGTACGATCCCCTCACTCTGTCGGATAGAGATAGCAGCGGCAGCTACAGCTCGAAGGCAGGCAGGCAAAGCTCTGGCTACGGGGTCAAGAGTGGCAGAGAAGTAGGCACATGGGCGTTGCTTGGGGCCAATGGACTGAGTCAGGACAGACAAAGCGCACCCCTCCCTTTCGTGAGTGTAGAGGGAGAAGGGCTTTGTGTAATCTGGGGTTCCTAGGACTGGTGCAGAACAAAGGGCGTCTCGGGAAGGGGAAATCTTTAGCCAGCAGGGAAAGTAGTAGCTTCACAATGAGGCTGAAATTTGGCAACCACTGTCGACAGAAGGAGGTGAGGCCTACTAGGGAGTGGACTTGTTTCTGGGTCTTAGGGACAGGGGTTTCTAGGATGGTCTGTATTCGATCAGGTGTAAGCTTCCTCCCGTCTTTGGACAAGAGATGGCCTAGGTAAGTGACCTGGGGTTGGCAGAATTGCAACTTCTTTTTGGAGACCTTGTGGCCATTCTCCGCGAGGAAGTGCAGGAGTTGGATGGTGGCAGTGACTGCGAGTGAAGTGGTGTCGGCCGCCAAAAGGATATCATAGACGTACTGTATCAACACCACTCCATCCGGTAACTGGACTGCGTCCAGCTGTCTCTTGAGGGCCTGGCTGTAGATGCTGGGACTTTCAGTGTAGCCTTGGGATGCTCTACAAAATCTATGAGCGGGATTTTAAGGTGAAGCCGAAAAGGTAGCGGCTGTCTGGGTGGATAGGGATGGAGAAGAAGGCGTTCTTGAGGTCGATCACCGTGAAGGTGGTAGCAGTGGAAGGAATCAGAGTCAGAATGGTGGTGATGTCTGAGACTACGGGGTACTGAGGTACAACTACTTTGTTGACCTCTCGCAGGTCGATGATGAAGCGGTACGCCTTTTCATCTCCCTCACCCTGCTTCTTTACAATGGGTAGGATAGGGCTGTTGCAAACATTGCTAACTACTTCCTCTACCACTCCAGCATCTATCAGGGACTGGATGATTTTTACCAATGCCTTCTCGCCCTCGGGCGATATCCGATATTGTGGGAGTTTCGGGAGCACTGCGTCCTGTCGAACAGTTATGTGTACAGGGTCAATCATCATGCGTCCTACGTCCGAGTCAGTCTTTGCCCATAGGTACAGAGGTAGAGTGTCGAGTAGGGACAAGTCAGCGTCAGTGATGGAAAACATGCGTGGAGTGGGACAGGATCTGAGCATAGTTGGGTTGTCGTACAGAATGACTCGAACCCCATCTTGTGAACACCTAATAGTAGCTCGGAAATGTTTCAATAAGTCAAGTCCCATAATTGCATCGGGGGTGTTGGATGAAAGTAAAAACGTGGTGTCAGTGGTGTTATTTTCCAAGTCAAAGGAGATCATTGCGGACAAGGGGTTAGTGGAGGGCGTTCCATCAAAACCTATCGATGTTACATGTGAGCCAGACAAGGGTGCCCTCGGGATCAGTCGTTTAGATAACGCACTGCGTGTTGCGTGTTGCGCCAGTGTCTACCAAAAATGGAGACTTCGTACCCAGGACCTTAGCGGTGACATAAGGACCTTGCTGGTCAACATGGAGCTCGACTGGATCCCTCCCTTGCCCTTGGCGGTCCTATGCGAAGTCGCGGGCATTGTCGTAGTCAGACTGTTGGTACTGGTTCTGTCGGGGACGGTCAAACGTATTCGGTCTGCCTGGCCGGTCGTTGTTGGTGTCATTTGTGTTCCCTCGTCCCTGTCCTCTATTTCTTGGTTCACTTGCTACGTCTCTCGTGTCCCTATTTTTGATTGCTTCTAGCCGGACCGGACACTGGGATTTCCAATGACCAAATCCTTTGCAAAACGCACACTGGTTCTCGTCGATGTCTGTTCGTGGAGTGTAGGGTGTGGGTGTACGGTCTCTAGGGGGTGGATTTCTAGGAGCATTCGATTGGTAGCTTCCCTTGTACTGTTCTCTTCCACTAGTCACCCCTTGCAACTGAGCAATCATCACCCTTTCCTTCAGGTCCTTTTTCTTTTTCTCAGTCACCCTATCGTTCTCATTCTTTTGATGCTCGTAGTACTGGGCCATCTGAAGGATAGCCGCGGGTTTGGAGGCTGCCCAGCTACTCTCGCTGGTCTGTAGTTTTTGTGAGACCTTCTGTGACAGACCTTTGACATAATTCTGGACAAACAGATGATGTCCGGTTGCAGTGGTCATGTCCTGGCCGCTGTAATCGGAGAACACAGTCTCAAACCGGGAGAAGTATTCTGATACGTCTTCCTGGGGTTTCTGGCGGCAGGCCGTTACTATCGACCAATCCACTTTCTTTTCTGGGATCAGGGTTTTCAATTTCTGGACGATCTTGTCTGGGAGGTCCAGAATGGATTTTAAAGGTTTCTGCCCAGGCTCTCGCTGTCTATCTATGCCATCGAGTTGTGACCAGGTATGTCCGAACAGCTCAAGGTGGTCGACTTTCCGGATTTGCTTCCACACATCAGCTGGCAGACATAGCCCGAAAAACAAATCGATGTCCGCTAGGGTCATAATCGTCGAACCCAAGGCTGTGCCTAATTCAGTATAAAAGGCGGTGGGGTTCTTTCGTAAATCAGGCAAGGATTTTCGGAAAGTCAAAATGTCTTGCCGATCCCATGGTTGGTAGACCCAGTTATAAACAACTCTCCCTCTTGCATCTTGGTGGTTAATGTCATCATGTGTTCCCTGTCCTCTTGGGGGAACCCAGTAGGGAGCGGCCTCCTTTATAGGCATCATTGTATTAGCTTTTTCTGTTTGGGGTTCGGTCGCTACAGGAGTCGCAGCGCTAGTTTCTGGTCTCTGTTCAGTGAGGTGGCGGAAGACTTCAAGAGTACGCGTGAAGAGGTTCGTCACATCACACTCGCCTTCATCCCCAATGACAACTTTCCTATAGAGAGTCGTTAACTTCTCAGGACCTTTATCTTGGTATCGATCCTCATAGGCATTGAGGGTGTGATAACAAAATCGCACAACAAAGTGTCGTCTGTGGCTATTGGCATATGAAGTGTACATATCTGTTACGTATTCCTCGCTCTCTTTTCGTTCCACCAGTGTCTTCACTATCTTATCGATCCCTATTCGTTCATCTTTGCTTAACCGGTTCATTCTAGTGGAATCTTTCCTTCTAGTTTCAGGGTCATCTAGTGCTACTGCTTGTGCTGCATTGAGTACAAGGGGTTCGTCCGGCGCGGAGGCCGTGAGGACAGAGGTCGTGGCACTATTCTCACCCGTACTTGGGGGCTGCGGGTGTTGTATTAAGGTTTGGGAAGGAGCGTATGGGGGAGGCATGTAGATGATTGGGGGACCTAGTAATAAATCATCGTTCGCTCGTTGTTTCAAGGGTATTTCAGGGTAGAGCATAGAGGGTGTCCTGACGGGACACTGGCCCTGTTGCTTCGGTTTTACTTTCTCCCTTTCCTTTATCTCTTCCTCTAACTTTCTAGCAGCTAGGTGAGCTGCTTTTCGTAGCTCTCTCTAATCTGACTTCGTTTCTCTTTTTCTGTTCTGCTTCTTTGCGCCACATGCCGAGGCTGTCGAGCATAGTGGGTGTTGCCTTATTGTAACGAAGGGCTGTTTCCAGCACGTTTACTTTATCATCATCAAAGGATCCTACCAGTGGCCACTGACTTTCCTGATCCTTCCTTGTATATTTATGCCATAGTTTACTATAAGCTATGGCGACTAGTCCGTATTTAGTGAACATGTCCTTATCAGGGGTACCTTCCAGTGGAGCTGGATGGTTCATCTCTAATAAGCGGTCCGGGTTGAACCAACTACTAATCAGTGGGGAGAAGATAGGCATGACAGATTACAGAGGGGGACAAAAGGTCCGCACTACCTATCTTTTCACTACTTGCAAAGACTAGACAGAATATTTCTATTCTACGTTATTTGCAAACAGAGAATACCTCAAAAAGAACCAGCTTCGAACAACCAATGTTTGAACAATCAATCAGTCAGTGGGGAGAAAAATAGGCACGACAGATTACAGCGGGGGAAAAAAGGTCCGCGTTACCTACCCTTCACTATCTGCAAAGGAAGTGAGAATATTTCTATTCTTCCCCGTTTGCAGGCAGAGAATATCTCAAAAACAATCAGTGAGCAATACTAGTATTTTCAGACAGTCAGACAATGGTTTCGCAATTTGTCGTGTTTACACGACCTTACCCGGACCGCAAGGACAGTTTCTCGTCTTCCGTTTCCAGCGCCCGATCGTGCTCTATTCTCCGTAATCGCTGCGGCACTCCTGATGGTTCCCAGTCAGGACCGTAGATCACTCGAGAGAGGTCTGTTCGGAACCGGTGAAGTTCGGATGATCGGCTGCCAGACGAGGGTCTATCGGGCAGGTGCACTTCCCAATCGTTGCAGTCGTTCACTCTGTCGTCAGGACCTCTCCCACTGGATCCACGTGTCGCTGATGGGCCCCACGTTTGGGTCGCCAATTGTAAAAGGTGGGGCAGGTTTCAGTCGATAAATACCCAAGTATTGCCCGGCGTTAATCGCCTCTCATACCACTCGAAATTATCAAACAAAGAGGCAGGCGCTGGAGACTGGAAGGCAGGAAACAGAGGTTTATTCCGACGGAGCAGAACACGTCAAATCAGACAACAGGGTATCTTCTCGAGGTGCTCTAACCGCATCTCTGAGGCCTGGCCTCTTATACACAAGTATATGACTTTATTGCATGAAACACATTCCTGTCAATGCTTTGAAGTATGGAAAGACATCTTTGAAATCCCCGCTTCATGCCCGTTCCCACACACATTTACAGTAGAAGTCCCCACCCCGATCTCAGCAGGTGATGACTGTCGCGCAGCTGGATATTCCGCCGATTCCCGGAATGTGTGCGGCTGATCGGATCTCATGGGGTGGGGGGTTTCGATGAGTCTTAGATCCTTTGAAGAGGGACAGCTGCCTACTGTACGGGCAATAAACTGCATCCGCAGGGCTAGGTGACGGCCTGGGATCGGGCCGGACAATCGGGCACAGAGGATGGGGGTCCATCAAAGGATGTGTGCATCAAAGGGACGGAGGGAGGTGTTGGCCGGGTACGGGATGTGGTTCCGAGGCAGGGTCGCGCTGAAAGAGGTGGTTTATGGCCCGAGCGTGTGAGAGCGGGGGCTGTCAATGCGCGGGGGATGTTTGCGAGGTCGAGAGAAAGACACGCTGGCTATCGGCAGTGGGCAGAGAGGCCATGGCATTCAAAATGGTCGCTGCTTACGCGCACATATGAGCCTGAAAGGGACAAGATGGCGCCGATGGTGTTTAAGTCGCAATCTAGATTTTAACACCCGGGGAGAGCGGATCCAACTGTCGATTAGTGTCGTGTTGACCGTGGGTAGTCATCTGGTACATAGAAAAATTGCAGAGTTGCTAACTCATCATCACAATGCAGCCTCAGTATGACGGTAGTCAATTGGTTCATTATACGTGCCCTTATAAACTGTGCAAAAAAAAGAAGCAGTACTTTAATAAAGTTACCTTCCCCCCCTTTCCGCCCCCCCCACCCCCGCCCTTTTTGCCCTAAACATAGAACAGGAAAAACTCTGACATTACGCAATTGACCCCTTTTCCCCCCTTCCCCCCTCCCTGCCTCCCTGCATGACGGTACTGATACTGCCCGCCACCCCAACAGAGCAGAGTACTTAGTACCGCTCCCCATTTCTTAACGTTGAGGGCGAGAGAAAGTTGCTCCAGTCCTCCACAGAGCCCTTGCATTACATCAATGTCAATGACCCAGTATCACGGCCGAATCCCGACAAGTAATGAAAGACTGCGGCAAAGTAGTCTTGCAAGTGTCATTAAATCGCAGCCAGGTCAGGCCATCCCGCAAGGAAAACCCTCCCCACCCACACCAAACAGTGACCCAGGATGTACATCTTATACGCAGTATATCCCCTTCCACTTCATATCGAACCAAGTTACCAAATCCTGTGCATCTCCGCATGGCCTCAGCCCAAGTCAGTCTCGCAGCCACAGTGTCGGTCTCCCATCCTCAGTGCGTCCAAGGTCTGCTACTCGTATTCATGCTTGGTCCACAGTGCACTATCACTCATTGCGTTGGTGCTTACGATGTTCAGTGCGGCCCTGTCTCCCCACCCTTCGCCAGCCGTCCAGCCATTCCTGGGCCTCGTCAGGTGTGAGGAAGAACCACACCTTTCCTCCATCCTCCACTCTCAACTTGGCTGGAAATAGCATGGAGTATTTTATCTCTCGCTCACGGAGGGCCTTCTTCACTTCGAGGAACCCCCTGCGTTGCTTCGTGACTGCTGCGGTGTAATCCGGGAAGATCGTTATATTAGCATTCACGATGGCAATCGGTGGAGCCATTCTGGCCGCTTGTAAGATGAAGTCGCGGTCACGAAAGTTAAAAATTCTTGCCAGGATCGGGTTTGGGTCTGCCACCCGGGTCCCGGTGAGCCCGTTCTACGGAGAAGAAGTTCGATAGCCCCCGTGGCTGAAGATGAGTTGTTACCAGGTCCTCCACAAAGAGATCAAGGGCGAATGTTGTTCTGCCTCGAGCGCCCTTCCTGATACTCCAGGCGGGCCTTAAGGAACTTATTGTCTTCTTCCAACTGGTGCATTTGCTTCTTGAGGGTGGAAGTGTCCGTGACCAGGGCCTCCGTAGTAGTTTCGACGTCTGAGATCTTGGAGGACAGTTTATTGAAATCCACTCGGATTAGAGCCAGGTCGAATGCAAGCGTTCCAAACCTGGTGTCAACTTTATTTAACGTCGCCATTATGTCCTTCAGAGTGACGTCCTGGTCGGCCCGCCAGGTTCCCCCGCAGGCGATGAAACTGCATTTTCGGGCGCCTCGCCCTGCGATTTGGCGAAGGAGTATTTGTCCAATCTCCCCTGAGTGGCCCCTCTTGCGTTTCTACCACTCATGGCGGCAGCAGAATGGAAAAGTGTTCCTTGAGCAGGACCTCCACGAGATGTGTCCGAAGGGTAGGCAGCAGTTGTTCTTTCAGGCCGTGTGAGCCAGAGGCGCCTCACCAAAGTAAGTGGATCACACACATATGGCCTCTCTGCAGGCCAGGCGGCAGCTTGGTTCCCAAAAGGCAGAGTACTTGGGATAAAGGAAAACAATGGGACTATCGGCAATAGTGATCTGTCCCTCATAGCACAGCAATGGTCCGAGCGGCAGCTCTCCGGCCAGTGCAGTCAAATGGCACTGCAGCACGCTGTATAAGCGGCAGGGTGTGGGGGTTGGGCCGTGTGCCCGGCCGAAGGAGCCTTCTCAGGTGTCACCGACACCATCCGAGTCCGGCGCTATTCTTTGCAGGAGCCTGCACGTTGATTCGGGCTCACGCCTGTAATCAGGGGCCAAGAGAAGGCAGACAGTGCATATCAATCGGAGAGGGGGGGGGGGTGTTCCCCGCCGTGGCTCCGAGTAAGTATCCCTGGGCACTCCCGCACCCCTGGCTGACAAAAGGGCGGCAACAAGCTACACAAAATGGCGGCCATATGGGTCTATCATGTCTCTGCCTCGGACAGTTCAGCCGGCTCCCTCAGTTCCTGTGCCCAAACTGTTCCATGCAGCACCTAAGGGGGCAATGTACCATGTCCTGCCGCAGATACCTTTGCCGTGGCTGGCGGGCGGCCCTCAAACCTTTAATGGCAGCAGGGTAGTCTCCGCTCCTCCGTCCCGGATCGCTAGTTTTTTTTTTTTAATTCTTTTTATTAGCAACTTAAAACAAGTGGCGGTCATCACAGGGTTTATACACAGTAATTACTTTGTACCTCAGAAACACAGAGCTTACAACACAGAGTCAATTTGAGAGTGTTCACAGTCTCACTGCAAAACACGGGTCAAATATCAGCCGTCCCGTCAGTGGGTAAGGTTGGGGGGGGGTTCACAAATGTTACCTCTGTGTTCATTCCAGTTTGACCACACCGCTACCCATTTCTTGGGGCACCCTCGCGCCATGTATACTGTTTTCTCCTGGAGCATGAACCAGTCCATATCCTGTTTCCAGGAATTAAGTTTCGGAGGCGCCACTGCCCCCCACAGCCTAGCAATGTTGCGTTTCGCCACAGCTTGTCCCAGCGTCACCCATAGCCTCCCCTTTGCTGGCAGATCTGTGGGCTCCCATATCTTCAATAGGCACCTCTTCGCCTCAGCACGCAGCTCCACCCCCCACACTTCTTGCATACATCTGAGCACTCTTTTCCAATAGATCTGTAACGCCTGGCACTCCCATATTATGTGGATGAAGGTTCCCACCTCCCCGCACCCCCTCCTACAGAGTCCCTCCTCACTACGACCCATCAGCTTCAACCTGGTGCCAGAGATATACACTCGGTGAAGTACCTTGAGCTGGATAAGCCTAAGCCTGGCGGATATGGCTACTTCCTTAGGGGAAGCAAGCGCACTTGTCCACTCTTCGTCATCTATTTCTAGACCGTCTGCCTCCCATTTTCTTCTGAGAGCTAGTGACAGGTCCGGGGAGTTGTTAATTAGTTTTTTGTACGTGAGGGAGATTGCGCGCTCTGGGAGGTGGCCGTCTAATAATCTATCCTCCATGGGGGAAGATCTCAGGGGTTGCATCCCTGGGGGGATATTAGTTTGCAGGGAGTGCCTGACCTGCAGGTAGCGGAAGTACTCGGTCTGTGCAAGTTCGTACGTTAGTTGGAGTGAGGCGAATGGCACAACCCCCTCCGGGCCCCATAGGTCTTCAATGTGGGAGATGCCAATTAGATCCCAGTTACGGAACCCTTTAGTGCGGCCCAAAGTGCCTAACTTCTCTGAGACCCATAGCGGGGTGGCCTGTGTAAGTGTATTAGCCCACCCCAGTTTGCCATATTTGAACCGAGTGTTCTGTGGGCCCGGATCGCTAGCTTGATCCCACGGGACCAGTCGCCGGGAACCCCGCCGGTCCACGCCCCGGGCTGCCAGCCTGTCTCGTGGCTCCTCTACTCACCACCCCTCGAGGGACACCGGACGGTACCTCACAGCTTCCGCCACGATCCCCTGAACTTTGGGGTCAAAGAGAATGCGGATAAATAGCCGGATTAGTCGGGCTCCATGTTAGGGGATCAGAGCCTCTCTAGGCTGCGGCCATATTCCTCGGCTGCTAGCCACGCCCCCTTTGTGGTTTGATTTTTAAGCGGTAACTGCTGCTTGCACATCTTTTTCAATAAATTATCTAGATTAAAAAATTAAGGAACGCAGGTATAAGGTGTCATTTATATTACTCCATGAGAAAAGAGAAGGTAACGTAGTTATCAACATTAAGGATGGAATCACATCTAGTCCATTAATTATTTCTATTTTTGTCTAAATCGAATCTTACCTGACCAAGTGCCTTGTGATGAAAATGTCCACCCATTATAAAAACTGCAATTATCGAAAGAGGTCAGTATGTCTATGGTAGCTATAGAACAATGGAGGGGATTCAGCTAGCGGTATAGATTACAGCTTTATTATTCATCATTTTAGATTTACATCACATCGTTTGTAACTATACCCATCTCACGGGAAATAGGCAGAACTTCATCCACAGCATGTAAACGTTCAGTTTTCAGCAGGTAACACTATCGTTAATTATTCAGTAAATAATGAGGTCACATCAACAGGGGGTACATAGATTACCCCAGCACTGAAACATGCGCATCTCTTTTTTTACTTTTAGACGGCTTTACCACATGGTTTTAGTCAGTTGTTCTATCTAGACATATACGAAGGATGGAAGATCACTTTAAATCCAGGTACTATTAGACGTTGTTACTATACTTTCATGCAACTTAGGTCCTGCGGATTATCCGTAGATATATGCTAGGAATTGCAACATCGATAGGAAAATCCAGATAAATAGAACCATCTGTATTCAAGGTTTAAGTCAATGTTACAGTTGGTAGTTGAGATAAATTAATCCCTTAAGTAATTAGAGCTAAAAATGAGTGTTGTCACACATAATGTTATAATATAAATGACAACTACGAAAACTTAAGATAAGGGACCTTCTCTTTTCTCATGGAGTAATATAAATGACACTTTATACCTGTGTTCCTTAATTTTTGAATCTAGATAATTTATTGAAAAAGATGTGCAAGCAGCAGTTACCGCTTAAAAATCAAACCACGAGGCAATCACATTGGGTTTGTGTTGCGACAAAATACTAAACCATGCTTGAAGTAACCTCACTTCTCCAATTAAGAAGGAACATTTTTTAATGGTTTAATAGAATTGTAAACTTTGGACAATTTTAGTGAGGATTCACACCCACTAGATCTCTGGCTAGGCAGGGAATGTGTTTTTGTGAGTAATTGTCTTGTTTTACTGTATTTTGTTATATATTGATGGGCACAGCTGGGGCTTGACTCTAAGTTCACAGACCAGTTAAATCAATATATTGATTTTAAGATGCAGTTTGGCATGTGTGTATATTTAGTAAGTTAGTTGTATAGCTTGTAGACCACTTCTGAATTAAATTAATTGGAGTTAGTAAGTAGAAATGTTCATTGTAACTTTCTCTTTTGTAGTAACCACTGGTAAAACCCTGACGAAGGCACCGCCGAAACGCGTTGGTAGCCAGCAACCAAACCAATGTCTAGAGAATGGGCTAACAAGCATTATATTTGTCTCTCTCTTTTTTTCCTGTTGCATGCTGAATTCACTAGAGTGCAACAATTGTAGTTACATTCATATAGGGTCATTTGTAATATATTGTTCGGTGGTTTGACTATTCATGATCATGATGTTTATCTTTGCATAACAGATAATTATTTATGTTTGATATTTAATGTTGATCAATATATGTTATTTATATGACTAGTGTCAGATAAAATGGACAATCAGTATCTATAAAATGAGAAAATAATAAATCAAAAACATATATTTTTCCATACATGTTGTCTCATGCACCTTGTTTGCATAGTGGTCTACAGGCTACAAGTTTTATTATTATCCAGCACTGAACCCGGTGCAAACCCCCCCTTTTTTTCCACTAGTATTGTTTCCCTGATAGGGTAGTATTCTATTGTCAGGGGCCCCATTCTTTCCAAAGTAGCTACCTGTTTACTTCCAATGGATAGCATATGAGGGTTATCAAACATTTCAGCTAAACCCATAGCCTCAAATGTACTCTTAAGATGCACTAAAGAGGCGTTCCGTAGCACCCTGTCCAGTGCTAAGCAGTCCAAAACCCTATATCTCACAAGTGACCTCCCCGGTGGTGCTCCTGAAGGTTTTCAACCTTTTGGAGTAAAAATAAGTTTGAAACACCCCACAGGCCTGCCACATAAAGTACCACAGAACCACATTAACTCTAATACAAATAAGTAAGCTCCCTTATGGGTTTCTGTCCCAGCCGATTTCCAAATTAAAATATAGCTTCTATATTCATTTTAAAATAATGTGACCTTGCAGTTAAAAACATTTTCCGTTTTAAGGAGGTGTAATGTAGTTCCTATATTACCCATGCAGGACCTGCGCGTTTGGATAACAAACTGTAGGATTGGTGGCAGACTAACTCTGAGCACCCCGACTGTGTATGTTAGCCTATTTGCATTAGCTAGCTCACAGTGCCACTAGAATCTCCCCTTATCGGGGAGAGAATAGTTTCAAGCAACCCCAATCAAGGCAACCCTGATCCCCCAAGATCGTGGAAACAATGTGCTACTTTTCTCTCAGTCACTTGTACTCACTTATTCGGTCTCTGGGAGGTACACAGAAGAAACAGTTGGGCGTGTTACAATAAGTATTTTTTGCACAGTTGTTCTTATAATGTATAATATGTGCTGCGACAACCGTTAGACAGTCGCAGAGATATATGATCAGCAGTACAGTGAATATAAAAGGATAGTACAGTTCTACCATTTTGCAATAGTCAAGAACACATACATGGATATAAAATGCATGATGAAAGAAAGCGCGCGTATTCTTACGATGCCTATCTAGATGTACCTAAGTGTACCTAGCATGTGAGTAGGTGTGAAGCCAAGAATCCCTCTAGGATTTAGTCTAACCCCATTACCTGAAGCAAGAGTGTGTGGGACCCTGTCCTGGTATCGAGTTGGACACCCCGCAAAGGATGTGTCAGACCACTGTCAGCTGGAGAGATTGCATGCAGGAGCCTCAGCGTTTCTGGTCAGTGTGTCGGCCTGGAAGTCTTGGTTCCCTCTGGTTAACACTAGCAAGAGGTGATGTATTTATACAGGAAGTATCTAAGGTTCCTTTGTCCCTTGTTTCTTGTATTAGCCATTGTTGGATTTGAGGATGACGTAGGGGGTGAACCTTGTACGTAGATATTATGTAGTGTATGTAGCCCCTGCCTGGTTTCCAAGAACCCTTATGAATATTCATTCATACGGTGTCAGTCTAAAGATGAATTCATAGAACACTATTGTCAGGTAACCCTCCTTCTGCGCCCAGGGCTAGAATTAGGTAAAGGTTCAATCCTAAAAGGCTTGTTTACTGTGTAACGTAGGGGAGGTAATGTAGGTGAAGGGGTATGATGATACCTGGGCCTATATTAGGGTACCTATAAATCATAACGCAGGAATTAAAAAGAATCCCCAAGTAATTAAAACTGGTCACTTTTTCTAGTATCGGGTCATACACATTATGGAAAACGGAAACAGCAATGAGGACTATGACAACAGACCACAGCCTAGTAAATATTTGGCATCTACGACATGACAGCAAAAAATAAGTCATGTTTGCGTCCTCTGTCCAATTATGGTCCAGACTAGACTATTGGATATCCACCCAGGATCCTGTGTTAATGGCACACAACATCTCGCCAAATCCCTCTCAAACCATGCCCCAGTCATAATGCGGCTATGAGTCTCAGAATAGCTGTCCATAACCAGACTATGAAAAAACTCTCACCAGATACTTTAAGAGATGAAGTGTTCCGAAGTAAATTGCGTCAGGAAGTTCTGCAATACTTTCAAACTAACGCTAGCTTGGTATAGAGTTTGCCATGGTATTGGAGACCTTCAAGGTAGTGACACATTGCCTTCAAACTTGAGAGCAAAGGGCTGTAAAATGAATGGTCCTAATCCCCTGAATCTCGATATAAGGCAAAGGTCCAGGTAAAATAAAATCATGGAGTATAATGATGTGGCACTAAGGAAACTGAAGTATCAAGGTAAATAGACTGTGTCATGGAACAATGGGGAAGGCAAACATCTCAGCAGACCACAAGCCAACTTTCTGAAGAAACTGTGGTCTAGTAATGGCATTACACTCATTGTTGATGCAATTGACACCCCCTATTGGGAAGGGGAGAAACTTACAAAAGGATTCCAATCCTTGTATTAAATTCTATAAGAATCTATATGACTCCCATATCAATAAGCTCAACTCTTGCCTCAATGAATTATTACATGACACTTTTAAAAGAGCATGCACGCTCCCCACGACCCCTGGTCCCACCTGGGTATCGTATCTTTACTGCACTCTGCTGCCGATTTACCCTGCTTATTATAATCTTTACTGGTGCCTACGCTGCACGCTGCTGCCAATTTACCCTGCTTATTATAATTTTTACTGGTTGCCTGCGCTGCACGCTGCACTCTGCTGCCGATTTATCCTGCATACTGTAATTTTTCCTGGAGCCTGCGCTGCTCGCATTTCCTCCTCAGCTGCATCCGCCATAATTTAGTAGATTCTCAGCTGTTGTGGTGTGGTACTCGCTTTGTCTGCCCTCATTGACTCGCATTGCCTCCGCATTTATTAGTATCGTGCACAGCCTGTCCCAGTTTCGATTCGCCAGCCATTTTTGTTGTTGTTGTGCATAGGAACCCGCCCCCTCCACCACGATCCCGCCTCCCAGCTGATCGTCCCTCGCCCCTCCCCCATCCTCATATGACTGATGCAGCTGCGCGCAGCGGTCGCGCGCCGAAGGTGCGCCAAAGGTAAGCCCGTCTACGCCCGTCCGCGCCCGACCCCCTGGTCCCCGCAAACCGCATTCCTCCAACATAACTTATGACGCCGCCACCCTCCTAGCCATTAACCTCGGACGCTCACCACAATGTTACGAAGCTGTCCCGGGACAGACCCACGGCCCCTTCGCCTGCCACTCCTGCAAATTCATCAGCTTCAAGACCCTCACCATATCCACGAACCCCAAACACAACTCCGACTCTAACAGCCTGAAGTGCATCCTGCTGAACACCCGCTCGGTCCACAGACACGCCACCGAAATCTGGGACCTACTCGACACTGCTTCACCGGACGTCGCTTTCCTTACAGAAACCTGGATGAACACGTCATCAACACCCGACATCGCCATAGCCATCCCGGACACTTACAAGATCACCCGAAAAGACCGCTCCAATCAAACAGGAGGAGGCATCGCCATCGTCCATAAAAACTCCATCAAAATCACGACCAGCTCTAACGATAACCTTACAACCGCTGAACACCTCCACTTCCAGATCCACACCGACCCTAGGACCACACTCGGAGGCACCCTCATCTACAGACCTCCAGGAACCCGTAAACAATTCAACGAAGACATCACCGACTTCATCAGTCCACATGCCCTCGCCTCCGAGAATTACATTCTACTAGGAGACTTCAACTTCCACCTGGAAAAGAAAAACGACAGCAACACCACCACCCTTCTTGACAACCTGGCCAATCTCGGCCTCAAACAACTTGTTGACTCCCCCACCCATATAGCCGGACATACGCTCGACCCAATCTTCTCCTCCAGCAAACACATCTCCGTCGATCGCACCACAGCTCTCCATTGGACGGACCACAGTTGTGTTCACTTCAGCTACAAAACCACCTCGACCCACAACCCCCCACAACCTATTCCCCGAAGAAAATGGAACAAAATCACCACCGACCAACTCCTCACATCGCTCAACCAAAATCCACCCGCCCTCTCATCGGACCCAAACCAAGCTGCCATCAAACTCAAACAATGGATCACTCACAGCGCTGACGAATTAGCACCCTTGAAGAACCATCTCACCAAACAAGACAGCAAAAAGGCCCCCTGGTTCAACGATGACCTTAAGAAATCCAAGAAGCTATGCCGGGACTCTCGAGAAAACATGGAGAAAAAACCCAACCACCGACAACATGACCACATTCAAGGCAGCCACCCGCAAACACCACCAGCTAATTCGATCCACAAAGAAATCAGCATTCAAGAATCGACTTGACAACAACGCCCATAACAGCAAGGAACTTTTCAACATCGTCAAAGAATTCACCAACCCCACCGCAGCCTCAAACGACATCACTCCCTCCCAAGACCTCTGCGATTCGTTATCCTCCTTCGACAACAAAATTGCCGACATACATAACAGCTTCAAAAACAATTCCAACAAACAATCCTCTTCACCCCCCTCAGAACCTAAACCGCCCTCTAACAACCTCAGCGCCTGGAACCCAATCACCACTGAAGACACCATCCGCCTTATGAATTCCATCCATTCTGGCTCGCCAACCGACCCATGTCCCCACCACATCTTCAACAAAGCAGACTCCGTCATCGCCCCCCATCTCCGTGATGTCATCAACTGCTCTTTCAACTCTGCTACCTTCCCAGAAAACTGGAAACACGCCGAAGTCAGCACTCTCCTGAAGAAACCCACAGCAGACCCCTCTGAACTTAAGAACTACCGCCCCATATCCCTCCTCCCATTCCCTGCCAAAGTCATTGAGAAAGCCGTCAACAGCCAACTCGCCGCCTTCCTTGAATCCAACAACTCCCTTGATCCCTCACAGTCCGGATTTCGAGCCAAATATAGCACCGAAACCGCCCTCATCGCAGCAACAGACGACATCCGAACACTACTGGACAACGGAGAAACTGTGGCCCTCATTCTACTCGACCTCTCCGCCGCCTTCGACGCGGTCTGTCACAGCACCCTCATACAACGCCTCAGCAACATCGGCATAAAAGGAAAAGCCTTGGACTGGATCATCTCGTTCCTAGCTGGAAGAACTCAGAGAGTCCGACTTCCCCCATTCAAATCAGAGGCCACCGAAGTCATCTGCGGTGTACCACAAGGATCATCACTCAGTCCCACCCTCTTCAACGTTTACATGAGTCCACTCGCTACCATCGCGCGTCAACACAACCTTAACATCATCTCCTACGCTGACGACACCCAGCTGATCCTTTCCCTCACCAATGACCCCAACACCGCCAAAACCAATCGTCACGAAGGAATGAAAGAAGTAGCCGTATGGATGAAAAACAGCCGCCTAAAACTTAACTCGGACAAAACGGAAGTACTCATCGTAGGATCATCCCCCTCTGCTTGGGACGACTCATGGTGGCCTTCGGATCTGGGCTCAGCACCCATACCCACAGACCACGCACGTTACCTTGGCTTCATCCTAGACTCCTCACTCACGATGACCAAACAAGTCAACACAGTTTCATCCTCCTGCTTCAACGTACTTCGAATGCTCAAAAAAACCTTCCATTGGATCCCCGCCGAGACAAGAAAGACTGTCACCCACGCACTGGTCACGAGTCGACTAGACTACGGAAACACCCTCTACGCCGGGACTACAGCCAAATTACAGAATAAACTCCAACGCATCCAAAACGCTTCAGCAAGGCTCATCTTGGACATCCCTCGCCAAGATCACATTACCGGCCACCCGAAAGACCTCCACTGGCTTCCCGTCAACAAGAGAATAACATTTCGTCTCCTCACCCACGCACACAAGGCCCTCTACAAACTAGGTCCAGATTGCCTCAACACTCGACTATCCTTCTACACACCCACCCGCCAACTAAGATCCTCCAATCAAGGCCTCGCTGCAGTTCCGCGCATCCAAAGAACCACCATGGGAGGTAGATCCTTCTCCTACTTGGCGGCCAAGACATGGAACTCACTCCCCACTCACCTCCGCCTTACACAGAACCACATCTCCTTCAGAAAAGAACTCAAAACATGGCTATTCGACAAATAATGAACCCCCTCCCCAAGCGCCTTGAGACCCTCTGGGCGAGTAGTGCGCTATATAAATTCTTGAACTTGAACCTCCTATGCGCTTTTCTTATCGCCTATCACTTTGCCAACAACAAACCGATGACACATAGAGGGGCTCACATGTGTGCATCTAGACACCGGTGTTTCTCTACACGATAATTCAAATGCCTGCTGCTTGCGGCGATTCATGTTTACACGCAGATGCCAGCTTTAGTTTCCACACCCGGACAACTCCGTAATAACACAACCTTTATGAGAACCACTGACGCAGTTTTTTTAAAGGTTTTTTTTTAATCCATGTTGTGTGTGTCTTGTGTTTATGTCATGTTTCTGGATGGAAATTCCATACCAGACTGATATTCTGGTCCACAACAATGGACGTTGTGGTTAATGAGAGGTTCTAATGCCAGGAACACGATACCTTTTATTCCTCTTTATTCTTGTTTTGACATGTTGGATTGTGAACCACAGTTAAGTACCCCTTTGATATATTTGTGGGGTAGATCAATGACTTCTGTCCTCACTAAGCGCCATGGATCCTCATAACCACCAAAGGGCGCGAAACATATTGACTTATTATTCAGAGTGAGACCTTAGGGAGGATACTCACTTGCAACTACTCCATGGTACTCTTTGACCCCACCGTAGTGTACTGACTACTAGGGATGCTTATGAACCTATTAGTAGCATTCCCCTCTAAAAGGCTTTTACTCTGACAGGGCGGTCCAGTTATTAAAGAATAGTTTGTGACCTCCGCTATCAGTTTTAATTCACATCTTCACACTTATCACACCACCCCACTTAACAATATTTCTTGCACTCATCAAACAGCTTTTCTACACAAAAGATCTCTGCCAAAGTTACCCATTCGGCAATACAGCGCTGGCCCAACGAGGAGCAAACGCCCTATGATCAAGCACAACATTCCTTTGTGAATGTGTGAGGGCAACATGAGAGTCTTGTAGACTGCCCCTGTGCCCTTGCTCTAGTTTCACACAACCTGCCTATATATATTTTCTTCTCCTATAGGAACAGTAGCCCTAATTTTGCATATCTGTGATTCTTGCCAAGGTGCACGGGCTCTGGACCTTCCAAACTAGCTCCCAGTCCCCCCCGTTTTCCTTTGTTTAGGAAACCTTTTGAGACAACAGCATTGTTTGGCCATATGACTTAAGATGAGAGTACTTAAACCAACATTCTCAATCAAGGAGATATAAACAGTGGCCTCCCTCGGGGTAAGGCCCCTGAAATGGATGGCCTGCAGGTAGAGTTTTGCAGGGAATATTAAAATATTCTGACCCCTTTCAATTGGTATTATTTGCATAAGCTTATAACAAACAAATCCTCCCTCCGACTATGCCAGAGGCGCTTCTCATCACATTCTTAAACCAGGCACACCTGCAGAGCAGTGTGATTAGTACAGACCACTGTCTCTAATAAACTGCAATGTTATATACTGGGAAAATACACGTCCAACAGACCGCTTCCTCTACTCCCTAATATATTAGGGTGCTCCATAACTCACATACCTTATTCATGGTTTCGAACCAGGTTGACCCTGAACTCAATGCAGCGTTGATCTTTTTGGACGCTGCTAAGGTCTTTGATTCAATAGAATGGCTCTACCAGTTCACTAACATATGTATGGGCCTACCGACTTCCTTTATAAACTGGGTACAATTAATATATACAAGCCCCCCTGCTTGACTCAGGCAAAATGGGCTGCTCACAGAACCCATCCCTATATGTAGAGGTACACTTCAAAGGTGCCCCTGATCCCCAATTGTAGTTGTGCTGGTGCTTGATTAATTCAAGCATTCCATTCATCACTGTTTTGTAACACTTATTGTATCTACTTAAGTGGGACAGGTATACCCAGACGTGGGTCCCGTGCATACTGTGTCACGGAAACCAAGCTCTACTCGGCTGATAAGCCCATAACCCAGGCAAAACCGGTCCTGGATACCTTGGTTTCCGGTTCAGGAAGGACATGGCTTGGAAGTTCAAGCTTGATTGTTTCTATTGGAGCCGGGTCAAAACTAATTAGCAAATAGCTGTGTCTAAACTGAGGTGGGATGGTATGCAAAATAACAATGGATTGGCATGCGGCCATTGGCTGAGAATAATTCAAACATTTCATCCATCACGGTTTTGAATACTTATGGTGCTAGAGCCTTTGCAACTAAACTTCGTCAACACCATGCCCTTTGCTAAACTTCTTGTAAACTGTTGGAATCCCTGTATGCTGATATAACCATCTATCTCTAATTCTCAGACATGTCTAAACCAGATTGACCATAGTGCATAGCTTGCCACAGGCTGAGATGGCCAAAAGCTAAGATAGCTACGGAGTCCGCAGCTGAACCCTGACCTGTGTTGGATCCTGCAATAGTTTTGCAAGCACCTGAAAGTGAACCCAGCGCTCAGGTGAGGAGGGGTGGTTTGGGAGAGCTGAAACGAGCCAAAAACAGTGGCGAGTCACTGCCACGCAGCCAGCCTCCTTCTTCTTGAGCCTTGGCTTCCAAGATGGAGTCCGATGAGATCAAACACTCACACTAGCCCGACTGCCCCTGCCAGTTGCCTGGGCCCTGCATCACCTCATCGCCTCGCACTAATGCCACAACAGTGAGCCCGACCCCTGGGGATACAACACCTACATGGATTGGCACTGTATGGGAGCAAGTAGGGCCACCAAGGCAGCAGTGGTGACGCTACACTGCCACTGAAGCAGGCAGGCCAAATTTTAAGGAAGGGCCTCATTGAGGCTTGCTTGCCCTGCTTGATCAGAACAAATCAGTGGGACCCCTTCAATGTGGGTATGAAGCTAAAGAAGGAGAAATCTGAGGACACTTGGCATCACACTGTCAGGTGGGGACACCTTGGGGTGAGGAAGCAGGCCTGCACACCATGCTCTGCGCAGGCCTTTGTTTACCCCCCCACCCCACCTGGTGTACCATGACAAACGGGACTTCTGCCCAGGAGATCTCAACTGGGGTTCACCTCATTTGGCAGCCAGTGGGAAAACACTCCTGGCAAATCTCTGGTGGGGACCAGAAGTAACTGGACCATTTGAAATACCTAGTAGACCAGACTCCGAGAGAGAGCCTCCTCCATACTCACTGAGAGTCCATAGACCGTGAAATCTGTGAGAGCCTAGCCTCAGAGCTTTGCCTGGTGAGTTCTCTGGCAATTGCTCACTACCGACCACCGTAGAGGTGTGACCATACTATGGGCTGCATCACATCCTTAACCCCTTTTCTGCTAGGCCTTTACCCCACCTGTGCTAAGCCTTTTGTTGGCTATTTAGGGTAGTTCGCGCTTAGGCCCCTGTAACTTTTTTCCTACATAAGGTATCCACACCAAATGTGCTTCATTTTCTTCCACAAGCTTGAGGATTCAAAAGGTACCCAGGCTTTGTAAATTCCCCTGGTTGGGAAAATGTGCTGCAGAAGAAAGCGTCTGCTTTTTCCCTGCAAACGGTTTGTGCTGCTGAAATCACCATTTTCAAAACCTTCAGGGACAGGCAGACTTTTCAGACAAGCTAACATTTTTACACAGTTTGGGCATTTTACTGGGACATAGCCTATTTTTGTGCTTTCAACCTCCATCCAGTTAGTGGTAGAAATGGGTATGAAAGCAATAATGGACCCTGGAAAGCTATACATTTCTGAAAACTAGACAAAATTCTGAATTCAGCAAGGTGTCATTTGTGTAGGTCCTTCAGGTTTTTTTTAATAGAAACCAACAGTTAAAAATAAAACAAAATTGAACTCGAGTTGAAAAAAAGAGCCATGTGTGCCTAAGTTTTCCTCTGTAACTTCTAAGTATGACAGATATTTTAAAGCAATATACTGTTACATCTGCTGGATCCTTCTGGGTGTGAGGATACATAGGACTTGTAGGTTCACCAATAACCAGAGTAACCCAGAGCCAATAACTAAGCTGCGTCTTTAATGTTGTTTCTTTGTGTACTGGGTATATAGCAATTAATTTGGTAAAATATAAAGAGTGAAAAATGACCTCTAATTCACATTCTAATTGTATGGGTACCCACAATTTTATTCCCATTTTGGAAATACAGAAGTTTGCTTGGTACCCAAGTGAGGTATCATTTTACTCGGGAGACCAACGGGAATGCTGGGTGGTGGGACATTTGTGCCGGAACAATGATCCCACACAAAAATGTGTGGAAAAAGTGATTTTATTTTAGCTAAATTTGCGGTTGGCAGGGGATTCTGGGTAGGAAAAGGTTAGGTATCCACCCAAGCCATACATCCCTGGACCACCCAGGGTGTCTAGTGTTCAGAAATGTGTGGGTTTGGTAGGTTCCCCTAGATGGCCGCCGAGCTGGGGCCAAACACCCAGGTGCCCCCCATGCAAATCCACGTGGTTTTGTGTTAGGTAATTTTGATGTCTCCACAATACGCTTTGAGCCTTTCCCTGCCACGGGCACTTGGCCCACCCACACGTGAGGTACCATTTTCATCGGGACACTTCAAGGAATTCGGGGTGGGTGGAAGTTTGTGGATCCACACAGATTCCAGAACTTTCCATCACAGAAATTTGCAAGGGATTCTCGGTAACAGAACCTGGTGAGAGCCACACAAGTCACCCCCTCCTAAATTCCTCTGAGTTTCTAGTTTTCGAAAATATATAGGTTTGCTCGGTTTCACTAGGTGCCGGCAAAGCTGGGGTTCAAAATTCACTGCTAGGCATTTTGCAACAAAAAAAACGGTCTGTTTTCCCTGTAAAAATGTGGTGTTTCCACGTTGCGTTTTGGCCTGTTTCTTTTCGGGGGCACTGGGCCTACGCACACAAGTGAGGTACCATTTTTATCGGGAGACTTGAGGGGATTGTTGGGTTGGTGGATGTTTCTTGCTCCCCTTAGCTTCCAGAATTATCTAGCACAGAAATGTGCAGAAAGGATAATGTTACTTACCCAGTACGCCTCTATTCTTGGCATTTAGAGCTGTAGATTCACATGCTTTGCATACTCCTGCCATCTAGTGTTAGGTCCGAATGTTTGTAAGTTATTTTTCTTCGAAGAAGTCTTTCCAGTGACAAGGTAGAGGACTACTCCTTTCGGTGATAGTGCGCATGGGCATCAATTCCATTTTTAGATTGTTTTCCCACAGAGGGTGAGAATGGAGTTAGTAAGTGTAGAATAGAGAAGTCCATGCATATGTATGTAAAGTAAGAAAACTTCAACAAGTTCAGGTACCTGGGGAGGCGGGTGGGGACATGTGAATCCACAGCTCTACATGGCAAGAACAGAAGCTTACTGGGTAAGTAACATTATCCGTTTCAGTCATGTGAGCTGTAGATCACATGCTTTGCATAGAGTATACAGCAGTATACTCCCAAAGCGGTGGCTAACTTGTAGCTGCTCCAGTTCGAAAAAGTATTTTAAGTACTGTCTGGCCCACATTAGCTTGTTGCCTCCCTTGCTAACACATCTACACAATAGTGCTTGGTGAATGTGTGCGGTGTAGACCATGTTGGTGCCTTACAGATTTGATTAACTAAGTCGTAATCGCACTCCTCGTAGTTTGATGTCTTTGAGAGTATGTAGCGTGGGTGGTGCTATCGAAGTACAGCCCACTGTGCTCTGGGCGGTTACAATTCAAAAAGTGGCAGTTCCCTCAGGAGTGACGTCCCTTCGATGCACTAAAAAAAAACTGTTAGTCTCATTCATTCAATAAAGTTCTTCCAGAAAATGTTGGTTGCTTGTTCTTTATTTTATTTCATGTTAATTATTCCATGTTCATTTGGTACTCGTTATTACTGCATAACGTTCTTCAAAACATTCATCATAATTGTGCCCAATGCATTTCGGGCAAGTGCCCTTCATCAGGAGACTTCATTAATTCTGTAAATGTATACAAACGGTGACATGAGTTCAGTTGGCTAGCATTCCACTTTAAATCAAATTACATTTTCACACTTTAAAAACATGATAAACCAACATGCATAAGGAGGATTGGAAGGGCAGTATTACAATCATTAGTATAGATGCCTGTGAGTACTAATAACTGTGCGTGTCAAGGCGAGTGTGTGTCCGTCTATGATATTTACGGGTTTGCATGCGGGATCGTGATTGTGAAGCGTCACATAGGGGGTGAAAACGAGTTTCTAGATACGTTCGTGCGATATTCAGTGCATATCGGTGACATGTATGCGCACGTAGACCATTCTGACCTGTAACGCCCGTAAGGTGTAGATGCTCGAATCTACTGGTTTTCGATGAATGTCAATCTGTATGAACAGATAAAAAAAAGTACAAGCCTTGGTCTTAGAAGGGCTTAACTTCAAAGCGTGGACGTGCTCACTAATTCGATAGCGCTGCCGGCAGTGGCTTACCATTTAAAACGTAGCTCGTAACTTTCTCGGTTCTCTAGTCTCGATCGCAAAAGGTTTGTCGGACTGTTAGTGGTTTCTTATTTGTATGCTGAACGCAGATTGGTGTAACTCGAGTCTTGTGACTGACGAGGGTATGAGCCTCGTTCTGATAGGCGGTGGATAGACCACATGATCGCGAAGGTGTAACTTTATTGTTCTAGCGTATTAACACTCCGAAGAGTGCAATTGTGGTAGCGTGGGAGTGTGTGTTAGACCGTGTAGGAGGGCTATATGTAGACAATGCGATGAAATACCTCTGGGGTGTAAAACATTGTTTTATATAAACATTCTGTGAATGTGCACACAGACAAGGATGTATTGTAGTGTAGTTCCTATCTTCCCAATAGGCTCTGCGCATTGGAATAATACCTACAGCAGTAAAGGCCTAGGCCAGACGTTAACTAGGTCTACTACTGTCGATACTAGACTTAAGTTTTGGGTTTGCCAGCGTAGCTCAGAGTTCGCTAGAAACTTTCTCGAATGTTCAGGAAAGAATTAACTCCCCTGATTAGACAAGAAGGGATTTAGTTTCTGACAACCATAGAACATGACAACTTTGCTCTCCCCTAATCAAGAGTCAATCTCGAGAGTCGTGTGAGCACAAGGCAATTATTTTACTCAGTCAGTACGTGCATTCTTAGTCTCATCAGATTGTAGAGAAAAGGAAGAGACGGGCGTGTTCAATAAAAAGGTGTTATTTATTGATCAGTCTCTTTTCTCGTACAAGAGAAATGGATCGATATTATTGCAATACTTATAGTTAAGTAAAGTGCATACATTAAAAGCAATAGTATAAAATAATACTGTAAAAACATTGATATGGTTTCTGAGCCATATGATGTTTAAAATGATTAAAATATATTTACATACACATATACATTTGACTAAACGTACTCAACTGGTGTTTCTAAATACGCCTACCCCGTGTACCTGACCTAAGTCTAATGCGTGGGCGGGAATAGAAAGTTACAGTTTAAGTTAAGTTTGTTTTTGCCAAGTGAATAACTAAAGAATTCTCTGTGAGGGGTTATTCAGTTCTGTACCTGGAAGTTAGGATGAATGAGGAATGGTATCTCTTTCTCTGCTCTCGATATTCCAGGCTGCCTGCGAGGGCTGCCCAGAAGCGCCGGTGCTGGGTCTCTCGGCTTGAGATAGCAGCGCGTCTCTCAGCGCGCCAGGAAGGCGGGGCTGCTGCCAGCGGGGTCTGCTTCTGCTCTCGGCTTCGGCAAGTATGGCTGCTCCGTCTCGTCACCACGCGTGTGTTTGCATAGGGCAAGATCGGCAATATTTATACCTTAAAGGTGCCGAGATTGACGTAAGGATGGACATAGATACGTCAATAAAGATGTCATACGACTTGCTCGTTAGCACATTCTTTACTAAAGTTCTCTGTGAAATCAAAACAATGGCCGCACGGATTTTCCAGGTTGTCATAGGTTTGATTTGTTATGAGAACGTCGTATGCCTTATCAGGGGCTGGAGGAATGTCGCTGGTCTAATTAGATCTCAAGCGTTATGACCTAATCAGATAACACGTTCCTGTGCCGTAGTGTGACTGCGTCAGATAACGGTATCTGCATCATGGGGGCTTTTCTTGCCTCATGGGCTGACTGTTAGTTAACTTGATAGTTAGTTTAACCAGAATAGGGTCAGGAATAGGGGGATCGATTCAGAACCTATAGGAATACATGACAGTATATAAAAGCTGCAAGTTGACAGTAATAAAAAATTTCCAAAAGTATATTAATGTGTCATTCTGATTAAATCAAAGGTGAAAGACATTATATACATAAATGTGCAAGCAAACAAAAATATGCAAGCAAACAAAAATATGAACTGTGGTTTTTTGGGCTATACAGGATTGTATTTTACTGCTCAATCTACGTATAAGTTATTAGTTTACAGGTAACAACTGTATTCTAGCCGTTCATTGAGTCCTTTGGGCTGGACCGTGGATAGGCGATGTATCCAATATAATTCGCGTCTTAGCAAATATTGTGTATTGTCTCTTCCAGGGAGCGGAGTTACCATGTCCAAGATGCAAAACTTGAGTTGACTGGGGTTGTGATTGAGATCATTAAAGTGTGCTGCAACTGTCGATTTGCCTGCTTTCAAGCGTATATTGCTCTTGTGCTCAACTAACTAAGTTTTAATTTTTCTTGTTGTTTGTCCCACATAAGAAAGCCCGCACGGGCATTTCAACATGTATATTAAATTTGCGCTGTCACATGGAACATGAGTTTGATTTTGATACCTTGTGACGGGTGGTTTATTTCGTTGCCTTTAATGATTGAATTGCAGTTCCCACAATTAAGGCATGGGAGAGTGCCCTTGTATTCTCTAGTTTGTAACGGTGTTTTTTGATTCAATAGTTCTTTGATGTTTTTCGTTCTTTCGTACGCGAAGATTGGATGGCTGGTGAATAGTCCTTTAAAATCCTCTTCTGTGGAGAGTAACGGCCAGTGTTTAAGGATTGCTCTTTTGATTTGATAGCTTAGAGTAGAATATTTTGATACGAATACTGTCCTTCTTTCTTGCTCCTTGGTTGTAGGTGTAAGTAGTTGATTTCTGTGTAAGATCTGTACTCTCTCGGCCGCCTGTATCAGGGTGTTCTCAGGGTATCCTCGATTTTTGAATTTATTCATGGTCACTGTTTCTTGTTCTTGAAACTTCGTTTGTGATGATGATATTCGTTTGATACGAAGTAATTGTGAGAATGGTAAATGTCTTTTTAATGATGGTTGATGGAAGCTCTGATAATGAAGTAGGTTATTCCTGTCTGTGGGTTTTTGGTATACGCTGGTTTCTATGGTGCCTTGTACATTGGTTACCAGAACATCCAAAAATGGTAATTGGGTTGCACTGTAATTGTGGGTAAATTGTATTTGTTCATTTACCTGGTTGAGTTTCTGAATCATGGTATTGAGATCCGTGGTTGATCCTCTCCATAGGATGAAGATGTCATCAATATACCTCTTGTTTAGGATAAGATTATCTTTCCAACTGTTTTGACTCAAGATGTGATCAGTTTCAAACTGGTGCATAAAGATGTTGGCATATGCCGGTGCCGCACATTTTCCCATCGACGTTTCCGAGCACTGGGCAAAAAATTCATCTTCCCACTGGAAGTAACTGTGAAACAGTGTAAAGTGCATAAGTTCCATGAGTAGCACTTGTAGGTTTTTTCTTTAACGCTGTTCAATAGAATCGTTTCTACAGCCGTGAGTCCAAGGTTATGCGGGATGGAAGTACAAAGTGCTTTTACGTCGATAGTACACATGATCATATAGGCGGTGAATGTTGGCTTGTACTCTTCCAAAATGTTCAAAAAGTGAGTAGTATCCTTAATGTACGTCTGAAGTTTTTGAACTAATGGTTGTAGATGTTTATCTATGAACTTCCCTACCGGTTCGTGAATGGAGTTAACCGTTGAAACTATTGGTCGACAGGGTGGTATGGTGGGATGTTTGTGTATTTTTGGAATCATGTAGATATAGGGGATGGATGGATTTGACTTGATTAAAAATAATTTTTCTTTGTTGGTGATGATGCCATTCTCAATAGCTGTATCAATGATTTTGGTAAGAATGTTAGTGAATTCTTTCGTTGGGTCACTTCTTATTTTCAAGTAGGTGTCTTGGTCATTTATATGTTCATTCACTCTGTTTTTGTAAAACTCAGTGTCCATGATGATAAGTGCACCACCCTTATCAGCTTGTCGTATGGTAACGTCCTTGTTATCTGCAAGATTTAGTATGCATTGTCGTTCTTATTATCAAATTGTTTTGGTTTTTTATGATGTACTAAGGAAAAGTCACACAAAAACAATGAATAATTTTTTATTGTGTATATCTAATGTATAGACCTGTATGTATTTATCTTTTTTAAAAATATCGAAATTAAAAAGTATTTTTTGATATCATTACAGTCCTTTGCACTAATTTCTTGTCTTATGTTTATATAATATGTTCTTTTAAATAGCCAGTTTCTTGTGCTCGAAGTCTGCCTGGGCGTATACCACTTCACAAAAAAAAGGACAATTCCTAACACCCATTTGTCTGTGGTGATAGATTGTCAAATGGGGAGAAATTGTAGAAGATGTCCCCAGGCAGGTGCTAAATGATCGGGGAAGTGTTATCAAGTCACTGCTTGTTGGGGGAGGATTACGTGGTGTGGAACCTTTGGCCCTTCCTTTGCTGTTGCCTTTGTATCCTCCTCTAAAGAAGCCTCTTGTAGAGGAAGACTGTTGTTGCCTTTGTACGAGGTGGCAGTATTATCTGAGGACATGGTATTTGACCCTCCCCGGTAGGAGGAGTGACAAAAGGAGCCACGTTTAGAAGGAGACTGTAGAGCTCCCATGCATTTGGCTACTTCGGTATCGTTTTTCATTTTTTCTAGTGACTTCTCTACTTCAGGCCCAAAGAGATGTTTCTTGTCAAATGGATTAGTTAAAATAGACTGTTGGACTTCAGGTTTGAAACCGGAAATCCTTAACGATGCATGCCTCCTTAATAGCTCACTAGTGCTCTCTAGCTGCGGTGTCTGCAGCATCTAAATGTAAATGTCTAAAGCGCATCTAATTGATGAATTGGAGATGAGCTTCCCTTCCGGCACTAAATCTTGAGCTTTCGCTTTGTGCTCATCTGGGAGACATTGGAGCAATTGCTGCATTTCGTCCCTGTGAGCCCTATCTTATCTGGCTAGCAGGGCCTGGGTGTTGGCAATGCGCCAATGATTTACGCTTGGATGGCTACTCTTTTCCCAGAGGCGTCTAATAGTTTTGACTCTTTGTCTGGAGGGGGAGCATCCCCTGAGGTTTCTGAATTGGCCCGTTTACGGGCGTTCGAGACAACCAAAGGTTCTAGTGGTATCTGCCTTTTAATAAAAGCTGGATTAGAGGGAGCAGGCTTATATTATTTGTCTATTCTGGGGGTGAAAATACGAGCCCGCACAGGGAATTAAAAAATATCATCAGCATATCCCATTATACCTTTGAGCATAGGAAGAGTCTGGCTAGCCCTTTGTGTGCTACTGAGTGTTTCAAAAAACAAATCTTCCTTTAGAGATTCCTTGTGTAACTGTACTCCATAATATTCTGCAGCTCTAGCAAGTAGTTCTAGAATCATACATTGTCGTCAGGAGGGAAAGGCTTTGCAGGGTAAAGATCTGGGTCATTATCTGTGGGTGAATCACTGTTGTAATCCTTCCAGGGATCTAGTGGTAAAATATTATCTCCCCCCCCATCTCAAACATCATCATCTGGTGGTGGAGACTTAGTTGGTGTAATGAGTAAATGCTCCAATGGTCGGGAAGATGGTGCAGGGGAACGTTGTGGAGGAGGAGAGGGGTTAGTACCTACATTCTTCCTCTTTAAAGGAATATGATAAAGTCTGTCTACTGACTTAGTTTTCCATTTCTGAGGCGGTTTAGCAAGGACATGTCCTGTATCTAGACTTATACAAAGGTCTTTGTTGTTTTACGTCCGATTAGGTTGTTGGGGCGTCGAAAATCGGATCCTGCAACTTCGGAGGAGCATTTTTTGGTTTTAGCACTGAGGACTTTGGTGCCAGGGTGGAATGACTTTGACATGGAAGGTTTCGGTTCCGAAGCAGTCTTTGATTTCGTTGGCGATGATTTCAGCTCCAAAACGGTTTTCGTCTTGGAGCCTGAAGGTTTCGGCTCAGTGCCAGACTTTGACCTGAAGACGGGGATGGAACCGAAGCCTATTGTTTGGGCTGATTTGGATTTTGAGGCAAGGGGTATTCCGTACTCACAGGACGTTGACCTTGTGGCAAGTCTTCTTCCATATTGGAGTCCAATTCAGGAATAGATGCAAGTTCTTCTTGTTCTTCCTCCGTCCCTTGTGTGTCAATTTCATGCTCGGATCCTTCGCCAAACATGTTGGGCGTATATTCGACATTTTGCGGCGTTGAACCAGGCGATCAAGGAGTGTTTTCTTCGATTGAAACGATATGCACGCGTCGCAGTCCTGTTCGTTAGGCTCCGGAGACAAGCACAAGTTGCATACTTGGTGCGAGTAGGGGTGAGGATAGCTGGCGTGGCATCGCGGACAGAATTTGAATGGAGTCTGCTCAATTGACTGCGAGGTGGACCGAAGATGTTAGGCCGGACAGCCTTCCAGAAGTTCTTTGATCTAAATAGAGGTTTTCCTCAAAGGATACGATACGCAGAGAAGTGGGATACGCACTCGAAAAGATACAGATGCGGGTAGAGTGAATTGCACACCAAGGGAAACCTGAAGAAGCGATTTCGAATCGACGTGCAGCAAACATGTCCGAACCCAATGGCGGAAAAAACAATCTAACAATGGAGTCGATGCCCATGCGCACTATCACCGAAAGGATGAGTCACCTACGTTAAGACTGGAAAGACTTCTTTGAAGAAAGACAATTTGCAAACATCTGGACCCTACACTAGATGGCAGGAGTATGCAAAGCATGTAATCTACAGCTCACAGGCCTCAAACATATGGTGTTTTTCAGTAAGTTTGAGATTTTCAAGCGATTCTGAGTAACAGAACCTGGTGAGACGCACACAAGTACCCCATCCTGGATTCCCCGTGGCGTTTAGTTTTCAGAAAAAGTAATGTACAGGTTGGCCAGTTTCCCTAGGTGCCAGCTGCCCAAGGGCCCAAAATCCACATATAGGCACATTGCAAAAAAAAAAAAAAAAAAAAAAAAAGTCAGTGGCTAGTGGGCTTTCGGACGCCCTGGGGGGCGGGGGCAGGGCAGATCGGGGGCTATTGCCCTGGTATGTCCCCAAGGGGGGCAGAAAGACTGTGGCTATTTGTTTTGGGGGGGTGAGGGTATTGGCATGCCCATTCTGCACTGCTCCATCCACTGAACTTTGAAAAATTTAATCCCTGGTGCCTCGTGGGCTGGATTAGGGGCTTTTGCCCAAATCTGTTCCTTGGGGGGCAGGAAAACTGGCATTTTGGGGGGGATGGGGCATTGGCATACCATTCTTTTGCAGCCCCCACCCATGAACTTTGAAAAAAATCATCCCTGGTGCCTAGCAGGCTAATGCCCTTATCTGCCTCCGGGGGAGGGCAGAAAGACTGTGGCAATTTTTTTGGGGAGGGAGCTACTGCCCCCATCTTTTTCCAGGGAGGGGGGACAGCAAGACTGTGGCATTTTTATTGAGGGGGCCATTTGCATGCTCCACCCCTAAATTTTGGACAAAGAAAACCCTGGTGCCTAGTTGGATATCTACCCCTCCCTGGGGCAGATAAGGGGCTATGGCCACCATCTGCCTGGGGGGGTAGAAAGACTGTGGCGGAAACTTTTATAGTGAGGGCATTGGCATGCCTGTTCTGGGCAGTCCCCACCCCTACATACAAAAAAAGTAAATAATCCCTGGTGCCTAGTTGGCTTTCTGCCCCCCCAAGGGTGCTGTTCAGGGGCTATTGCCCCCATCTGTCTCCTGGGGGGGGGGGCAGATTGGGGGTTTCTGTCCCTGAGGGGGGGTAAAGAAACTGATGATGCCATAATTTAATGGGGGGAGCAAAGGCCCTTACGCAAGGAGCCGCTCTCCCCTCCCTGGTGCCTAGTGGGTGGATCCCTTCTTGGTGAAAGCCCTCCTGGGGCAATCCCCAAGCAGGGATCCACTAGGGAAGGGTACTATTGGAAAGGGGAGATTCTTTCCTTTCCAACAATAACTCTCCCATGTGTTTCGGTGCTCGGGGCTGAGATAAGCCCACGAGCACTGAAACAGAGAAACTGAAAGTAAGTTTCTGTTTCGTTTTCGTTGTAATGACGTCAGCGCGCAATCGTCATTACAACGAAAACAAAAAATATGCCTCAGAAATATGCCTCAGGAGGTTAGGGAAGCTCTTCCCCTGCCGCTCAAGGCTAAAAAGAAAATCCCTCTGCTGTTTACAGCAGAGGGATTTTATGCAAGTATGCACATGACAGAATGATTCCGTCATGAGCACAGAAAGGTTAAAGACATTGCAGGTGAAAGCCACCCAGGAGACTGCAATTGAGCAGCTGCATGATGTAACTAATCGCCCCCTGGCCTTCCTGATTAATAGGACCCGATACTGAACGCAGTGAAAGCCTCACACGAAGTACTGGAATGGCAGTTAGAGAAGGTGTCATCTGACCTAAGGATACTTTGTGATGAACACCGTAAACTGGCAGACCAGGTCAAGTACAATGCCACGACAAAGCAATACCGTTGTTGATCAAGATCACCAGGCAGCTATAGCGGATGAAGTTCTATCACCCCCGCAGCCCGCTAAACGGGCGGTTAGAGCCTGTAGAAAATACCCAGCAAAGCGGGGAGGGAAACAACAAGGTAGGAAAAAGCCCGCCACCCCCCCCGCCACGCCGTGATGGGAAAAACAACGACGAGCCCGACATTGACGTAGAGTCAAGACGCATGGTTGATGACGACTTATTCATCAGGATCCAAGATATGATAGACATTAAAATCAGGACTATAATAAAACCCCTGATCGGGAAACTGGACAAACTAACTTCTGAGGTTAAAAAGTTGGGAGGTGTACATAGCAAGTTGGTTGAAGAGGTGGGGAACCTATCTTCTTGTGTCACAAACATGGTGGCTTCAGATGTGGCGGTTACTCCAATTGAATGTAACCCACTGCCCGCCTTACAAGAGCCATTGCCACTATCTCCATCTCTACCAGTACCCAGACAGGAGGCAGAAGCTGCAGATCTACCTATTAGCATAACTGCTGCTAAAGTGGATCCGCAACCAGAGGATGTCTCAGCCCAATTTATTTTGGAAGCTTCACCAGTGGTACTGGTACTAGCAAATGTTCCTGTTTTAACACAAGATAAACTAGAGTCCAACCAGGGCCTGAAAGACAAAGCGTTACACTGGCTAACTAATAATATGTACATGGCACAGCAAGGGATAGAAAAACTGGCTGGGGATATCATTATGACTAGGAGGGTACCCTGGATTGGGAGTAACCCAAAGAAGTTTAAGGGGGATTGTGTAATTTTAAATTTTGCCAACGCTGAGGTCCTTCCAGAGATTCTGACTAATATCTTTCCACCCCAACGTCGCAGTGGCTCCATAATCCCGCTCACCCTTAAATTTTTCTATAGCAAATCGCAGTCCGCAACTATTCACAATTTCCCCATCTTGAAGAGACCCTCTAACATCACTAGCTGGGGAGGGGATATTAGACCTCGACATTCTATCGACTATTCCCAGTCTACAACTAACCCAGATCTAGTTAGATCTAATTACCCGAATGAGCCATACACCAGGCCCGGTACACTACACGAACCTAGTGTAATCGGTTGGGGCACTAGTCTCCCGGGTTATGATCATCGTGGACAGGGCAATAGGTTTATATATCCGATGAGAAACGATCAGCTTAGGATACGCCCAATTACACCTCAACCCATGTGGAACATGCCAGCTTTTGGCCAGGGTCAGGTAGCTACCCCCCTTGGATGGGGATTTGGCACGAGAAATAGGTATGGCCCTCTATCCGACCTAAACACCTGTGATTGACTCAATGCAGGAGCCGATCTAGCAAATGAGGCATTGATTACGCCATTAACAAAAAGTAGCCGAAATAACATCATCAAAACCCATAGCAACCCTAACCACAAGGAAGCTTCGGGGCCTCAAGAGCCCCCAAAATTCAACCAGCCCCCGACTCGATTTCAGAGGGAGGTTTGCGCCGCGACAACCCCAATTAGCGAGAACGTACAGAGTTTCTCTCAAGGGGAACTTAATGAGGGACCACCAACGCCACGTATTGCAGTAGGGGATTTAGAGGGGATCAAAGTACCTAGGTTATCCACTGATTCCTGTAAGATCATAAGCTGGAACATAGCAGGTTTAAATGCGAAACGTCAGGATAACGCCTGGTTGAGTTTTATCTCAAACCATCATATCATTGCCCTGCAAGAAACTTGGGACACATCCGCCAGCCTTTGGTGGGATGGGTTCACTAGTTTCACTAAACCTGCAGTTCCCAGCAGAGCGGGTAGAGCCAAGGGCGGCTTGGTTATCTTGTTCTCCTTAGACATAAAAGGTAGTTATAGGCAGATCAGCACCGACTCTGATAACATTTTAATGGTCGAAAGGGTGATTTACAATAGTAGCAGGACTTTATATGTTAATTTTTATAACTCTGGGAATAGTGACTATAGAGGTCACAACATCGTTAACCTAGATAGCATCTTATACTTAGTATCTCAGAATATCCAGTTTGCTTATGAGTTTATTTTATTAGGCGATTTTAATATTCACTTATGTAACCTAGCATGTAAGGGAAGTAGCGTTAATGAGGAAGACGACGCAGCCTTAAAGGGTCCTCACTTTGAACATTCTGTAGAGGGGCAGGAGCTTGAAGAACTACTCGCTAATTATGATTTGTACGAACCCGATTGGGGCCTAAGAATGCCAACTTTCTCTGGTACCCAACATGGAACAGTGATAGACTATATCTTCGTCTCACAAGGCATTTTGGGCCGGACCACGGATTATCGCACTGTCTTAAGCCATCATAGCGACCATAACCCCGTATTACTTGAAGTGACCTGGGGAGCTCAGATGGGGGCACCCCCAATCTTAGCAAAACCTGCACAACCCCTGAGGACCACCGATAAGGACAGACGAGTGAAATGGGCCAAAGTTATTTCGGAAAACTTTTATGCATTAAACTTCCCAAAAATTAAAGATTATGTAGAACTCTGTAAAAAACCTGGTGTACAAGGGAAAGAAATAGTATTAGCATACGAGGCAATATGTGCCCAGGTGGCAAAGGACCTTCTAGCAAAACCTATAAAGGGGAGCCCAGGAATTAAGCGCTGGTTTGACTCCGCATGCTCGAACGCCCATAGAGAATTGTTGGTAGCCTTAAAAAACGTTCCAAGGGTTAAAGACGATATCTCCAGATTAAGGAGAAATTATAAGGCAGCCATAAAGATTTGCAAGGATACCATCAAACGCGAGGCCTGGGACAACCTTCTTTCAGCGGCAGTGTTGAAGGATAGTAGGAGATTTTGGGATATCATCAAACAGCCCTTTTTCTCTGACGACAACAACGCACCCATGGACTGCGTGATCACTGATGAAAAATGGCTGTCTCACTTTAAATCAGTCTATGGGGGCGTGGAAGAAGAAACTAAAGAGTTCTCACTGCCTACCGTGGAGGTACAACCCATCATCTTTAACCCCGAAGAAGTGAAAAAAGCTCTTTTGGCAACCACAAAACACAAGGCACCTGGCCCCGACGGAGTCCCCGCTGACTTTATGTACTCTCCAAATTTGTGGGCGGAGGTGATGTCAAATGTGTTCAACGCAGTTAATGCCAACCATGCCCCCGTCTCGTGGGCCATATCTACCATCGTCCCTATTTTAAAAACAAAGGCCAGCGGGATGACCCCGCGTGTTATAGGCCCATATCTCTTCTGGACTCAACCATTAAAATCTTGGGCAGAGTACTTTTATCCAGATTGAGGGAGAATGTTGAGGGCTGTGGCGGGCTGTCTGAACTACAATATGGTTTTAGAGAGAGAAAAGGGACCATTGAACAATGTATTAATCTGCATTTACTTATCTCTAAATATACTGTGGCCAAGGAGGGTTCCGTGTTTCTTGCTTTCATGGGCCTCTCCTCGGCCTTCGACCTGGTCAATAGAACGAAATTATGGTCGATCTTGCTGGAGCTGGGTATTGATGAAGCCCTTGTTATGTTCATGGCGACTATGCACCAGGAGCTCTTCGCAGCTGTTAGAGTGACAAACTATGGCAGATGCACCCCATTGTTTAAATCTTTAAAGGGGGTACGGCAAGGCTGTATACTAGCCCCCTTGCTTTTTACCATCTACATTAATGGCTTGGGAGAACATCTGCGGTCCCAGGTAGCGGATGTTCCGCGTGCAGGAGGTGCCCATATACCGGCACTCCTGTATGCGGACGATGCCGTGTTGATCGCTCGAACAGGCGTTGGCCTTCAGCTCCTTTTGGATGCTTTTGGTTCTTATATGGACAATCTGGACCTCAAGGTTAACGTCTCTAAGTCACATACGATGGTAATGGGGCGCGAGTGCACAAAAAAAAGACACAAAACATTTTTCTGCAGAGGGGTCCCTGTCTCTAAGGTAACCACATTCCCCTATTTGGGCGTTTTGTTCGATCAGAAAGGGTCATGGGGCCCACAGATAAGAGCAAAAAGGTTGGCGGTAACTAGATCTTCCTCAGCGCTCTTGGGCTTCGCTGGCAAGCTAGGAGCTAGGCCCATGGAAGCTCTTTTAAAAATCTATAGGAGAAAGCCTGTGGCTATTGCACTATATGGGGTCCCCCTTGTGGGGGTATGCAAATCTTGACCCTATCCAGAGAGCAGAAAATAGATTTATTAGATCCTTGCTCTCTGTACCGCAGTCAACCCCAACGTACTCTATCCACAAAGAGGTGGGCTTACCCTATCTGTCAGACACACTGAGCCTAGCCCCTTTGACCCTGTGGTTGAAAATGTGGTTGAACGAAGACCTTCCCTTAAACCATAGAATTTTACATGATGTCCTAGCGCTCGATAAATACAGCAGCATTCCTTGGCTGTCGTATTTGGCCAAATCGTTCTTAGATCTGGGTCGCCCTGAACTTTTTTCATCCCCTGAGAAAATTAGGGCCCAGGATATAGACTACATAAAAAAGTCCTTTATGGACAGGAAGGAAGTGCGCCGTGTGGCTCATGAATTGATGAAACCAACAGTGAGGGCTCATAGCCTCCTGGTTAGCACATCTTCGCTCGCACCTTACCTTAGCTTTGTTACTTTCCCTTACCACAGGTTTTTATTAACAAAGTTTAGATTTAACCTGTTACACCTTTGTCTAGGTTCTTTTAAGAGCTGGCAGAAACCAGACTTAGCCCCCCCTTGTAGCTGTGACCATTTCTCAGTGCAGGACACAATGCATTTCGTAATGTTTTGCAGTTTGTATCATGAGCAGAGGAAAAAATATTTGTTGCCAATCCTGAAAGAAGCCGGCTTCACACAGGTGCGCCCGGCGCTGCTCTTTTTACAACTTCTGTCAAACCCTCGCATTTCCTTCTGCACTGCTAATTTTTTGGTGGCCGCAGCAAGGGCGAAAGCTGCCGGCCATATTTCGCCTTAAAAGTAATGGTTCTACAATGTTCCCTCTGACATGAAATGTATTTATATTTTAACTATGCATATGGTTTTTCTAATTGTACAGTATGCCTGCTGCTTTTAAGGTAATCATGGAACATGTATTTTATGTGATGTTTTTGTGTGTTCGTTTCTTTGTATGACTTGAAAAAAAAGTCGAATAAAGATATTCTGACTGACTGACTGGCCACGACAAAGTAGGAGGTGGAACCTACAGTCCAAGTACTACTGGACAAAGTCGCAGACCTATTCCAGCGGGTGGTACTGCTGGACCACAGAGTGGAGGATGTGGAGAGCAGGAGTCGACAGTGCAGGGTCTGGATAATTGGACTGCCAGAGAAGGCTGAGAGGACAGACATGTGCATCATTGCAATACAAATTCACATATCGCAGCTCATGCACACACACACTATGGCCATCTTGTTTTTTCTTCCCATTCCTAAAAGGCTGCAGTGTATAAGCAAAGTGCTACAAAGAGAAAAGAGACATTTTATTTCTCTAAAAAGAAGCAATCAAAAGAATCTGTTGCCATGTAGGAGACCACCTTGGTATCCAATATTTCAGGATTATCTTAGTGATGTACTATTACTGCTGAGTGAGTGATTCGAATAAAGGTGTAGTGTATATAATGACGGTCTACTAATCTTACGTTTCATAATTACTTTTTACACAAATCCTCCTTTCAAAAGTGATATGCCATTTAAAGAGAGCTAACAGAAGTAGCAGTAGACATAGGTCACTTGGGGACACAGGAGTAACAAGCATTTGCAATGCAATAGGTCTCGCATTAGGAAAGTTTGAGCCATTGGTATTGCGAATTACATTTTTTTTATTTAGCTATAGTAATAGCTAAAGTAATAGCTTTGTCATTTACAATGCCAATAGTTTTAACTTTCACAAATGTGACACCTATAGCATTTGCAATGCAATATGTGTTGTGAACCTGGCTGCCTTCCTGTTAGAGACACTAAGATTGTGTAGCTCTGCCCCTGAAGGTGCTAATCACATCGAGTAAACCTATTGGAAACCAATAAAGAAGAGGTTAATTGGGGCTAGACGGGCCCACGGTGCTACCAGGGACGTACCAATATGCTGGCTTTACTGTAAAGGTCCTTGGTAGGTCTGCGCGGGCTATTGGTGTAAACACATGCGCACTCCAGTAATTCCACTGAGGCAACTAAGGTTTGTGTCAAAACCGCGAGGAATGCCAATTAAGGGGCTCACTTCCTTGTCTGCTTCCGTGACACCTGAAGCTACTGCCTGGAAAGGGATCGTTGGACTGCCATCTCATGGGAATGTTCAGAAAGCGCGGCAATATTTAATTAATCTCTTTTCAGCAAATAAAAGGGTCTTGAACTTTCAAGGAAGCTGCAAATTGGCTAAAACGTGTCTATCTATCATCTAGTAAAAAGGTGGGACCTCTCGACTTAATTACTTTGCCTCTGAAGGCCCCAGCTTGGGTCTCCCAGAGAGTTTGATGAAGGCAGTAAGTGAGGTGGAATGTTTTTATATACAGACTTGTTCACTGTGTGTACATAGACCTACATGATGCCTATAAATGAGATAACAGTGTGTACAGTGCCCTGTATGATAAACATTGGTATCGAAGAACGTCCACAGAATGTACAGAGACCTGTGTCTGGCTGGGCAGAATGCATTTATTTATATATGTTCAGAATGTTTTTATTTATATATGTTCATGTTGCTTTTAGCGCAAACTTACACTCGTGGGTGGAGTCTCTTTGTTCTAATGGTACCTCAACCACAGTGCAGTGGCCAATACAAGGCACATGATGAGGGGGCAGAAACCCAGGTTTTAGGCAGATTCCTTAATTTGTCAAGAATTATTTCAGCTCTATTCGAAGATGGAAGTGGATTCCACAGGTAGGCTACCGGAACGGATCGTTCTCGTCATCTCTGAAGTCTATACTTTGGGACACAGAACAGTGGACTGCTGAGATATCTCAGCTGGCGACGTGGGATGCGTTTTCTGACTTAATGAGAAAAGAATGCCGTAGAGTGGTTGTGCAAGACTCGAATCCCGAGGCAAAGAACTTTAAAACAAATAAGTTTGTTGATACATAGCTGATGGTGATGTTTTAGTCACACGGTCGAACTTTGTCAAATTGAGCAGCAGCCTGACAACCATATTTTGAAGTTTTTGTAGCCAGCTCAATAATTAATTTTTCAGGTAGCCAAAGTAAGCTGATTCGCCACAGTTCACTCTGGACAGTAAAACGCATTGGCAACCATCACTTATAAGAGAGGACTAGGAACAACCCAACCAAGCTGTTTAATATGAACAAGATACTGCTTTGTCACGGCAGAAATCTGATACGTTTGAAATGAGAAGGGCGAGCTATATGATGCAATGTATATGTATACCTCTTGTGTATCTATATATGGTTTTCCACCCACTGCAGAGAAAGAAAAATACCTAACACCCCCCCAAACCACCACTCCATGACTCATTGCATTCTTCTTCCAAAATATTCCCCACCTCCAATGTCTGACTCATCCCAAACCTATTTTACTACTATGAACTCACGAAAAATCATTTTTAAACTCTTCCCTCCTCTGTTCATCCTTTATTCCATTCATCCAACTAACAGACTCAAATGTGTTTATAAGGAGTACTGAGACCCACATGATGGTGAATTCACAACGTGTAGAAAGTTACGTGCAGGCCGTGTACATATGGATCCACAAAGTACAGAGAAAACGATATGGTACGTTGTACAGATGTATTCACGTTTACAAAGCCGAGGCTGTGTACAGATGTGCTGGCAGGGTGTACAGAGACCTTCATGGCGCTGTGTACAGACGCGTTTACAGTGCGTAAAAAAAAAGTACATGGCGTTTAATACAGATGTCTTCACCATATGTACAGACCCGTATAATAGCCTGTGTACAGATGAGTTCAGTGTGTACAGAGACCTTCAAGGCGCTATCTTGAGACGTGTTTATATTCTGTACAGTTATTACGGGACGTTTTGTACAGATGTGTTCACCATGTGTAAAGAGCCCGCACAGGGGCTGAGAGAAGATATGCTGACAATGTGCCCTTAGTTTCATGGGTCATCTACGGGGCCTTGTCAACTATGCAGCCTCTCTCCCGATGACTCGTGTCGCCTTTGGTTCAAGCCTTGCACACTTTACACGTTTTCTCCTTAAAAGAAGGGTGTGGCCAATTCTCCTCGGGAAGCATCGTTGCAGACACATCTCTGGCTCAACCATCGCCATCACCTACTGTTCCCCCTTATGGCAGCGGGGGCGGGGCTGCTCACCTGGCCCTGCTGCTGTTGTCATCATCATGTTGACAGTCTGCCAGAGATCACACAGATGGTGTGTGTCCATCCTGTCCGCTTTCCTGTCCTCATGAGGTTTTTTTGCGAAGGGAAATGACTGCGGCCTGCAGTTCCCCCACCCCCTTTGTTCTGAATTATCCAAAGGGCCTTTGGAAAACAGCCAACAGCCAAAACTAAGGTTTTGCCATTTGAACGTTAATCCACACTTTCCAGCTGGCTGACATCTGCTGCTGAATGGGCATGCAACGGCAGTTTATGTATTACATTGAAAATGCAGTTTCAGATTCAAGAAAGGGAGCACAGAGGATGCCTCAAGGGACCATGTTTTATGTGTGACAGCCACATGCTTAACTAATCTAGCAGACCCCAGTTTACTGATCAGGTGTTTCACAATAAAGCTCCTCATATTTGATCCTTAACACACACTAAGCGGCACAGCAGAAGGATTCAGCAAGCATTAATGTTACTGGCATAGTGAACAGTCCACAATTAAAACAGCCTCATGGAGCTGCCAGCGAACATCCACTCGATCCCAAGTTTGCCACTGCAGACATGTCCGATTTGTCCGGAATATGAATTCCCAAGCCCAACTACAAGACAGGGTAGTATAAATTGTCTGGTGCGAGAGTGGATGTTGGAGTACAAGCTAAAAAATGCATAAATACATGAAGAAATAAATACCGCCTTCGGGTAAAGTCTGCGCTATATAAAAATGCATAAATACATGAATAAATAAATACCGCCTTCGGGTAAAGTCTGCGCTATATAAAAATGCATAAATAAATACATACCGCCTTCGGGTAAAGTCTGCGCTAAAACATCCTCGTTACTCTGCCGGCCTGCGACCAGGAAGTCAGGCAGGCCGGCGCGACACCCGGAAACAGGAAGTAGGAGGGCGGGAGCCTACCCCGCCTCCCACGGAAGAGCCGCGATTGGAGCCGTGTTGGGAGCAGGCAGGAGCCTACCCTGCGCCCCGGTGCCGAAGGAGGGAAGAAGAGTCCTGCTGCCGGGCCTTGCAGCTGAGGAGAGGAAGCCGGTGAGTGCGTTGCTGAGCGGCGGGGGGGGGGGGGGGGGGGGGGGTGTGGTGTGTGTGTGTGTGTGTGTGTGTGTGTGTGTGTGTGTGTGTCTGTGTGTGTGTGTCTGTGTGTGTGTGTCTGTGTGTGTGTGTCTGTGTGTGTGTGTCTGTGTGTGTGTGTGTGTGTGTGTGTCTGTGTGTGTGTGTCTGTGTGTGTGTGTCTGTGTGTGTGTGTCTGTGTGTGTGTGTCTGTGTGTGTGTGTCTGTGTGTGTGTGTCTGTGTGTGTCTGTGTCTGTGTCTGTGTGTCTGTGTCTGTGTCTGTGTCTGTGTCTGTGTCTGTGTCTGTGTCTGTGTCTGTGTCTGTGTCTGTGTCTGTGTCTGTGTCTGTGTCTGTGTCTGTGTCTGTGTCTGTGTCTGTGTCTGTGTCTGTGTCTGTGTCTGTGTCTGTGTCTGTGTCTGTGTCTGTGTCTGTGTCTGTGTCTGTGTCTGTGTCTGTGTCTGTGTCTGTGTCTGTGTCTGTCTGTGTGCATGCATGGTAGGCTGGGAGGGCGGCGCAGGACGGAAACGTGCGCGTTCGCGCACAGCAATCCAGCCTGGACTGCGCTCGTGCACCTTCTCGTCCGTCCTTCCCTCGAGACAGCTGACTATACGTCTCCGTCCCTGGAAGCATCCTTTGGTTGCTAATTCCAGGGCGAGACCTAAAAAGGGTCACAGTGGTGCTGCAGGGGGGCATTGTGGCACAAACCCTGGCACCGCAGGTAGCAGAAGGCACACAAAAGATGGTGGCCAACAGTAAAGAGTTGATTGAGGCTATGAGGACCATTATCTGTGACACCCGATTTGAGATTTAACAGTTTGTATTTTCAGATTGAGGTCCAGCTAAGCTCCAACACAGCATGGGTGATGATTGTCAAGGTGCTCCAACTCTTCGCAGGGGCAGTAGTGACGAATGTCCCAATGACCCCTCCACCGGTACCCCCGCTTCTAAGAGCAAGACCACCAGCAGGGGGGGAAAAGGGGAAGTGGACAGAGAAGAGAAAACCTTGGCTCCAACTGTCTCCTGCACCTTCTAGGGACTGCGTATTAACTTCCAGCCGTCTTCCTATGAGGTGCCTAATACACAGAATAGGGAGAGAAAGAGAATATACCACAAACCTTCTTACACTAACGGTCTTTCTTGAAGGTAAAGCAAAACTTGTCCTACCAGTTCTAGTCAAGGTATTTTCCCCTCTTCTATTAATGTCGTTTAGTATCAGGCAAGGCTTCTAGCTGTGAAAGAATACATAAACGTTAATCTCTATTCTCACTGCAGAACTCCCCACTAACTCCCTCTAGGTTAACTAATACCTGTGAAGCCTTCTGCGAGATGGGGTCTTGGGATTTCTGTTTTTAGTAGGTTTAAGTTCCTGGGTGCAATTAGAAGAACCGTTCTCTCAGCTTTTCCTCAGATGCGCGCAAAAAAGGACCAGGGAGGAAGGTAAGGGAAGGTAAAGATAGGGAAAGCGCAAAGGGAAATGTCCTGAGGGAAAACTCCGTTGGATAGTTCAACACTGTAGCTCCTGCACGCAGTAACAATTATTTACAATTCGCTTTACTGCCTTACTTGTCTTTACGATACTTCCTCTCCAGATAAGAAGTCTTTTATTCTCTGTGGTAGAACTTCACTGGATACAGGAACCTTTTGGGCTGGACTGAATGGACTTCAGTTCATAGAACAGTCGAGAACGCTGTAGCTCTGTGACTCCTTCTCAAAGCTGACACCTCTCAGGAAAACGAGAGCGCTCAGCGGGGAACGAAATTCTTACAGAATCCAAGACACTAAGATACTCAGACATGTCTTCAAAACACTCTGACGTTCCTAACTCCGACAACTCCCGTCATGAATTTCTGACGCGGAGCGGCGGCAAGGAACAGCTGCTTGCATGAAAATCTGCATTGAAGTGCGCAGTTTGAAGCGCGCGACTTCCCGATAACCCCTAGAGGGCGCACCACCCAGCTTAACCCTGAGGGAACATAACGCGGCCATCTTAGGAAGAGTGAACTAAATACAATCTTTTCAGCAGTGTCTGTAATCAATCGGAATTCCCCACTAATGTCGAAGCCTCCCTGAGGAACAGGGAAACCAGACATTAGCTCGGGTAAAACGGGACATTGGCAGTGAATTGAATGTTCATTTAGGGACGCTAACTGTGGAGACTCGATGAATCCTGACAATGATGAGGTGTTTTCAGAAGACCTTCCATCTTTAAATACGCATTGCAAAAGCCCACAGGCGTTGCTGATCATTCCAATCCTTTCTAGCCTGCGGCAGAGCTTCGGAGCAACATGAAAGTTACAACATTGTTTTGGACATGAAGAGGGAACAATTGCCATCTTGGAGACAGTAAATAAAGAGCGCTGGCTGAAACTCTCCGTCATGTCATTGGGACATGCGACTTTCCTCCTAGAAGAGACTGGTGTTTTATTGCCTGTATACATTTCCTGGCAATTTGGCTGCTCAGAGAGTTTTGATTAGTTATCTAAGTGTGGTATGGTGATTGAATTTTGAGTGTGTGCACCTGAATAAAAGAGGATAGCAGAAGCTGAGCATCTGTCAGATTGGTTCACTAGCATTTCATTGGAGATGTCTAGACACATGATCTCAGAACTGGTTTGCAGTATACAATTAGGTTCTATGTGGATTGTCTGGGGATGGCTTGAAAAAACAGTTACAAATGGGCAATGGGGGAAAGCGAATAGTTTCTTACCTGTCGGTGTAGTTTTGCAGCTTGAAGATCTTTCTGGATTCACTATGCTGTGCATTATTCCGCGGTCTAGTGGTTGGGTCCGGAATCGTAGTCTTTTTTTTTTTTTTTCGTAGCCCAGGTGGGCGTAGACGTCCCACCTTTTGGTGTCCTTCCTGTGACGTCGGCATGCTTCCTGCGGAAGCTCTCACCCTTGGGCGCCATCTTTGGATTCTTTTTTCTTTTTCCGTTTGTGTTCTGTTTCCGAATTGTATAGCAATGTTTCGATCTTTCCTTTTACCGCTCTTTCCCTTGAAGTTCCATTAAAGTCTCTTTTTTTTGTTTACCACCTCTCTTCTCCAGCCTCATCTTTCTGGCGGAGGTGGGTGGGTTCGCTAGTGAATCCAGAAAGATCTTCAAGCTGCAAAACTACACCGACAGGTAAGAAACTATTCGTTTTGCAGCGTGAATCTTTCTGGATTCACTATGCTGTGCATAGACTTTGTAGCGCTCGGTTATTGTGGCGGCTGGGTGGAAGATGAGCTTGGGTTCTTAAAAATGTGCTGAAGCACCTTCTGTCCCACCTGTGCTTCCTTGTTCATTTGTATGTCCACACAGTAGTGTTTTGTAAACGTGTGCACAGAAGCCCATGTTGTCGCCAGGCATATGTCCTGAATGGGAGTGTTTGCCAAGAAGGCTATAGTAGCTCCCTTTTTTCTTGTTGAATGGGCCTGTGGACCTTCTGTCAGTTCTTGGCCCGCTTGTTTGTGGCAGAATTGTATCGCTTGCGCGATCCATCGTGCAATTGTCCCTTTAGTAACAGCTTTGCCCATGAAACATTCAGCGAATGACACAAAAAACTGCTTTGTTTTTCTGTGATCTTTAGTTCTCTCTGTAATGCATGACTGCACGTCTCGCCTCCAGAGTGTGCAGTGCCCTTTCAGCTTTTGTTGTTGGTTTTTGGAAGAAACTTGGTATCTGAATAGCCTGGTTGATGTGGAACTTGGACACCACCTTTGGCATAAAGTGTGGGTCCGTTCTCATCACCACCCTATTGTTGTGAATTTGTATGTAGGGTTCCTGCAGCGTTAACGCCTGTAGCTCGCTTACTCTGCGGAGCGAGGCGATTGCCACTAGGAAAGCTGTTTTTAACCTTAGCATCTGTAGAGAGGCTTTATGCATTGGTTCGAAGAGTGCCTTCATGAGTTCTTGAGGTTCCATGCAGGCGCTGGTAACCTTTTAGGCGGTGCAATCCTTTTTGCACCCTCCAAGAATCTTTTTACAATCATAGAAGTGAAGAAGCTTTTGCCTGTTTCTCCTCTCGTGTAAGCGACAATGGCTGCTAGGTGTACCCTTAGCGATGATGAGCTCAGGTTTGTCTTGAGCAGGTGCGTGAGGTACTTAAGCACTGTAGAGTCTCTTGTCATCTTGTTGTGCTGTCTCTCCTTTCTGCACCATAGTGTGAACCTTTTCCATTTGGCCACGTAGCACTTACGTGTGCTTGGTCTTTTTGCCTCTCGAAGTACCCTCAGGGTGCTCTCAGGTAATATAAGGTGTGCAAATTCTATGTCCTCAGGCCGTTAGGCTGAGACTTTCCGGCTCTGGGTGCAACACCTCTCCGTTTTGCATGGAGAGTAGGTCTTTCCTTCTCCCAAATTTGTGTGGTGCACTCTGTCATTTCCATAATCTGCGAATACCATGTTTGCCTGGCCCACTGGGGTGCGACCAGTATCAGGGTCATGTTGCTTGTTTTCCACTTGCTGAGTACCTTGTGTATCAGGGGAATTGGCGGAAAAGCGTAGGCAAATGTCTTTGACCAGCTTATCCATAGGGCATTCCCCAGGGACCCTTCCCCTGGTTGCCTCGATGCGAAGTGTTGGCATTTTGCATTCTGGTGTGTTGCAAACAGGTCTATTGACGGGGTTCCCCACCTGTCGAACAGTTTTTGTTTCTTGTGCATTTAGCTCCCATTCGTGTGAGGCCAATGTCTGTCTGCTGAGCCAATCTGCTTCCACGTTGTCCTTTCCTGGTTGATGTACTGCCAGTAGATCTATCTTCAATGGTTTAGCCCATTTCCATATTTCCTGCGCTAGCTCTGACAGCGGGCTGATTGTGTTCCTCCCTGCTTGCTTATGTAGAACATCGCTGTTGTGTTGTCCGTCTGGATCAACACTGTTTGATTGTACAGCTTCTTCTGGAAAGCTTTCATCGCTAGGAGAACGGTCTTTAGTTCTAGATAGTTGATGTGTTTGACCGCATCCGTTTGTGTCCACAGGCCCCTCACTCGGAGTTTTTCCATGTGTGCTCCCCATCCCTTTTGGGATGCGTCTGTGGTGATGGACACTGTTGGTGCTGGTGGTGTTAGAAGCTTCCCTCTTGTTATGTTTCCTTTGTTCCACCATGATATCTCCTTGTGCACTGCGTGCTTTACAACCACTAGGTCCTCCCAACACCCTGTCGCTTGTGACCATTGGTCCTGTAGCCACTCCTGGAGTGGTCTCATGTGTAGTCGTACTTTTGGTACTATGTGGATGCATGAGGCCATCATGCCCATCATTTTGCTCACCGTCCTCACTGTCAGAGCTTGCCCCTTCTGGTAGAGGCGCGCCTCCTTTAACAGTGCCTTTGTTCTCTTCTCGCTGGGGAACACCCTCCCCTGCACGGTGTTGATCTTTGCCCCCAGAAAAATCTTGACCGGTTCTGGGTTTATCGAGGATTTCTTCCAGTGGATGGAGAAACCCAGGGCTATCAGTGTGTCTGTCACTATTTGAGCGTGCTGTTTGCACGTGCTGTATGACTTTGCCTTTATTAGCCATTCGTCTAGGTAAGGGTATACGTGTATCCCTTTCCTCCTTAGGTGCGCTGCGACTGCTGCTAGACACTTTGTGAATACCCTTGGTGCGGATTTTAGCCCGAAGGCCAATGCTGTGAATTGATAGTGATTTGATTGCAAATCGTAGCAGATGTTTGTGCCGTCTGTTTATTGGGATGTGAAGGTAGGCATCTTTGAGGTCTATGGTGACCATGAAGTCCCCTGTTTGAATCTGTGGAAGTACTTCTTGCAGGGATGTCATTTTGTATTTTTGTGTCCTTATGAATTTGTTGAGAAACCTTAGATCCAAGATGGGTCTCATTGTTTCGTCTACCTTGGGTACTAGGAAGTATGTAGAGTACACCCCCTTGTTCCTTTCTATGCGAGATACAGGCTCAATAGCCTCCTTTTATAGCAGTTCCTCTGCCTCCCTCTGAAGCAGCTCTAGTTCCTTGTTTGCTAGTGCTCTTTTCTTTGGTTTTCTGCTTGGTGGTGTCTTTTCTAACTCTATGCAGTACCCGTAATGTATTGTGTTGATGATCCATTTGTCTGTGGTAATTTTCTTCCACTCCTGGAGAAAACGGTTTAATCTTCTTCCCACAGGTGTTACGTGCTCGTGGTTTTTCGGTGCATGACACTCCTGTTATTAAGAGTCCTCCCCTGTTGAGGAGGATGGAAGTCCACAGGAGCAAAGATGAATGTCCCCCACACTTCCAAACAGCAACGACCCAAGTGAGAAGAGATAACTCACTCAAAGTCAGTTGCTCCCAAAAAGTGTGGGGGGAATTTCCCAGGGAGTATACCAACTCTCCCCCAGCAGGGACGTTGTAGCTGCAGTCTCGATGGCAGGAGATGGCTGTAACCAAACATACAATAGTACTAAACTATCTAGTAATTTGCAGGACTAGTACACAAGTGTTCAATATAGAATTCCACTTACCTCACCAGGTGAGCGTCAGAGCATGAGCGAGTAGACAAAAGTCACGAACCAGGAGGTAGTGAAGGGAACCTGGATGACTACTCAGCAAGGGATACCTCCAAGCAAGAAGGTAAACAATTCCAGTCCTGCTCATATACTGAAGACTGAGCAGAGCAGCAGGTGACAGACTCGTACCACTTATGGAGCTAAAGACAAAGTGGCATGGCAACAACACCCACTTCCTACTCATAACCTAAAGACAGAGCGGAGTGGGTAAACACAGAACACACAACAAGCACAAATACACACACCACGTCCGACTCTTGGAACTTATGACGGAGTGGAGCGGGTGTACACTCAACAAGACAACACACGGAGTACGCACAATGCGTCCAACTCGTAAACTAAAGACAGAGTGGAGCGCGTCGACATGTACAAACACAAAAAACACTAATGCCCAGAGAAAGCCTCCGTCCACTCATGAACAGAAGACCGAGTGGAACGGAGCGGAAAGAATGGCCCGAAGACGAACCAATCACCAGTAAAGGGGCGTAGGGACAGAACAAGTCGCTGAGGCAGAAAGTCGTGCAAGGCACCGGGGATAACTGAGAAGCGGGAAGGGAGACCGGGAGACTAAGTATCGGGTACGGATTAGGCAGCGAAGTACGGGGGTAAAGGGTCGGGAAGAAACACCGGGAATCCAACAGGGACATAAAGAAAATACCATGGGCTCAGGAACCAGGGAACAAACTTGAACAGGAAGGCAGACAGGAACCAAGAACGCTACGGGAACCTCACAAAGCAGAACGCTGAGTAAAGGGGGCGTGGTCACTAACCAAGCAGTAAGCCAAGCAATGATTCGGGGGTGAGACTCCCTTTTCACTTAGTTAGGGAGCGTCTCGAAGTTTGCCAACACAACCCAGCACGCTGTTTAGGGAATGTCACAAAAGGACTCACATAGTTCTCATGGAGTTCAATAGGAAATGCTGGAAGGAGAACTCCAATTTAGCCCTGTGGAATCTACGTTGAACACTCGTTTATAAGGTCAAATCCGATCACCCCTAACACCTGTTTTTTGTTCTTGTGCTCCACCCTTGGAGGTTTTTGAAGGGTGTGCACTAACAATGTGGCCGAGTCACTTGGAGGTGGTTTGCTGTCCACCTTTCCTGTTGTTTCCACGTCCACTCACTCTCCCGCGAAAGGACTGGCCCCTATGTTGATATTGCCAGTGCTGTTTTTGCTGGCCTTGTTGCATATGGGTGTCGCTTTGGTGGGAATGTTGGAAGGACTGATGCGACGTTCCCGGCTGGTTCCTCCCTCTCCCGTGTGGTCTACGTGACGGGGTCCCTCTCTTTGCTCCCCTGAATTGCAAGGCCCCCATGGATCTTGCGGTGTCGTTATCTTTTTTGAGCTGTGAGAGCTTGTCGTCCACTGGTGCTCCGAACAGTGTTTCACCGTTGAACGGAGTGTTCAGGATGTTGTGTTGCACCTCTGGTTTAAAGCCTGATATTCTGAGCCAGGCTTGTCTTCTTTCAGTAATGCCCAGCATCATCAATCTGCTGGCAGTGTCTGCACCGTCCAGTGCTGTTTTTAGGCAAGAGTTTTCCAAGTTCTTCCCCTCCTCTACCAGGTGCAAAGCCCTTTGTTGGTATTCCTGAGGAAGGAGTTTCACCAACTGTCCCAGTTCTTCCATTATTTTGTAATGGTGTCTGTTGAGCAGTGCGTTGGAATTAGCCATGCGCCAGTGCATAGCGGCATTTCTTTCAATTTTTCTTCCCGTTAGGTCCATCCTTCTGCTCTCTTTGTCTGGGGGTGGACCTGAAGCAGTTGGGACATTGGCCCTTTTCTTTGCTGTTGCAGTAATGATAGAGTCAGCAGTGACCGTCCCCTGTATGTAGGGTGGGTCTTTTGAGGAGTGCTTGTATTTTTTCTCCGTCCTTGGCGTGACAGGTTTACAAGTCGCAGGCTCCTTGAATGCCTCTCTTCCTTGTCCTTTGATGCTTTCAAGCATTGGCAAGTACTGGTTTCTAGTGTGCATTTGGAGTAGTGTCTCTACTAAGAAATCCCCTTTCGGCACCTCCTCCTCGAGCTTGACTCTGAACGCTGTTGCTGCGTTCTTGATGCATTCATTATAAAAGGCCGATGTCGTCAGGTGGCGAGGGCCTCGCTGGATACGTGTCTACTCCCTCTTCTGGACTTTCAGCTTTGATGCTCCTCTTCGTAATAGGGGGTATCATCTTCCTGATACGACAGATCTTCCAAGCTCTCTGGTGTTGCTTCGACCTCGAAGTCTTACTCTTCTTCCTCGGCCAACTGTACTACCGGTGACTTGGGCCTCAACGGAATTGTGTAAGATTTCATTTTTTCGTCGAAATCTTTCTTTCGCTGCAGGATGTTCTCCATCTCTGCCTCGAGTCTCTCCTTCTTTCTTTCCATCTCCGCTGCCTGGTCGGCGTCGAGTGGTTGTGCCGCTCTCTTTGCCGTGCAAGATGGCGTCAAGACTGATTTCGGCGGCGAGACTGTTCTTGCGTCTTTCGCCGTCGGCTTCAAAGTTGTTTTCGGAGTCGAGCGCTCCTTTTCTTGGACGCTTTTCGGCGCCTTTGGCTGGTCGCCGTCCCTCGGCGCCAGGGAGTCCTTCTGTGAGGATCCGCTGGGCCTTTGACTCGCTGCTGCGGACGCCGAAGTTTTCGGCGTCAGCGCTTTTGGGGTCTTGCCCTCGTTTTTTCGAGAGTCTCGGGCAGACTGTCGAGAGTCTTTCGGGCCTTTTTGGGGCGTCGAGTCTCCTACCTTTTCTGTAGTCTTCTTTTTATCGGTCTCTGCGACCGTGTAGCCGATGTCTTCTTCGGCGGCGTAATCCTCCTCGTCGGTCGAGAGCCCGAGGTCTCGAAGGGACGGTGGTTGGCCCTTGCCCTGCATGGTGTAGTTTGCTATTCTTTGCCTCTCTCTCACTCGAAAGGGTCTTCGGCGTGAATGCTGAGCAGGCGTTGCAGTCCTTGCTTTCGTGGTCGACTGGCAGGCAGAGGTTACAGACTGGGTGTTGGTCCTTCTGCGCGTACTTGTGGTGGCAGTTGCGGCAGAATTTGAATGGTGTGTTGTCCATGTCTTGCGTTCAGGGGGCCCCCTGATTGCGCATTCTCCTCTGGACGTCGAATTACATTGACATTTTTTCTTTCTTCGTCGTCCTTTCGATGGTGTAGTCTTCCTTCGTCTTTCCAAAAGTTTTTCTTCCAAAAAAACTCGATTTTTTCTTCTCTTCTCTCCTGATCTCTGGAGCCCTCTTGGGAACAATCCAGACCCAACGGCGGAAAAAAGAATCTGAAGATGGCGCCCAAGGGTGGGAGCTTCCGCAGGAAGCATGCCGACATCACAGGAAGGACACCAAAAGGGGGGACGTCGACGCCCACCTGGGCTACGAAAAAAAACCCAAAGAAAAGACTACGATTCCGGACCCAACCACTAGACCGCGGAATAATGCCCAGCATAGTGAATCCAGAAAGATTCACGCTGCAAAACCTATAGATCCCAGTACTCTCGTTTTGGCCCAAAGAGCTTCTAATCATAGTGTAAATCAGAGAAAATTTTATTTTGATTTCACAAAAACTGGATCACATAACTGCTGTATAATTCTGACAAGACTGTCATTGCTTTCTTTGCTTTCAATTGAATATTCAGCTGTGAGAGGAGCTCCTATGTAACAGGTGGTGGAGGAGGGATCGCGCATATGTGCATGCCTGCAGCTGACATGAACCTGTGAGCCTGTTTGGTGAAGGTAAACTTTGAGACGCTGCATTTTCTTCACTGGAGCTGGACGCGAAGGATTGACTGTCCACAACTTGGCTGGAAAACTACTTTTACAAGTGACCATATTCGACCCACGATGGGGAACTTTCTGGTGCATTTGTAGCTGCTTACTATTTGGGGATATCGATTTTGGGAAAGACTTACACGCTGGAACCCATTTTACTTCAGCCTCTTGACTTCTGTAATTACAACTTAGATACTGATTGCGGCAGCTCAGCCGTTCACTTCTACCAATCGTACTTTGGAAGTTACGTACTGCGATATTTTGATACCGTTGTGCACTTGACCACGTGACAGGGACCACAACGAATGTCACTGAAATCTTTCATAACCTCTAGAACATAGGAGGATCATGGTCGTATGAAAGACCTTTAGATACAGATACTGAAGCCTTCAAAAAAAGTCGCAAAGGGCTGTACCACTGCTAGAACAATCTGGCAACAGTGGTGAAGAACTGTGCGCTGAACAAAGTGTTACATCATTTCTTATGTGTTTTTGTATTAAATAACTCTTTCTGACTGTGATTAGTCAGTTATATACTTCTAATGTTGTGCTCTGTCACTGTTTTGTAACCTTTGGTCTATCATCTTACTCTCTGGAGCTGTGTCAGAGTACCTGAAGTCTCCATCAGGCAGCCAACAAATGGATTGTATATCCGTCATGATTCTACTCAACATGGTATCCGTTGTCGGGCATACACAAAAATGTGACTGGATGTTCTCACACACTACCAGGTGTCATGCTTCATCATAGGACAACCCATGCTCTCCAAAAGCCTGGTTTGTCTATTTAAGAACGAACCCATGATCTAAATAAACTAAAAACGAATGTGACATATTAAACAGACTTTTATGTAAACTAAAAATAACACTTGGTATTAAACCAATCATGGATAAAAGGGGAGTTAGTACCCCATCACCACTGTACCGTACACGCTCCTGCCTGGTGGCTCATGTTAATCTGTGGCATATAGAAAATAGTAGTCTGCACGGAGTGTCCGGAGGTTCCTTGGAGTGTGAAAAGTATAGGGTAAGCAGGGTATATAGGTTAAGCCAGGTGTCATGTGCTCCGAGGCAGTCAGTCAGGAGTGAAATCCTTTGGAGGCTAGGATGCTGGTATGAGAGGCAGGTCCTTGTGACTGCTCCTTCCCCTCTGCCCTGATCACAAGATCTTACCAGGGCTAATGTGCACCATGGCCATTTGTCTGTAGGGAATGCCCAGGGATTCTGGGTTTTGGGGTCTAGAGGCAGATCTTCGTGACTACGCGGACTTCGCTCCTCCGCCCACATTACTGGCTCCTGCCTCCTTCTGCTGCCTTCTGCCAATGTGCTCTTCATGTTTACCCTAGTTCTGGATATTTAACGTATCTGAAATCTGGGTTAACAAAAATGCTCTAGGAGTAACCAAGTAGGTAAAGTTGTAAACAGTGGAACAGTTTCAAATGGTATAAATAGGTTTCTGAATTACTTAGAGAAAGACATTTTGATTTGGAGGAATGCCACTGAATTCTAGTTTCAGTAAGGAACCACAATTGCTGCACGGTTTTCACATTTTTGAGAAATTCCATCTGTGATGCATTGTATTTGTAAATTACATTCAAAATAAGTTGAGAAAATTAACAAGAACACGTTAATCTGCTAGGTCAGTAAATTGTACGGATTCATATGAATTTATAAGTTTACTCATTGATGTATCAATTCACATGACATTTTGTGTGGCTTTAGTACAAACATTTTATCAGAACTTTCTCTCTCACAAACCTTCACTAACTACTTTTTATCATCACACACAATTCACCAGGTTACAACAAAACATTTTTGACTTGACCACAACGCAATTGAGAAGGTCACATAGCATTATGTTTGGTAAATTACCTTTCTTTGGCCTCAGCAAATAAGGAAGAAAGCTTTTGATGGCTACTGGTTCAGCAAACACTAGCTGGTTAAGTAATAGCGGTACGAGTCGAGAGATAATTAACTCTTCTGGCAACCCAGAGACACGGTCTAGAAGAAATCTGTATTAGGACAGAAACACACAGTTTTATACTTATTAGGCAACACACATATTTTTCAAATATAGCTCCTAATACAAGGTTCAGGTTATACTGCTTTAAGGATGCCCTGATTTTGTAAAGTGTTTATGGAGTACCAAAACAGTAATGATGTATAAATAGAGTAAAATGAAATAATCAAATGACATCAAAATCCAAGAAGGGGAACCAGATATATGAAGTTTTAAGTAGAAACAGCACCAAGAAAGAGGAAAGCACCAATGATAGTCAATGGCTGAGGTAGATCAGGATCAAGGTGCAATTTCAGGCTGTCTGTGATGGGGCCTGGGTCAGATACACAAACTGAATTGGTCCCATTGAAATCTGGAAGTCAGAAAGTTTGAAAAGTTTTCTAAGTCCCACTCGCCAGAACTTCAGAGTAGGCAGTTAGATAATCAAAGGATGTCAGGCAGAGGCAAACAGAAGGGTCCAGTCTAGGTTTAGTTGACTCTGGTCAGCTGGGTACTTCTAGGAAAAGGGTGTCATTTTACCTGAGGCTGCTGTGACGAGAGGGGTTGCTGGCGCTGATTTGGGAGCCACGCTGTGCCCGAGTGCTGATTCAGTTTCCTTCATGTCTGTGCCCGAGTGCTGCCATAGCTCCTCGCCTACTGGGGACTACATTCCCCACCATCCTTGGCGGGGAACGCCGCGCACCACGCCCGGAAGCGCCAGGAGGCGCTCATAAGGACGGCAGGGCTCCCGCAGCATGGGACGTGCGCGGGCGTGCCCGGGCCGCGTAGTCAGTGGCCGACAGAGGCCGGGCTGGGCCACGGCTCTGAACCCCTTCCCCTTGAATGTACTGTGCTTCTTAGCTTTGTCATTCTACCGCTGAAAGTTGCATAAGGTGCAATATAACGCAAGTATAATTTTAGCTACGGAATAGAAATCCGGTTGGTTTTGGACATTGGACTGTGTTGATCTATCCGTTTTTGGCAATGCCTCCCGTGGGTGCCGGTTTTGGCAAACGTAAGGTGGGTGTGGGTGGGGGGCACGCTTGATGCATTTCTTACAAGAGCTGAAACCGTTATGATACACGAGATTCAGTTAACTGAGCGTAGGCTATCCCTAGAGCCTTTGCCGCCCTCGGTCAGCAGTTGTCCTGGCTCTACGCCCGCTTTTGCACACGTTGATGTTTCTCCCACTACTCTCCCCTTACCTTCTAGTCAGCTTAGTCAGGGCCCTGGTCCTTCATCACTAGGTTCTTCAACCAGCCCAGAGAATAGTCTAGGCATTTCGATGGTTTCTACTAGGGGGAGGTCTGCCAAACATGCCAAGAAGGGGAATGGGGAACCGCCATTAAAGAAGAGGAAAGGTCAGGGACCCACCAAGGCTACTCCACAACCCACTCGGGGGCTAAACGGAAGGTAGTTTTAAGGGTGGATGAAGGTAACAGACAAACCCCTACGGTACCAGCTGATGTTGCCAGTCCATCTGCACCCATTGAGGAATTATTCCTTACATGGATAGTGCAGGGGATCTCTAATTTATTAGACCCATTAATGCAAAAACTGGGCCAAATAGAGGAAAGATTGATAAAATTAGAGCGGGCCTTACCTCTCCCCACACCAATCTGTGCAGGTGCATGGCTGGTTGCTGGGGCCAGCACCACTCAGGTGGTGGGGGGGAGAATAGGTGGGATATCATCAAGGCCCGGACAACCACTAAACTAGCCCATATAGCCCATCCTTGTGCACCTCCGATCCAGGGTAGCATCAGTTCTCAGGGGATGCAGCAAAGTACAAGGGAAACATGCACACGCACACGATCCCCCAATCGATTGAGCATTGAAGGGACGTACGGTGCCCCTAGTTACTTACACTTACCACCGGAAGCAGCCCCCTACACTGTAGTACTAGGTAATGTTTCCGGGCTTGCCCCACAGGTTAAAGAGGACTGGTCTACCCTGAGAAATAGGGCTCTCCATCTGCTGAGTAGAAGGACAGGGATCAAGGATTGACTATTTCATGAATTCAAAATGGCTCGTAGAATACCCTGGGTAGGGAAGTCCGCAACGTCACACAGGGGTGACTGTGTGGTATTAAGATTCCAGACACCTGGCCTAGTTCGTAAAATTCTGGAGGGAGGAGCTTCGCGCGCATCCGAAATGGCCACGTGAGCACAGGGCTCCCGAGACCCTCGCCGCCTCCCGCATCTATCCTGTATAATATCCTGATTCCGAAGATGGGTTATTGATGACGCAGCCCAGCTGATATACTAGCTGCTTTCAGGAATTGATTTGGACTTCGGGTTCCTGAGCTACGACATCCTGCACTTTTGCGGCCTACCCCGTGGAGACACCTGGGCCTTGAGTTGCGGCTGTACCCATGCAGTAATTCAACAACACCGGCTTAAGGGGTCCAGGTCACGGCCCGAATTGACTTTCGGTTTCGTTTTTGCTGCTTGGCATTGCTCCTCACCGAGACAGACGCTGGGCGCAGCTGGCTCCCGTGCTCATCACATAGGCCTGGAGCCCGTGAGTGCTTGGCTGCGGAACTATATTGGCTTTCATCTGCCTTTGGTGATCCCGTGGGTGAACTCTGAGGAGCCATTTGGACCAGATCTCAAGCGCCCCTCTGGGGCACCCAGCCCGCCATGACAGGCAAGCCCGAGGGTGACAAACGGAAAGTCAAGACCACCTTCCGGAGAGGTGCAACTCAAACGAATGTTATGGATCGTTACACCCATCCTAAAGGGTCCCCCGGTGGCACACCAAGGGTTCGAGAGGAGGCGACTGATGACCCTACTGTGTCGGCGGATTTAACGTTACAAGACGTTACGGGCGCCATTGCTGGCATCAAGACATCTATCGGCCAGCAATACGAGGCCCTGGCCCTGAAGCTTGACACAGTGGCCATCGACGTTAATCTTATCAGAACGGATTTGGCAAAAGCTAATGAGAAGGTCAAATCTCTAGATCTGAAGACCTCCAGCCTCACGACAGACATGTCCGACTTGCAAACGGAAGTACGCAATTTGAGATCCACCAACGATTTCTTTGCTAGTCGGTTGGAGGATTTTGAGGGCTGTGCAAGGCGCAATAACGTGCATATTATTGGGGTCCCGGAAGATTCTGGATCACTGTCCACTGATCGTCGTGTCGAAGACCTCATCCTCAATCACCTCACCCCCAAGGGACTGAGTAAGTTCTTTGCGGTGGAACGTGCGCACAGAGTGCCGGGAGGACAAGCGAAGCCAGGTTTCCCCCCGCGGCCGATCATCGCCAGAATTTTTAACTTCAGAGACAGAGACGCCATTTTGCAGGCTGCGCGGACGGGCGGTCCTACGCAGTTTGGGAACACCACAGTAAACTTCTATCCGGATTTTTCCCAGTCCGTCCAGAAGCAAAGAATGGGATTTCAGGGGGTGAAGAGGCGTCTCAGGGATATGGACTTGAAATATGCGATGCTTTTTCCGGCACGGTTGCGTGTGGAATATGAAGACCGAGCACTCTTTTTTGATCGCCCGGAGGGGGTGAGTGACTGGCTAGATACGTTGCCTACCCGTCGCGATCGAACGGAACAATCCGGTGGTGCTGAAGAGGGACTATTGGAACAAGAATGAGCAATGGAGCCCGAGTCCCGGACAATGAACACAATAGACAACTGTGGCTTGCTCACTCCTGTGATCGTCTGCTTTAAGTACACACCCGGAGGTGGCGGGGGAGAGAGGGACCCTTTCCTCCTCTGGGTTTCTTTGTGTAGATTAGTTTTTTGCTAGGGCGACAGGCACACTGCAAGTTGGGGTGGCTTTTGAGTCTATGCAGGGGTGCAGGGTGGGGGGAGTTGCGCTGGGGTATTGTTGGGGGGAGGGGGGGACGTATGTTGGGAGTGTTTCATTTTCTTTCTTCTTCAAGGCAACGAACTGTTACAATTTTGGACTTTGGGGTGGTGCTCGTTATGAGGTGGGAGATCATCGAGGGTTCGGATGGGGGGTAGGGGGCTGAAGCTACTGTGCTGGAATGTGAATGGGTTGGGAGACCGGATAAAGAGGAGGGTGGTCTTGCAGTTGTTGCGACGCCTCTCCCCTGATGTCGTGCTACTACAAGAGACTCATTTGATTGGAAACGCTTGCTACACTCTGAACAGGCGGGGTTATCGTCTCGCTGCTCATTCTGGGTTCACCTCTAGTTCTAGAGGGGTGGGTATCTTGGTCAAGAATTCTCTTCCCCTGGAAATCGATGTCATAGTTCTGGATGCTAGGGGGCGATATGCTGCACTCACAGGCAGGTGGGAGGGGAGGGGAAAACTATCTCCTTGCTATCGGTGTACGTCCCACCTGGCTTACAAACCACTACTTTTGCAGACTTGGGACGAGTAGTTTTGGGTCTCCCGAATGGTATCCTGATACTGGGTGGTGACTTTAATTCAGTTGTCTCCGGAAGGGAAGATCGCTACCCCCCTAGAGACCTCGCGAATGCACAATCTTGGTTGGGTGAATTTTTGGAGGCATTGGGACTCGTGAATTGTTGGAGATTGATGCATCCAGAACAGGCACAGTACACTTTCCACTCAGGCGCACATGGTAGTCTTTCTAGATTGGATTACATTCTGATACCGGCTGCCCAGTCTTCGTCAATTGGGGAGATTAGACATCTAGCTAGGGGCATATCGGACCACTCCCCTCTATGGTTTCAGATAAATATGAATATAGGTGCTGATGGGAGGGTGGCCCCGATTAATCCATGATATCTTCACAACCCCAAAACCCGTACTGAACTGATTAAGTCATTGGATCTGTACTTCGCAGAAAATGTTGGGTCTGTGTCTTCACCTGTCTCACTCTGGGAAGCGTTTTAAGACGGTCATCCGGGGACAAGCATTGTCGTTAATTGGGTGTGCTAAGAAAAGTAGGAATGAGGCAGTAGTCCGTCTTGAGACTGAAATTACTAAGTTGGAAGGTGCCTTGGAGCGGAATGTTACCCGAGATACGCTTCACGTCCTCAGTCTCAAGCAACTTGAATATAAGAATTTGGTCACCGACGCAGCTAAGATGGTGGGTAGGGAACAGCAGGGACGACTGTATGATGTGGGCGATAAGGCAGGGAAATTGATTGCTTGGCTGGATAGAAAGGAGAGGGCAAGCCGTGTGATTCCAGTGATCGAGAGACCCGATGGCACGCGAGTGACTGACCCGGTTGACATTGTTGAATGCTTTGCTGATTATTTTCGAGAAGTGTATTCCCCGGTATCTGACAGGCCCGAGGAGGATTCTCATTTGTTGCTAAGGGATAATGCGTTGCCTTGTTTGTCAGAGTCCGACAGGGACTGGTTGGATGCTGCGCCCTCAGTTGACAAGGTAGCTCTCGCTATGCGCTCTATTCGCTCCGGAAAGGCTCTGGGCCCTAATGGTCTTCCCACTGAACTTTATAAGTTGCGCCCTGAAGCGCTAGCACCGTATCTCCGTGATATGTTTTTAGCATCGCGAGAAACTGGCTCTCTTCCTCGTGATCAGCGCCTTGCGACCATTGCGGTAATCCATAAGGAGGGGAAGCCACGGGACCACTGTGCATCCTACAGGCCTATCTCGCTACTAAATGCTGAACCTAAGATTCTTGCCAAGCTGCTTGCAAACCGCCTGATAAAGGTAGTCAGTGAATTGATCCATCCGGATCAGTCGGGCTTCATTCCACATCGCAACACAGCATTGAATTTGCGGCGCCTACATGGTGTTCTCGCGAGGGCGACGTCGCTGCGTGAACCGGCGATCTTGGCGTCCTTGGATGCCACGATGGCCTTTGATACAATGGAGTGGCCGTATCTATGGGCTGCACTTGCAAAATTTGGTTTTGGCGCTGGGTTTATTAGTTGGGTAAAACTTCTGTATGAGACACCACTGGCACAGGTTGTGGTAAATGGCCGGGTCTCCGGGCCCTTTGTTCTTGGGAGAGGCACGCGGCAGGGTTGCCCTCTGTCTCCGCTTCTCTTTGCCCTTGCTTTGGAACCTCTCGCTGCCTGGATACGTTGGGAGCCCTCGATGAGAGGCATACACTGGACTCCGGACTTTGAGGACCGCATATTGCTCTATGCGGACGATATTTTGCTGTACCTCACGTCGCCTCAAAAATCGTTAAATGTATTGTTCGACGTGCTTAACTCGTTCCGGAAAAACTCCGGCCTCGTCATTAACTGGACTAAATCCCACATATACGTGCTCGCTGGTGGCGTCCCCCTCCTGCCGGGTGGATGTCCTATCCAGGTGACGCAATCGGGTTTTAAATATCTGGGAGTTTTTATATCATTGGACCCTGCGGTCCGCTACGAGCGTAATCTACTTCCTCCGCTTCAACGTTTACGATCGGACGTAGTGAGTTGCCGTAAATTACCGTTGTCTCCACTGGGGCGAGCAGCTCTTTTTAAAATGATGTCCTTACCGCGGTTTTTATATGCACTCCAGAATACATTTGATGTGATTCCGGCGAGGTACTTCCGAGCGGTAGAGTCTTCACAGAGGCATTCGCGTATCGCTCTTCCAAAGTTAACACTTCCCTGGTATGACGGCGGTATAGCACTTCCGGACATCAGGCGGTATTATTGGGCTTCCCAGCTTGCTGCAATCAACCACGGGATGTATGGCCCGGCGTTGAATCTAGAGTTTGAAATGGATAAATGGCTGTTACCGGGGGGAGACTATAACAAGGCGCTCTATTCTGGATCCTCTCGCTTACAGCTTTCGGGACCCACCGGGATAGCCGTACGAGTGTGGCATAGTGCGACTGCGGCCATGGGCTGGATAGATCGTTTAACCCACGCGACTCCGCTTTATGCTTCTGCGAGACTGGGTTGCCTGTGGAGAACGAAAGGATTCGAGAAATGGAATATGATTGGTATCAGTAAAGTGCGTGATCTCTGGGTTAAGGGCAGGATAAAGACTTTCGCGGAACTACAGACGGAATATAAACTAGGTGATAGGGAATTTTTCCGCTATGCTCAAGTTCGCCACGCGTTGAATCCGGTTTTCCCCGTGGGTAGCGACATTCCGGAATCCTCCCCTTTCGAAGATCGTATATTAGATGGTCACGTGCCGGATAGCACTATTTCTCTGATCTACAAAAAGATTATCAATGATCGCTCGAGCACCTCCGGGCGACCTGGATTGCGGATGGTATTGAATTAGACGACGAGGACTGGCAATCTGCGATATCCTCACCCAAAGAGGTCGCAATCCCGGCCCATCTCCGCCTGGTCCAGCTTAAAATCCTTCATCGGATTTATGTTACCGGGCCCCGCTTGATCCGTATGGGCTACTCGACGGATGGCTTGTGTAGGCGTGGTTGTGGTCTGCTTGGTACCTTTCTCCACATACTTTGGGAATGTCCCGAGATGGTGCTTTTTTGGACTCGCATACATGAGGTGATGAATGAAGTAACAGGTGTTGTGATGTTGCCAAGAGCCCGACGATGTTTGCTGAATGTATGGGAACCAAATGACTATGATGTGTCGCAGATACGATGGACGACCCTTGGTAATATGATTGCTAAGAGAGACATTGCACAGCTTTGGGGTTCCCAGAGGCCCCCCACAGTGACGGCCTGGAAAGAGAACATGGACTGGTGCATGTTTAGAGAGAAGACTGTATATGTGGCGAGAGGCAGACCGGGAAAATGGGGGAAAATTTGGAACCAATGGAACTCGTACCGGGGAGACATATGTACGCCCCCTCTCACGGAGATCTCTAGTCCCCCTCAATCTCCCTGACCCGACATTCCTGATGTAATGTAGCGTCTTTTATTCTTGAATTAGTGTTTACTGCCTCCAGCCCCTTCATCTGTGTAAAACAACTCCTGTATCGTACCATTGTGTATCTCCCGTCCTCATTGAGCGCTCGCCTGATTGATGTATTGATGTTTTATTGCCTTGTTTGTTTTTCTATGTTTCCTTTCATTATAATAAAAAGAGTTACAAAAAAATAATAATTCTGGAGAGAGCTGGGGACCTTGTTGTTGGGGACAATATCTCCATCCTCCCTTTGGGCTATTTCTATCGACCCTATAATATCTCTTGTACGGTTGGGAGAAGCGGGTCTTCATATACATCTGGCCATCTTGTGCACCCGGTCTCCCTTAACAACCGCTTTGACGTCCTCACCTCTTTAGAAGATATTGACTGACTAACTAAGCACAATTGTTTGGCCCTAAATGGGTTGATTCTGCCCAGGGAGCCTGAGGCCCTTGGTAATTGTTCGGTGACATGCCTGCCGCCGTCCCCTATACTAGGAGTACGAGTTGACATGGTAGCGGGGGTTGCCCCATGTAATAATCCTAGTAGCTCTGGAGGAGGTTGCTCTCCGCAAGGGAGACCTAACTTGGCAGGGTGGGATGACTTGGACGATATTCAATCAGTAGGTCCAGCCGCATCCAACTACCAGTATGGTACCGCTGCGACTGTGGGTAATACACTCCCGACCCCCTTGTGGCAGTTTGCATCAAGGATAGGCAGTGTGTCATGACAGTAGGGTTGTGGAACATTGCTGGGCTTAGGAAGGAAACTGCATCCCTTGACTGGGCGAGGTTTATAGATCAATTTGATCTTTTGGCCTTTCAAGAAACTTGGGCCACTGACCCAGTCTTCCACTCGGGCTTTTTAAATTTTTACAAAGATTCCCAACGTGGTCCGAAAGGCAGACCCATAGGTGGCCTTACGTTCTGGGTGAGACCGCAACAGGGGTGGAGGTATGAGATGGTGTCCATTGACAGTCCAGACATAATGGTCCTACGGTTAGGCACAGATCATGACTGGGTCACATTGATAATTAATATCTATGCCAGAGGGTAACCTGGAGGTAGAGTTACGATCAGAAATCCTGCTTTCCAATGATATGAGGAGGGTCAGATGGTCCTGGCTTAGTGAGAAGGAGGGGGATTTGGGTGCTATGAAGGCTTTAGTGGCCCATTCAATAATGTGCCTCCAAAGCTGTACCTCACAGGAAGATATAAACCAGATTATCCTCCAGGTTCATAGTGACCAGTTTACAAACCTCAGAACTTTTTTTATCAAGTCCAGCAAAAAGAAGGCAAAGGTGGGGGTTCTAAGAGCCTTGTGGTACAATAGAACATGTAGAGAGGCGTACCGAGTATTGGCAAAGGCGATTAGGTTGAAGGATTTGGGGAACATCAAACTTGCCAGGGCCAATTATAAAAGAACCCAATTGACAGCTAAAAAGGAGTGGGACAATAACCGCTGGCAAGATCTGCTTACGGCTAGTAATGAAAAAAACATGGCCAATTTCTGGCAGTTAGGGAAGCGGTGGTAGTGGTGGCCCATCTAACTCACCGGTAAACTTTGTCCCACCGGATCAGTAAGCCGAATATTTTAAGGCACAGTTCTCTTCGCCTAACGTTAGTCTGGATGTTTTTTTAATTCCCACCCGATACCTACTTTGGTATTTAAGGAAACAGAGGTAGCGACAGTCCTCTCCCTGGCCCCAAGTGGTAGGGCCCGGGCCTTGATTGTGTTCCGGTGGATTAATTGGCCCATGACAAAGCTAATTGGGTGACTTACATTACCTATCTAGCCAATGCCATTGCTAGTGGTGTGAGCCTTCCTGTTACCGGGCCTGGTGCTGTTATAGTTCCTGTGAATAAGAAGGGGGACCGTGCACTACCTGGTAACTACAGGCCCATCAGCCTCATACTCTATCCAGAAAACAGTGGCGACGCTAGTACTGAGTCGAGTACGGCAGTGGATGGAGAAATCTAACATATTATAATCTATGCAGGCAGGGTTTCAAGCCCATACCAGTACAATCGACCAAGTGCTTAGATTTATAAATGATATTTTGGCGGATTGTTATCCTAGGTAGGGGTACGCTATACATGGCCTTCATCGATTTAAAGTCTGCATTCGACCTTGTCCCTTGAAATAAGATGTGGCGAGCTTTTTTGGAGGCTGGGATGCCGGCTGAGCTGTTAACTATGATAGTTAAATTACATGATCAAAACTATGCCCAGGTCCGATGGGGCACACACGGAGAAGTTACAGATAGATTCCCGGTAACTAAGGGCGTGCGCCAGGGCTGAGTCCTTGCCCCTACCCAGTTCTCATTGTTCATCAACAGTGTGGTACGGTATTACTCCACATGCCCCACCAATGCTTCAACTTTGGGGGGCCTAAAAACACCCCTGCTCATGTTCGCGGGCGACACCTTGATTTTATCCAAAACCCAATCTGGTCTTCAGGCTGCGCTGTCCAGATTTGAGGAGTTCTGCCGCGATCATGAGCTGGTCGTCAATGTGGACAAAACAAAGTTTATGGTGCTCCACTCCCAAAAGTTCAAGAGGGGCAAGGTTATTATGAATAATGTCCTTTTAGAGCAGACTGAGGTATTTACTTATCAGGGGTAACTTTGTATGATTTTGCACTGGGACCCTAAAATCGACGTGCTTGCTTTGAAACATGCCCAGTTGGCAGGCGCTCTTTTAAAAGAGCACAGGCTTTCTTTCACTAAACCCCTAGCTCCCGCACTAAAAATATATAATTCCAAGGTTGTGAGCGCTATCTTATATGGCGCAGAATTCTGGGGCCAGGAAGATATTACACCTATAGCCACTGCCCAAAACAAATTTATGCGGGCACTAACAGGTCTGCCGCAAACCACTCCTTTTGTGCCCCTGTTTTTTGGACTTAGGATGTATCAGTATTGAGGATCTGGCCCGATTGAGGACTATAGCACTGTGGAGAAGGCTGTGGGCCACACCTGAGCTGTCCTTGTATGCTAAATCCCTATTGGATTTTAGGGGAGTTTATTTTATTTATTTTACAGATTTGTAGCGCGCATGGCTGCCCGTAAGCGTCCCAGCGCTGGTGATAAAGAAACCAGATGTGAAAGGGAAGCATTACGGGAACAGCCAGGTCTTGAGTGTCTTACGGAATGAGAGTAGGTTGGGCTGGGCCCTAATGTCTGGGGGCAGCGAGTTCCATAGCTTGGAAGCATTATAGGCAAAGAGTCGACCTCCAGAACGGGCCTTCTTGATTCTGGGTACAGATGCTAAGTTGCAGTGTGAGGAACGTAAGGTTCTCTTGGTGTTATAGGGAGTGATGAGGTTTTTTAAAATAGGCGGAGCCTTTCCATGAAGAATTGTGTGTGTCGTGCATAATGCCTTAAATTGTATTCTCTCCTGGATGGGCAGTCAGTGCAAGGCGTTCAGGGCTGGTTTGGCTGAACAGCGACGATGAGTTCCTGTGAGAAGACGGGCGGCAGCGTTTTGTACTGTCTGAAGTTTAGATAGTACTTTTTTAGGGGCCCCCAGATATAGGGCATTGCCGTAGTCCAGGCGAGACAACACAAGGCCCTGAATCAGGAGTTTTTGAGATTGTGCTGGGAGTAGAGGCAGAATTTTTCTGGTGGTCCGTAAGGAGCCATAACACACACCGGCCGTTTTTCTTGCTTGAGTGAAGAAATTAAGACCTTCGTCCAGCCAAATTCCTAAACTCTTGATTTCCTGTTTAGGATTAGGTGGTCAGGGTGGCCACAGAGATTTGGGTTGGTATAGTGACTGATTGCCTAGAACCATTATCTCGGTCTTATCATTATTGAGTTTAAGATGTGAGATGTTCATCCATTTAGTTGTGTCACTAAGGCATTTATGGAGGTTGGTGAGAGATTGGTCTTGCTGACTTAGGGAGACTACCAATTGGGTATCGTCAGTGTAGGTTAAAAGCTTGATCCCGAATGGGGTGACGATCTTCTCAAGGGGGGACATGTAAACATTAAAAAGGGTCGGACTCAGGGATGACCCCTGAGGGACCCCACAACTAATGGCAGTGTGCCTGGAAATAAAATTACCATCTGCTACCTGGAAGGACCTGTCGTTCAGGAAGGATTCCAACCAGGACAGGGCCGTCCCTGTGATTCCAAGATCCCTAAGCCTATGGATCAATGTCGAGTGGTTGACGGTGTCGAAGGCTGCGCTCAGGTCCAAGAGGATCACTGCCACTGATCCTCCTGAATCGATGATCTTTCTTGCCTCTTCGACTACCGCCAACATCGCAGTTTCTGTGCTCTGGCCAGGCCTAAATCCCGTCTGGGACGGCTCCAGGAGACCATTGGCTTCAAGGTATTCAGAAAGTTGATGATTGACATATTTCTCGGCTGTCTTGCTGATGCCTGGGAGCAAGGAAATCGGCCGAAAATTGCTTAATTCAAGTGGATCTAAGTGTGGTTTCTTAATGAGGGCTTTGACAATTGCTTTTTTCCAGCTGGGTGGAACAGCACCATGGGTAAGCGAGGTGTTAATCAAATTTGCCATATAAGGAAGGATAGTAGGAGCAACTGATTTTAAGATATTAAAAGGTGTGGGATCAGTTGGAGATCCACTTTTGATCGAGTGTAATATTGGAGAGAGAGTATCTGTTGTCAGGGGAGTGAAGTGGGTCAATTGATATGCTGTAGTTTGGGGTGTGGAAGTAGGCGGGTTAACAAAGGAGAGGGCATCGGATGCTTGTGACGGAAGGGAATTAAGAATGTTTTTTATCTTTGATTCAAAAAATTCCGCAAGTTCATTACATCGGTTGGCTGAAGGCTCTACTGGAGGGGGAGGATCAGGTGCTTTGAGAGTTTTTTAGCAATTTGAAACGTCTCCCTTGATGAATTGGCCAATGATTGGATTTTTTCTTCGAAATATTTGAGTTGGGCGATTTTAAGTGCCTTTTTGTAACTAAGAATAGTGAATTTATATTCAATTTTTATAGTAGGATCGAAAATTTTTCTCCAGTCTCTTTCCGATTTCTTACAGCTTTTTTTCAGAAGCCGCATTTCCTGGGTGAACCACGGGGAGGTAATTTTACCTCGGGCTTACATGTAGATTTTTTGGGAAGGGTTTTGTCCAGTGTCTCTCCTATCCATTTCGAAAACTCCGCGTCGGCGTGAGTAGGGTTGGAGACAAGTCTAGGAGGGGAGCGCTCTAGATTTAACTTCGATTTTTCTGGGTCAAGGGTAGCCCAGGAACGAGTGGGCTTATTGGGTAGGGATTTAGGGCGTATGATGTTATGTAGCTGCCAATTCAGTGAGATTAAGAAATGGTCAGACCATGGTACCGGAGTATGATCTAAGGTTGTGAGATCATTAATGTTGGAGAAAATAGGATCCAACAGGTGGCCCAGAAAATGGGTTATTTGTCTACTTTGTAGCCTAAGCTGCAAGGTTTCAAGGTCTGCTATTAGATCAGAGGCTAGTTTGACTTCATTTTTATCGAAATGAATGTTAAGATGTCCCAGGATCATAAAAGTAGAGTGGATGGCAGGCAGTGTACAAGTATGTTCCATGAGAGATTCACTGAACTGACCCATGGGTCCTGGAGGGCGATAGATAAGAATTCCTGACAAAGATCTACATGGGGAGATTTGAATAGAGAATAGAACATTTTCACAGTCTAGAAGGGGGCTGCCTTGCAATCGGCAGGAAAGATGGTCTTTATAGATTATAGCGATACCCTCTCCCTTCCCTTTGGAACGGTCTACATGTTGAATTAAGAAGCCAGGAGGGAGGGACTTGGATGCCTAAGTAAGATCAAGTGGCTTCGGCACATAAAAAATGCTCTGATAGATATGGGGATGGGTACACTGTGGGAGAATCCCGAAACGTCCCCATTCCCGTAAAAAAAAAAAAGAGCTTAAGGCAGCTTATATGGACATGGTGAAGTCCAAAAGGTTTTCCTTTACTATCAGGCCTACCTTGACTAGGGATTTCCTGTCACTGAAACATGAGGCTGGCATCGAACAATATTGGGACATCATCTTAAAACCTCTGGACAGGAAGCTTTACCACCAGTTCCGGATAGGTTCCCTTCCTACCAGAGTTCTCTGGGAAATGGCTTAAACCAATGTCTGATTGATGTCCGCTGTGTTTAGGCCAGTCAGAATCAATTGCCCATATCCTATTTGTATGTCAAGCCTACAAGCCACCAAGGTTGTTCCAACCTAGGTACAAGAGATTCTGTAGTTGCTCTAAGGATCCTACAGACCTGTACACATGAATCCATTCTGATTGCTGTGACAAAATTCTGGAGTTGGGTGTGGGTGATACGGGCAAACAAAATCAAGGGCTTATCATCTTAACTTGCCCACTTGGTTTTATTTTTCCTGTATTCTTAATGAAATTGTAATGGGCTGAGATTTTATTCAATATTTTTAATTGATGTTTATAACAGTCGTCAGTGCGGAGAATGAATGGTTTAATGCTTTTTTAGGTAATTTATTGCGCTGATTTGGTTTTGTGTGATGTTATTATTGGTAATATTTATGTAACTATGGATTGTATTTGTTCATCCATTTGATAGTATGTCTTTTATGGTTTTATAATCGAAATAAAGACTGATGAAAGTGAAACTTCTAGGAAAAGGCCTTCAGCTTGCTGTCTCACTGTAGCCAAACAGAGGCAAGTCAGTGGACTCTTGGAATCCACTTCTTTGACCAGGCTACAAGAGGGTGCGGGTCCAGTCCTTCATGGCTCCTCTCAGGATACAGGCAGAACGTCCAGTCCTCTTCAATTCTTCTGCAGGTACAGAAAGTGTACTGAAGTGGGCGCCTGGAGATACAACATTTATGCCTGGCACCAGCTAGTGTGTGAGGTTGACCCATGGGACCTTCTTAACCAATGGGGTAAAAGTTACCAGGGCCAAATCTACTCACTTTTCCAGTATTTCCTGTTTGCCTTACTACAAATCGGTTCACATTGACTTTTGTCAGGACCTTTTCAAGATGGCAAATGTCTTCTGCCAGACTAAACTTCGTCTATGAAGGTTGGGGGTGTGTGTGGAAGTGTCACTGACAAATCACAAGTGTCCACCCACATCGAACACTAAAATCCACTGAGAAGCAGGGGATGTAACCACCAAAATCCCAGAAAGAGGAGTCTCTGTCTTCGTGGAACCAGACAGGAGATTCACAAAACTGTACTAGCACCTTGTTCACTCCCTTTCAGGTGTGCCCTAAGTGTTACATATTGCTCACCAAACCCACCAAGCAGAATTGAACCGTGAAGTGTCACAGGATACCCTGGGAGGCATCTCACACCTTGTTGACACCTGTTCAAGGCTGTGAACAGGCTGGGGAAAGCTGTTGAGCTAATGCAAAATAGTCTCTAGGAACTTCAAGCAGGTAAAATTTGACTTTTTATTAGTTACCCTTCCTCAATATTTAATACAAATCTAACTTCACCATTAAATTTGATGTTTATTAGAAATAGAGATTGAATTATATAGCTAGTATCTTTACGGAGTTAGCAGATTTAGTATTTGAATTTGCACTCTAGTTTTCTACACATGACAGCTAGGCCTACCACACTGAAAGTAGCTTTTTTGGGCCTTGTCAATGTAGGGAGATGACAATATTAATTTTCTACAAGGCCCACTTTTAAATATCATGCACCCTAACTTATGGCTACAAGGTTTGCAGTTTGAATAGGGGTGACCTAATATTTAGAAGGGGTGTTTTTACCTGCCAAAAAGGGTTATTTTAACAGGTTGTACTGCAGGTTTTCACTTGCTGCGGTCCGGCTACACAGCGTAGAGTTGTAGCCATGTTTATACTTAGCCGGCCTGGTGGCTTACTGAACTCATAAATCCACTGTAGGGACCTGTCTTTGACCACATGGTCACAGGTTCAAATCCCAGCAGGTCCACTTAGTCTTTCATCCTTTTGAGGTTGATAAAATGAGTACCATTGAGTTGGGTAACAATAAACATCTGTTATTCAGGGCCAAGATGCCCACAGGTGAACATGCACTTTACAAATATGCATGTTATGTGTCACTGCCACTTTAGAGAATGGAAAAATAGGTGCTGCACTCCACTAGTGGAATTAAAATTCCAGAAGCTGGGTGCACTTTTCCTACACCATATACTTGGGCCATTCAGGCAAGTTAAATGGGTCAATCGTTATCACTAGAACAGTGCCAGCAACTCTATATGTTTATACTCTTTTTTATTTTTTTTAGACAGTAATGATAAATGAAACTGAGGAAAAGAATTTTAAATAGTATGGTTTTAATAGTTTTATCATGAGAACACTACAAGGGTATATTGGTTGGTTCTTATTATGGATATTTTTATTTGTTGTAATATTGAATTGTGTTTTTCATGTATATTTTCATGTAGATAACAGTGTTGGAACAGATTAGTAGCAAGCATGAAGAAGGAGGTTGGACCTGTGTATGCCTCCGAAACGCGTCGCTTTTTGGCCTACTCGTTGAGAAAAAAAAGTCCATATAACATTTACAGCTTAATGTGCAATATTTATAAAGGACTATGAGATCAAATATCAATTGATTGTAACTTGATTGTTCTGCAATTAATATTGATCTATTGATACTGTAAATATGATTTTAATCTTTTTGCATCCATGTGCATATTTTATGTTTTTTAATGAGTATTTAAATTCTATCGAATGAAGTATATGTTTATATATTTTTTTGAACCAAACCAATAAACATTTTCTTAATATTTGATTTTCTGGCACCTGTAACATTGATCCTGTGACAATTAAGTGTTGTTTGTGATGTGAGAGTCTGATTGGAATGCTGAATAAATACCCCAAAGGGCACTTTACTATTGGTTAGCAGGAGTAAAATGCAGACCTCTAAAGCCAGCAAAGATGTATTGACCAAGCAGAAAAGGCGGATTTTTTACTCACATATTTAAAGCATTCACATCTTTCAAAACTGCTGTTCAACCTGGAGCTACTCCAACTCAAACCAGCAAATTAGATCACGGTCTGAAAGAGTTTCTTTGATAAGCTCTGTAAGATTCAAGTCACTCCACCTTACAGAAATAAGCAGGACCACTTAACTGGGGGTGAAAAGCAGATGTGTAAAAATAGTGAAGCATTTCTTACAATAGCCGCATCAGGAGGAGACCCATAAAATCAAACCCATACATAAACCCAATCTTCCACTGTATCTACACACCGATAAATGCTTCCTTTTACAAAGTCAAAACAACAAAATTATTTTCATCACAAAGTCTGTTTCAAGGGATGAAATCCACAGGTTTCACAAGTCATAGGGCTTGCTGATTAAGTGTTGCTAGATTGCATCAAGTCTAAAAGCCTGTGTTTGTTGGTTGAGCTTCCACCTTCAAAGACTTAAAAACCTAAGAATCCCTTCGGCGCTATGGTCCACAGAAAAAATACTTTTTGGATGAACACGAGGTCAGTCTGACTTGTTTAAATAATGTTGTGATTATATGTGATCAGAAACATGCTCTGGACATAACTCATTAAACTGGCATTAGTAGAGCAGTGCCCAATTGAATTTGGGAATGTGTCTATAAAACAAGGTTCCACAATTTATTTAAAAACTGCAGTCACTTATAATCATCTCTCTTTCAACCCACAACCCTCTTCCTTCTGCACAAACGTCAAACGGGTCATCGAGATTTTTTTGCTTGCAACTGATCATCCAGTATTAACTTATTTTATTAATAGTGCCTTTTTCGTTGAGATATATAGTCATGTTGCAAACTTAGTCTTTCATGGAAATATTAATACTTACTTGAAAAAAACATTTTTTTCATCTTCGGTCTTCACAGTTAAATCCTTTAAAAAATAGATAACTTCAAGGAAATCGTTCCTGGGAATAATAAAATAAAAAGTGTTAACAACATTCATAATGCAAGAGGTGCTAAAAGCTTAAGAAAGAGATGAAAGTGTGAGGTATAATATTCTTTGTACCTGAAAATAACAGTATAATAAAGACTGCACCAGCACGACAGGAGAAAGTGCATCAGTGTCATACAGAAGATAAGGCCTGATTAAGAGCTAGCACTCCTGCAGTACAGTGGATTTGTTCCTGGTCAATAAAAGGTGGATATAATCAGACACCACTGATATTAAAAAAAACAGACTGCTTGCCTAGAATCAGAGTTCCAAATTCTAAGCACTGTGGCCTGTGTGTCAAAACATTGGCAACCTTTATAGTGATATGACCTTCACACTGACAAACCTTTAACTTCAACTTGACCATGGAAGTGCCCTCTTATGACCTTGCACTTGCAGATTTACTAGTCGAAGTCCAGGCCTAGCGGTTTTTGAGAAGAGACATGTTGAATTGAGAGCATGGCACGTTGAGGTAAAGGTTTCGTCAATGCACAGGTCTTTCACTGTAATGGTTGAAGATCCATATGAGGTGCAATGAAGCAGGCAGATTAAGCCACTGAATGCTCAAATCTTATTTCTGCTACTGAAATTTCGACAAGCTTCTTTACCCTTATATACTTTGGAACAGGGATGCCTTCAAGCTCATCGTCTTTTACATGTCATCTCCCTGAAATATATGTTCGCAGCTGTAAAAATGTAGGCATGCTTGTGAGGAACACGTCTGAGATGCATTACTGTAAATTAAGGTAAAAACCTAAAATAACACTTGGAAAAATTATGGCCATTCACCCATCTAAAACAACAGGCCCTAAGGTCTAAAACAAAACAACACCACAGGTGCATTGGCTGCAAAGTTGATGGCCACCTGATGGTTATTTGTCTGACCTGGACAGGTGGAAAGGAGTATCATTGGCTAGTCTAGTGGAAGCAACAGGAGCACATATGAGCATTGTTTAGTGTGTTGTACAGTAAGAATTTGGCTCTTGGTAACCCAAAGTACGTCTAATGTCTGCAATTACTGCAGCATTTCAAATGAAATTGCATAAATTCCTGCAAATTACGTTTACCTCTTACGAGTAAGGGAGGCAATATCATGGCCACAACACTGAGCCATTGGAGCCGTCCAAGGAGCACCATCAGAGGCTGGAGTCCTGGTCACTCGGTTGGGCCTCCAACTTTGGATCCAGTGTGGTGGAGATGTACCCCTCCATTGAAAGGGGATGTGGATAGTTTGTCCTTAGAATGTGAGAATGAGTTTTTTGATAGGGTTAGTAAGAACGTGTTGTTATAAACAGACTGCTCGATTGGGGGGTTGTTCTGGATGGCAAACAAAATTACTTTTATACCCAGCTGAAAGAGAACAGATGTCCTGAGCATCGTAACCATACAGTGTGAAGGCAGTGGCTAGACGGCAAGAGTATGTGGTGTTTAGCAATAACTTCAATGGCTACTTAGGGTATTAGTCATAGCTACAGGAGACAAAGACACAAAGTGGGGAGTGTGTGAGGGTGAGGTGCTAGGGCTGGAAGCCTTTCCAGTAAATCATGAGGACGTGGGATGTGAAGCACCATTTCAATGCTATCCTTTTGTCAGGAAGGAGGTTTTAAAAGTGGGAAATTAATTAACTCAATAAACATATTTGATAATGTTAAAAACGGTGTAAACAGCTTACTGTCTACATTCAACTTTGAGCAGGAGGCTATGTTGTAAGTTTAAGTCAGTGATGCCAATTTCAGTTTTATTTTATAAAGACAACAATTTCCTACTTTTGGATTAATCGAGAGGCATGCCACAGGAAAGAGCTGCAGATAGCTAGAGAGCTGAATGCCAGAGAAACATTGAGTGCACCGCAAAGCAACAGCTTTGTCCTAGTGTGAATTCAGCACTATAGCACACTATAGCTTTGTGAACAAATGATCAACAGCAAGGACAATAACATGCAGTTCTAGAAAACCTTTGGTTACAAAGCTGCTTTGAAATAAAGAAATGTCTCTTTACCTTTAATCAATCAGGGAATTGTAAGCGCGCTACTCACCCGTGACTGTCTCAAGACGCTGGGAGGAGGGGGGGGGGGGGGAGGGGTATTGGGCGAGGAGTCTGCAGATCTGTTTAGCCAAAGAGCCAGGTCTTGAGGGCCTTCCTGAAGGTGTTCAGAGAGGGGGAGCGTCTGATGTCTGCCGGTAGCTTGTTCCAGGTCTTGGCTGCAATGTGAGTGAAGGATCTTTCACCTGCTCTGGCGATGCATGGGGTTTCATCCAGTGCGAGGTTGGAAGATCGGAGGTTTCTTTTGGGTACATGGAAGTTGATTCTGTCATTGAGTTATATGTGTCAGTTGTTGTGTAGACATTTGTAGGCGTGAGTGAGGATTTTGAAAGTGACTATCACAGGGGCCAGTGGAGACTTCGTAGGTGTTGATCAATCAATCAATCAATCAATCAATCAAGAGCATTTATATAGCGCACTACTCACCCGGAGGGTCTCAAGGCGCTGGGGGGAGGGGGTCCGCTACTGCTCGAACAGCCAGGTCTTGAGCTGCTTCCTGAAGGCGAGGTGGTCTTGGGTCAGGCGGAGGTGGGTCGGAAGGGAGTTCCATGTCTTGGCGGCCAGGTAGGAGAAGGACCTTCCTCCTGTGGTGGCTCTTCGGATGCGGGGGACGGCGGCGAGGGCGTGGCTGGTCGATCGAAGCTGGCGTTTGGGAGCGTAGAAGTTGAGGCGGCTGTTGAGGTATCCTGGGCCTTGGTTGTGTAGGGCTTTGTGTGCGTGGGTGAGGAGCCGGAAGGTGATTCTCTTGTTGACCGGGAGCCAGTGCAGGTCTCTCAGTTGTCCGGAGATGTGGCTGCGGCGGGGGATGTCCAGGATGAGTCGTGCTGAGGTGTTCTGGATCTGCTGGAGTCTCTTCTGGAGTTTGGCGGTGGTTCCGGCGTAGAGGGAGTTGTCGTAGTCCAGACAGCTGGTGACGAGGGCCTGGGTGACCGTCTTCCTGGTCTCGGTGGGGATCCATCGGAAGATCTTACGTAGCATGCGCAGGATGTTGAAGCACGACGAGGAGACGGCGTTGACTTGTCTGGTCATGGAGAGGGAGGAGTCCAGGATGAAGCCCAGGTTGCGTGCGTGGTCTGTTGGTTTGGGTGCGCTGCCCAGGGCGGGGGGCCACCAGGAGTCGTCCCAAGCGGAGGGTGAGGATCCCAGGATGAGGACTTCCGTCTTGTCAGAGTTCAGTTTCAGGCGGCTGCTCGACATCCATTTGGCTACGTCTGTCATCCCTTCATGCAGGTTGGCTCTGGCGGTGGTGGGGTCGTTGGTGAGGGAGAGGATCAGCTGGGTGTCGTCGGCGTAGGCGTTGACGGATGTGTTCGTGTCGGGGGATGCAGAGGACGAGTCTGGCGGGAGTGTTCTGTATTGTCTGGAGTTTGCGGAGTAGGGGCTTATTGATGCCGGAGTAGAGTGCGTTTCCATAGTCCAGTCTACTGGTGATGAGTGTGTGGGTGACTGTCTTCCTTGACTCGAGGGGAGTGGATCCACTTGAAAGTCTTGCGGAGGATGCGGAGGGTGTTGAAGCAGTTGGAGGTGACGGCGTTGACCTGTTGGTTTATGGTGAGTGATGAGTCTAGTACGATGCCGAGGTTCTTGGTGTGGTCTTAGGGGGCAGGTGGCCTTCCAAGGGCGGCCAGCCTCCAGATGCTGTCCCATGCAGAAGGGGTGGTACAGAGGACGAGGACTTTGCCTTCTTGGCGTTGATATTTAGGCAGATGTTGGTCATCCAGATTGCGACGTCTTGCATTCCTTTCTGGAAGTTGAGTTTGGCAGAGATGGGGTCTTTGGTGAGGGAGAGGATGAGCTGGGTGTCGTCGGCGTAGGATACGATGTTGAGGCCGTGTTGTTGGACGATGGCTGCGAGGGGGGCAATGTAGATGTTGAAGGGGTGGGGCTCAGTGATGAACCCTGTGGGACTCCACAGGTGATTTATGTGGGGTCGGAGAGGAAGGGTGAGAGTCTGATCCCTTGGCTTCTTCCAGTGAGGAATGATCGGATCAAGTCCAGGGCTGTTCCTTGTATGTCAGCATCGTGTAGTCTGGCGACTAGTGTGCGGTGGGAGACGGTGTCGGAAATGAACGACTCGGGAAGGATAGATATCTAGTAATGACTATAATTTATAGCTATAGACCGTCTTACCTCCACAATTTCCCACAAAAAGGAAAAATAATATGAGATGTAATGGTAAAAACTCAGACCGGTATGGTAGGCATGGTGAATATTGAGAATAGGGGAGCCTCTTCAGCCTATTTGAAACAGGGGAAGAGATTGAGAGTTTTCTTCACAGAAGTTTTTTTTAAACTCACTTTTTCAACTTCAAATGCATATGGCTCTGCCAGATGCACCTAATAGACAGTATAAGAAAAACACTCTCGAAATATGAACATGCAAGTGTAACAACTCAAAAAAGGCAGAATATGTCCCATCAGTTGCCCAGAGGATTACAAAACATCCTGGGTCCAAAACACTGGGGCACTCCCGCCGTCAAAATTAGACTTGCGATCTTTATAGGGGGGGTGGGGGTATTTTAAAGGATGGCTGTCCACTCTTAAGTCTACTCTTGGCTCATCACCAGTGAGAGATAGGAGGACTGTGGCCGGGATGCTTTAATCACTATGGGCTGAAACAACAGACAACTATGCAGTAGTCTGACAGGGTGGGTGGATGGCATGTCTCCAGGCTGAAGGCAGATACTGGTGGTGAAATCCCCTTCAAAGACAATAATATGATGTTGTTGAAAGGATCAGTCACGCCCAAAGTCTACATGATTTAAAGGAAAACCATCCAGCCTAAAGACCTCAGACCTCACACACTCCCAACTTAGGGCATTAGTCATAGCTACAACACACAAAGTACCCATTGAAGTTATTGCTAAATACCACCTACTCTTGCCGTCTAGCCACTGCCTTCCCATTCTAGGGTTATGAAGCACAGGACAGCCATTCTCTTACAACTGGGTATATAAGTCCATATTTTTTGCCATCCAAGACAACCCTTGATGGAAAAGTCTGTTTTATAACAAAGCTTTTTTACTGGCCCTATCAAAAACTCATTCACACATTCCAAGAACAAACAGTTCATATCGCCTTTTAAATGAGGACTACATCTCCACCACCTTGGACCCAAAGGTGGCAAGCACAACTGAGTGACCAGGACATCCGTCTGTGATCATGGTGCTCCTTGGAGTGCACCAATGACAATGTTGAAGCCTCTTGGACTCTGTGTTACGCAGACTGCCTGGCGCACCACCAGTTGCTATAGCGCCGGGACACCTCTTCGGAGGTAGCTGTTCGCGCTCTACAAAAGACAGTATTATTATTATTATGATATGGCCTCACTCATAAGCGGTAAACGTCATTTGAAGGGATTCATGCAATTCCAGTCGAAATGCTATGTTAATCACAGACATTAGAAGTACTGTGGATTACCAAAAGCCAACACACTAAACAATGCTCATGTGTGCTCCTGTAGCTTCCACTGGACTATCCAATAATACTCCTTTCCACCTGGTCGGCTCAGACAAACCATCAGGAGGCCAAATTTAAGATAACAGACAAGATGTGCCAAAAGTCCCAGAGTTATAGGGGCTAGAGGCATATGACCCAATTTAGGTGAACCTGCAGCACCCAAATCAGTCTCAACTTCGGATTTCAATTCTGAAACATTTGGCAGATAGCTTCACACCCTCAGTCTACGGCAAGACAAGTCAAATACCTGAGGCAAATTTCCAGGGCTGACATATGCATTTTGCGGCGAAGACAGATAGCAAAATTATCTCATAATTGCAGCTTAGATCAGTAGATGGAGGGAACAGGTACTCAGATCTGCCCAAGCTACCCTGTGCCAATTTTACAAAAGAGAATTTTAAGGTGAGCAAGCATGCAGCTATTAGAGTGAATTAACAATTTAGTGTGTGTAATATGAATTGAAACCATCTGAAGTGAACAACTGTATTTTAGGACTTTGCCGTTCATGTGCTAGCTACATCTACTTTTAATCCTAGATGCACTCCAGTGTATTTAAATGTTATCTTGATTGAACACATGTAACAAACTGTGCTGCGATTGTCTTTCGTTGAACAGATGTAATATATAGTGCTCAGATTCTGCTATTTTCTGCACATGCAGGAGCCCTAACTGAAAGTGGGGTCAAAAGTATTTGGCATTAATGAGTGGAGAATTTTTTTTTTAATTTTATCCCTAAAACTGTTCCAGGTGTAAATTAAGGTAAGACCTTTTTTTAGGACACTTGACAGAAAAATTGCCGTTCATCAATGGAAAGCAGGTAAGCAGCAAAGAATACCAAAATATTTTCAAATGAAAAAAAAAAAACTTACACTGACTGACAGTATAAATCCAATGAATGTATTTTAATTGCCAATTTCAAGGTCTTCAGGGATCACTACTGCAGAGGATGTGTTTCAATTTTAATTATGTTTAGTAAATTATCCAGTGGCTATGGTATTTTCTAAATTCCTAAATTTCCATTAACTTGACAAATTGTTTGTAACGTTTATGTCTTAATATGTAATAAGAGGTATTTTTATTTATGTTTTATATGGATAATGAACTAAGAAGTATTTTATGAATGTGTTTTTTCTAACAGATCTAATACAGGACTATGTAAAGTACATAGTTAACCGTTTTTATACAAATAACATAGCTAAGTAAAATTATGAATTATGGTGTGATAGACACCTGATGGGTATCTGGAGGGCATAGTGGTTTGGTTGGAAATGGTATTTGTCAGACCCTCAACAGTTTCAGTGGCTAGTGTGGGCTGGCCAATCAATACACTGCCCTTGAGTGTAATATGTTCTTCAAGTACTGCACTGTGTATGGGAAGAACTGACTTGCACCTCAAGGGCAAAAACAACACAAATGAGATGAGGATTTAGCTCAGAGGTCGTCTGTGGGTGCAGCTAGTAGCAAAGCTTTTTCATCTGTACTAACGAACATGTTATCTGAGTTGAGGAAGTTTGAAAACATATCAGAAAAGAAAAAGAGAGTAATGGATAAGAAAGTAGAAGTGGAACACAGTGGAGTTAAGTACAGAGGAGCATGTAACACATACAACACACATTCCAGTCGACTTTAAAAGGATATATATCCCGAAAAAAGTCAAATATGTAAATCACTTGTCCAGGCCACTGTTTTATCTCGTTAGGTATCAGCACAAGGATCTTAGTTTAAACACATTAAAACTATGTTGTTAAAGCAAACAAGCACCTGTGTGGATAACCGAGTACATAAAATACTGAGACACCTATGAGAATTCAATGTACACTTCTTTAAAGAATATACTTCATTTAAAAGATGTGTGTAGCCTGGCATATGCTGTCCACTATGCTAGTGGGTAGCATGCACCCGTCCAAACGACCCTTATTGATGGTAGGTTTAAAGACAACTTATATAGAAAGCTATCCTAGTGGTAGCTGTGGAAAGCAGCCTTCAGGCTAAGTTTTGAAGGAATGTAAATCAGCTTGTTTTACCAGTCTACAATCTCGTGAATGAACAAATGAAAGGAGAACCACACCAGGTATATATATAAAATATATGTATTTAATCTAAACACATCCCTCTAGTCTCTTTATGAGGCTAGAGGCAAAAGTACATACACTAAACCTATTTAGCACACAGTAAATTAGCACAGTATACGTTTTGCCTTAGGGGCCTCACAAACCATACACTAATAAAGTGGTATGAGTACCACTACAGTCATAGAGACAAGGCCTAGGGCCTGTAGAACTGCTGGGGCAACCAGGAACCACCCAAGTTAGGGACGAAGGAGACCCACGGGGGACGGGTGCAGAGTCTAAACACAGCTGCGAATCACCATTGACTTCTATGGAGAAAGTTGGGGTTAGAAATGTAAATGTTAAGGACACTTAGGAGTGGACTAGGAACAAATCCCTTGAGGACTGGACAGTTTGAGAGTCAAGACCCACGGGAGGACCGAAATACTCGTGTTAACTCACCCAGGAGAGCCGGGTGCATAGGTGTCTTTTCGTGTCGGGTTTCGTCGTTTCCTATGGAGAGCTGCAAAGAAGTGCTGCAGGCGACAAGATGAAGTGTCCGGATGGATCGGGGATCTGAAGAACCTGAAAGCAGAGGGGACAGAGTCTAGGTCACTTGCCAGTGACCAGGGAGGCAGTAAGAAGATGCCCACCGATGTCGGGTGATTTCAGGTGCCGAAGGTGAAGCTGGACTCTTCAGCCACGAGGACCCAGAGGCGTCGATGACAACCAGGAGCTGGATTTGAGCTGTTCCACTTCGGATGTCGTGTGCTGCGGTGTCAGTATCTGGATTGGACCCAACAAGCCTTGGCAACAGCAACTCACGCAGAATGCAAGGATTGGCTTCGGGGCAGACCAGCAAGGTCTGAGGGACTCACCCTTTGGAGGGGAGTCGGGGCACGTCTGGAGCAACCAGGGAAGCCCAAGAAACGAAAGAGTTACCTTCGTGGGGACCCACCAGTCGACGGACAAGGGATCGCGAAGGGGCCTCGAGAAGAAATGCTAGACGCGGGCCCACGGAACACTCGTGGAGTGTAGGCCCACAATCCTTGGTGCAGTCGGTGCTCAGGGCTTGGACTACGAGTAGCCCAATGCACAACTTCGGGAAAGCTCGGGAAGAAGGTGCACTAGCAAATGTGCACGGTGTCCAGGAGTTCCGATCCCACGTCTCTCGTGATGGCTAAAGGTCTCCGCTTTGCTGTGATCTTGTGTCGGCCTCGGAGATGTCTGGATTCCCGTGTTGCAAATTCTTCGGCATCCGGCGGGAGCCTTGGAAATGCAGACCGGCAAGATGCTTCTTTGGTGCCTGTTTGAACAGGGGAGTCACTCAGTCTTCTAGTCGAAATAGAATGTCGAAGTTCCAGGATATATGTTGCAGAGTTTCGTCCAGGGTAATCTAAAGTCCTAGGGACTGTCTTCCTATACTTATACTAAGTTTAGGGGTTGGAGTTACTCTAAGGTTCCACCTATGGGAGGAGCTGGGGAGGGGGTGGTTACACCCCTTCGTCTCGTTTCACGCCAGAGTAGGGGCTGAGTGCCCCTGCAACCGGTTTGAACTGGGGTATGCACAGGGACACCACCTTGTGTGCCCCAGGCACTGTCTGAAAAGCATTCACTGACTGCACCCACCCTGCCCCAATACACTAAAGCATGTCTGGGGAGGTAGTTACACCTCCCTGTGACAGGAAACCTATTGTCCAGGCCTCCCCTGCCAGAGTTTCGTCCAGCAGCAGGAGGTTAGACTTGTGTCTGTGGCAGCAGCATCTATTTTGTGATGCTGGGGCTCTTTTAAACTATTACCGGTCAGGTAAGTGTGTACATGTCTTCTCCCTCTAGAAGGGTAGAATTCTACCCCCGCTGCCAGGACTGGCGGGGGATAGGATTCCAAAGTGTTTGACACCAAACACGACATGTTTAAACGCAGCCATTCTAAAGTTAGCATTTACAGCAAGGTTCTAATGCACTTAAGAGTATATGGTATGGCTGTATCACAGAACAGCTACAGAGAAATGATTTCGAAAGCTGCAGAGGGCTCAGCTCATGCTTGGGCTCACACAAAACCAAGCAGTCTGCCTTCAGGATTGTCAATTGCAAAAAACACAGTTGATGGACAGAATGTAGAACAATGTCATACATTCACCCCAGTACAAGGATCTGGGCCTAAATCCATCGTTTTTTTGCACTCCACACCACCCTGGGTTAGACACTGGCTATATGCAAATCAGCTCTGACCCTGTGCCTCATGGGAACAGTCCAGTCCGAACTACCAAGCCATGTCTTTCCCAGACCGGAATCAAGCATCCAAGGACTGGTTTCTGGCTATCAGCCTTCATTCAGCCTGGATAGCTTGACTCCAGTGGTGTGGAGAGCCTGGGACTCACGTCTGAGCATACCCAGCCCACTCGGGGTGAAAATTGCAAAAAACACAGTTGATGGACAGAATGTAAAACAATGTCATACATTCACCCCAGTACAAGGATCTGGGCCTAAATCCATCGTTTTTTGCACTCCACACCACCCTGGGTTAGACACTGGCTATATGCAAATCAACTCTGACCCTGTGCCTCATGGGAACAGTCCAGTCCGAACTACCAAGCCATGTCTTTCCCAGACCGGAATCAAGCATCCAAGGACCGGTTTCTGGCTATCAGGATTGTCAAGGCCTGCCATAGGAGTGACTTATAGGGTTATATGTGTCTGTATATATAGGTAGATATAGGTATACTATATCTCAGTAAGGGGTACACGTACCACCTTACCCAGGCTGCAGTAGCAGACCTGTGGTGCCATTTTGGAAGGCTTCCCAGGGGTGGCATAATACATGCTTCAGTCCCTGGTAGGCCTCTGGGGTGCCCTTGGTACCTAAGGTACCATATACTAGGGACTCACAAGGGTAACCCAGTAAGCAATCTGGAGTGTACCTAAAGTACATACAATCAATTTAGAGATGAAGCAGCTAGCCTGGGGTCCTGGTTAGCGGGGCCCCAGCCAGATTAAAGTCGATAAATCCGTGAAACACCAGCAAAAAGTGGGGGTAACCATAGTAAGCAGATCCTACTCTCCTACAATGTGAATTTACAAAAACAGACCAATCTAATCAAAAGTATGCATCCACACAGTAAACATCAGTAAGGAGTAGTTTCTGTTTTGTAACTCCAGTTCTGTAGTAGGGGTATCTCTGTTATAGTCATGAATAGTCCCGCCCATGTGCGTGGACCCCGGAGCAATCAAATATAATCTCTTAAGGTGTTGAAAAATGCAGAACTGCACAGACACTTAAGAGAGAATTTAAAGACAGATAATGCAGCTTATATCAACAGGCTACACTGTCCAGTACTTCAACTAGAAATCCCACCAAAAAATCCACAAACAGCAAAGTCTGTCCAGATTTTCCTTGCTTCCATGGCAGCCAAGACATGGAACTCCCTCCCCATCCACCTCCGGCTAACCCAGGACCATCTCTCCTTCAGGAAGCAACTCAAGACCTGGCTCTTCGAGCAGTGACGGCCCCCCTCCCCATGCGCCTTGAGACCCTTCCGGGTGAGTAGTGCGCTATACAAATGCCATGATTGATTGATTGATTTAACAGCAAAAACCCCTCTGGAATGATAGAGAGGAAGACATGGACAGACAAGCCCCATAGGCTGCCAATATGTGGCTCAAAACAGGATACTGTGCCTTTAAGAGAACTTTCCAGAACTTCACAGTATCCCAGAATGCACTGCAGGTCCCTTTTACTTTGTTCTTTTTGAAGGCGTAACACGCCCGACCTGTAGCATTCCTTACATGAATATCTCTCTCCACCGGGGAGGAGGGCGGGCGCTTATGACTATAACAGAGATACCCCTACTACAGAACTGGAGTTACAGGACAGAAACTACTCCTTCTGTAGTAGGGGATCTCTGTGCATAGTCATAATCTAGTGAATAGAATGGCAAGCCCATCCCCACACCAAGGCGGCGGTGGAGAAAAGAGAAATAACACCACTATTGTGCGAACAAATTTCGCAGCGAAGCCTGCCCAACCTGAGCGTCTGCCCTGGCATCAGTGTCCAGGCAGTAATGCTTAGCAAAGGTATGGACCGACTTCCAAGTGGCCGCCTTGCAGATTTCTGCAATTGGAACATACGGAGCAAAGCAGTCGTGGCAGCTTTGCCCCTGGTGGAACGAGCCTTAGGTTTACCCCCTAAGGTCTTACCAGCTTTTTGGTAACACCACTGTATACAGGACACAAACCACCTAGAAATGGACTGCTTAGAGGTAGCAAGACCTGTCCTGACTGATCCATAATTGATAAACAATTGGTCTGATCTACGAATATCCTTGGTTTTATCCAGATAAAATTTCAACACCCTCCTGACATCCAGGGAATGTAAGGACCTTTCCGCTGGAGAGGAAGGATTCTGAAAAAAACGTAGGTAAAGTTATGGTCTGGTTAACATGAAAGTCAGATATAACTTTAGGAAGAAATTTAGGGTGAGTACGCATAACAACCTTAGCAGCATGAAATACAGTATAAGGTTCTTGGCAACACAACACCTGAATCTCACTCACCCTGCGGGCCGATGTAATGGCCACGAGGAACGCCGCCTTCCAGGATAGGTGCTGCAACGAAGCCTTATGAATAGGTTCAAAAGGCTCCTTCATCAATCTGGACAGCACCACATTCAATTCCCATGAAGGCGAAGGACAGGAGGGAACACTTTCTTCAAGCCTTCCAAGAAGTCTTTGATCACAGGGATCTGAAAGAAGGAAGTCTGTGAAGGGCATTTCCTGTAGGCAGTCAAAGCAGCCAGATGAACCTTAATGGAATGAACATTAAGGCCAGACTGCGCCAGATGGAGAAGTTATGGAAGGATGACATCCTCCTTACATGTCGTCAGGTCATAGTTCTTTGACTTGCACCAGATGCAAAACCTCTTCCACTTGTAAGCATAAGAAGTCCTAGTGGGTGGTCGCTTAGCCTCCTTCAGTATGTCCATGCAATCTTCTGGGAGATTCCGATGGCCATATTGCACTCTCAGGAGCCATGCTGCCAAACTCAAAGACAAGAGGTTGGGGTGCAACATCTGCCCCCTGAACTTCGTGAGAAGGTCCGGCCTGCACGGCAGCCGCATGTGAGGAAGGAGGGACCGGTGAAGCAGGTCCGTGAACCACCACTGTCTGGGCCATTCCGGGGCAATCAGTATCATCCACGCCCTGGACTGGGACAGCTTGATGAGCAACGTCTGAATCAGGGGAATGGGTGGAAAAGCGTACAGAAAGCTGTTCGACCAGTTGATCCATAACGCATTCCCCAGCTGGTAGTACCTGGAGGCGAAGTCTCGGCATTTGCTGTTTTCAGCGGTGGCGAACACATCCACGTCTGGAGTCCCCACCTTGCGAAGACTTCTCCTAGTACTTCGTCGTTTATGACCCATTCGTGGTTTTCCTGAATCAGTTTGCTCAGTGCGTCTGCCTGAACATTCTGCACACCTGGTAGATGGGTAGCCGTTATCGTCAGTCCTCTGGCTAGAAGCCAGTGCCAGATCGCCTGTGCCTCCTGCGACAGAGTGCGCGATCTGGACCCCCCCCGCTTGTTGAGGTAATACATCGTGGTCATATTGTCCGTCTGAACAAGCAAAGAGTTGGTCCGGAAGGACGGATGAAAGGCCTTCAGCACCAAGTGAACAGCTCTGAGTTCCAGGAAATTGATGTGGTACGTGGACTCCGTCGGGGACCACGTCCCTTGAATCTGTAGGTCTCCGTAGTGCGCCCCCTAGCCGTGGAGCGACGCATCCGTCACGATAGTCTGCGTGGGAATGTCCTTGTGGAAGGGAACCCCTCTCAGGAGATTCTCCGCCGAACACCAACACCTCAGCGACTGAAGAGCATGCAGAAACAGTCGTATCCTGCCATCCCAAGACCCTTTCCTCTGATCCCACTGATCCTCCAAGCACTCCTGCAATGGTCTCATGTGCAGCTGTGCGTGTGGCGTGAGGAAGATACAAGAGGCCATCGATCCCAGTAGAGAAGACACCGTCCTCACTGTTGTAGATGGAGTGGTCATAAGAGCCTGAGCCTTCCGAAGGAGTGATAATCGTCGCTCCTCCGAAGGAGACACGCTTGCTGACAGCGTATTGATGGAGGCTCCCAAGTACTGGATGCACTGGACCGGAGTCGGGACAGACTTGGACATGTTGATGTGCAACCCCAGCTTGTTCAAGAGAACCCACTTCTTCTGGAAGTGCGCTTGAGCTTCCGAGAAGGAGGAGGCCTTGATCAACTAATCGTCCAGGTATGGGTAGACAAACACCTTGTTCTTCCTTAGGTGTGCAGCTACCACTGCCATGCACTTCGAGAATGTTCTGGGCGCAGACTTCAATCCGAATGGCAGTACTGTGTACTGATGATTGGCGCCGACGTGGAATCGCAGGAACTTCCTGTGCTTGTGTGCAATGGGCACATGGAAGTATGCATCCTGTAGGTCTATGGCACACAGGTAGTCTCCCCGTTGCAGCCGAGGATAAATCTGATGCAACGACAGCATGTGAAACTTCTCTCTGCGAATCCACTTGTTTGCTTGCCGCAAATCCAGAATGGGCCTGAACTCGTTCTTGTCCTTTTTGCGAACCAGGAAGAACCGGGAGTACAGACCTCTTCCTCTTTGAGACAGAGGTACGTCTTCTATCGCTCTTTTCCTTAACAGGATATCGGCCTCCTCCTGGAGCTCGCGCAGCTGAAACTGAGAGCAAACCGGTGGAATTGCTGAGGCGGGCTGGTGAACCGAAGACTGTATCCATTGCAAACAATATTCAGCACCCACTTGTCCGGAGTAATTTTTCTCCACTCTGCCAGAAAAAAAATCGAACGCTTCCCCCCCACTGGAGCAGGTAACGGATGTAGGGGAAGTAACTGCTCAGGGTCGAGACCCGGCCGCGCCCTTGTTCGCTGTAGAGGACTGCTGACCTCCTCTACCCTTCTGGCGTTTCTGGAAGGGCCTCCGAAACTGCTGCTGCTGTCCCGAAGCCTGTCCTCGCCCTCTGCCCTGCGCCCCAAACCGTCTCTGGAACGGGCGGTAGGCTTGCTTTTCTTTGGGCTTCTCCAAGCCCACAGCCGTCAGAGTCTCGGCCTCCGCCTTCATGCGGGCCATCTCATCATCTGCATGTTTCCCGAACAGGGTCTCCCCCGAGAAGGGCAGATTAGCCACTCGCTGCTGGGCCTCCGGCTTGAGTGATGTGAGCCTGAGCCAGGCATGGAGTCGCTGGTTGATCCCATGGCAATACCCATGGGCCGCCAAAAGAGAACCATCAGCGGCCGCGCTGATGACCTGGTTCAAGACGAGCATCTCTTCCTTCTGGATCTCCAGGAAATCCTCCCTCCTATCACGCGACAGGAGTTCCGCGAACTGCTGGAGGGATTCCCACAGGGCACGATCATAACGCCCTAGCAGAGCCGTATCGCTAGCGGCCTTCATGGACGTAGAGGCCGTCCCACAGGCCTTCCTGCCATTTGAGTCGATCCATCGGCTCTCCTTATCCGGAGGCACGATAGAAGACTGAGAGATAGAGTGTTGTTTTCTGGCCGCCGTCACTATAACGGAGTTCGGAACAGGGTCAATCCTCAGAAAAGCCGGGTCGGAATCCGGAGCCCTGTACTTCTTCAGAAGACGGGACGGAGCGGCTTTCGTCGTTGCAGGCATAAGGAACAGCTCCTCCGCTGGCTCTACCAATCCTGGCACGAGCAAAAGTAGAGGGCGAGACAAATGCTTCTTGTGAAGAGTCTCAAAAATCACGGACGTCGTAGGTGTAGGAGCCGTCCCCGTGATTCCCAATTTTGCAGCACCCCTCAAGAGAACATCCTGGAACGTGCTGATGTCATCCACAGTAGACACCTTCGTCCCCGGGGAGTCTGATAAGGTCGGGGAGAAGGACCTGGTTCTGGAAGAGTCCGTGCGGGACCATGATCCACGCCTCCTGTGGCGCCATCTTGACCTCGTAGAGGACCTGTGACGACTGCGCGACCTCCCTCTCCGTCCGGAGCGGGATCGAGACTTCCTTGGCTTCGGTCGCCCTGCCGGTTCCACCGGGACGGGAGACTTTGGCTTGGATGGAGCCCTCGGCCGAGGGGTCCCCTTAGGAGGAGTAGGAAATCGTGGCAACGAACCGTTCCTCGGAGGAACCGGAAGAGGCTTGTCAGCCGGCAACTGGGGTTGCGGTTGAGTCTGCGGAGGAGGCGGGAGTGGAGGCGGGGTGGGAGTCCGCGGGGGACGTCCTTTCGGCGGAGAAGGCAGAGTAACTGTCTTCGACCTAGCAGGGGTATACACAACAGAGTACACCAAGCCCGGTGAACCGCCCTCCTTACTAGGCTGGGACTTTGGAGAGTCTTCCATAGGCACTTGACGTCTGCCAGACTGACTCCTGGCGCCAGAACTCCTTCCGCGCCTTTCCGGCGTTGAAGAACGGCGACCAGACGTCGAGCGTTGTCCCCGCGTCGGTGAGCTTCGCCTCTTCGACGGCGAGCGCCGATCCCTCGACGGCGAATGCCTTCGCCTCGACGGCGACCTTCTTCGCCTAGACGGCCACCGTCTACGCCTCGACGGCGACCGTCTACGCCTCGACGGCGACCGTCTACGCCTCGACGGCGACCGTCTACGCCTCGACGGCGACCGTCTACGCCTCGACGGCGACCTTCTCCTCGACGTCATGGATCCCCTCGACGACGACCTTCTCCTCTTCGCCGACGGCGAAGTCGCCTCGACGGCGAGCGACGACGCCGGGCCTCTCGACGTCGAATACTCGCCGACGATGCCGACGAAGACGACGACTAAATCGTCACTGGAGACTTCGACGGCGGCCTGTTCAGGTCCCTCGACACCGAACGTAGACGTCGCCTCTCGACCCAGAGCCCCGGGGAGACGGGGAACAGACTGCAGTCATCCCTCTCGACGTCGTGGTCGGTGCAATCGATGCCGACAGAGAATGGGGACGTTTGCTGGTCTTCCTGCCCCTGGGGAGCCCCCCAGAGGCCTCAGCATGGGCAGATGAAGCCCCTCCAGACCCACCTTGTGCCTTCAGTCTTCTGTCTTCAAGGCCCTGAAGCCTGATCTTCATCCTATCCCTCAGGGTCCTGCTAGAGAAACCCTGGCAGATGTCACACTCCTCTGGGACATGGGATGAAGGAAGGCAGATGATACACACCTCGTGTGGGTCAGACTTGGCCTTCTTCCTGGAACACTCAGGGCATTTGTCGAATAATGCAGGCATATTCGACAATTAAGAGTGCACCCAAAGACAAACAGGAAGAATCAGCAAAGTACTTCAAAAAACCACTCAAATAACTTTGAAAAAGTGAAAAATATCACCATTAAACCCTTGAAAAGGGAGAGCTCAATGCTCCAGGGTCCTGCTTGCAGGAGCCGGAAAAAAAGAACTGAAAGTAAAAGGGACCTGCAGTGCATTCTGGGATACTGTGAAGTTCTGGAAAGTTCTCTTAAAGGCACAGTATCCTGTTTTGAGCCACATAATGGCAGCCTATGAGGCTGGTCTGTCCATGTCTTCCTCTCTATCATTCCAGAGGGGTTTTTGCTGTTAAAGAAAGGAAAATCTGGACAGGCATTGCTGTTTGTGGATTTTTTGGGGGAATTTCTAGTTGAAGTACTGTACAGTATAGCCTGTGGATATAGGCTGCATTATCCGTCTTTAAATTCTCTCTTAAGTGTCTGTGCAGTTCTGCATTTTTCGACACCTTAAGAAATTATTTTTGATTGCTCTGGGGTCCACGCACATGGGCGGGACTATTCACTAGATTATGACTATACACAGAGATCCCCTACTACAGAACCCATAATAACCAATTCTAAATAAGAAAACGTAATGGGTAAAGCAAAACACACAGCAACACACACTAGAATGCCAAGTATAAAAACTAACAAAACTTGGCAAGATTTGTGCTTAATACTAGTTTTAGGCGGTCAGGTCTACTATTAAAATATAGAGAGATAGGACACAAAAGAATTTCTACAGCTACACACAGACCTGGGCACAGATGTCCAACGCAAAAGCCAGAATGTGCTGACTCTATAGGGGCAAACTGCAGTGGATGCATCACAAACCGCAGTAAATGTGACAGTATTTGTGAAGGTTTTCCTTGGGTAACAGTCTCCCCCAGGCAAAAATGTAAGGTCACGCAAGGAGCCTCAAATTTTGGCGACCATAACCTCCCAGTTGGGCCCAATCAACGACATTCCCTTCAAGCTCCACTTCACACCCCAAACCGTGCGTGCCCAGGATTTACATCTAGAGATGGGGAGGGTGAAAAAGTCATCTTGAACCTACCACTCCTTACACCCTGGTACTCACTGGAGTCCCCCATCTCCAACCATACTGCCAAGAAAATTGTTAAAGCCTTATCAACAAATCAGCTCACTGGTGACCTAGCAAATTACCACTCCAAGCAAACCTGATAAATAACATCATTATGGCTAGGCGAGTGAGCTGGGTGGGCCGTACGATAAAAGCAGTTCTGGGAAATTGTGTGGTCCTTAATTTTAGGAACCCGCAGCTAGTGCATTTCCTTCTGAGGTCCCTTAATGATGGGGCAGGGGGCGAACGGCCCCATAAGGGTCTACTCCCTGGGCTTTTTCTGCCCACCCATTAGGGGTAGCAACCAGTCTGAAAGGGCTTCTATCTTAGGCCCAAGAACTTTTACTTATTCGCAGCAATTGGTGCCTACTCACCCCAACCGGTTTGGAATCCTTTCAGATCTTGCTGACATCGATTGACAGTCAGTTTATCTCAAAGAGGTTCCTGAGGTGGGAGGAAACGTACAGGCTGGCCACTATTTAGGCAAACCGGCGGAGGTGGCAGAAACCACAGATATAGGGCTTGAGCCCTTAGTGGGCCCCATATCCCATTCCCCCATTGACAGAGTTAAGGGCGAAAAAAATCAGGGGAAATCTACCTCCTGTTTTAAAATCATCTCATGGAATATCGCAGGCCTTTGTTCGTAGTTCGGGAATTAGGAGTGGCTAGGATATATTAGAGGCTTTGACCTCATTTGCCTCAAGGAAACTTGGTCGAGAGACAGCACATTCCTGGATGGTTATCATTCATTTTGTGTACCTTCATTACCCTCTGCTACAGGGAGGGCCAAAGGTGGGATTGCAGTTTTCATCTCCGTAAAATATGGAGCGCTAAAGGTTACTAGTATAAGTTAATCACCCTGGGACCAACTGATTATGATTGATAATTTAAGTGAAGCCAAAATACTTTTATGTCAAATGGGACCATAATATCTTTGACCCACACAATTGTATGGCCATCAAGGCCCTTCAATATGAGCTCACGCAAGTCACTGGGAAGTGGTAACCACTTTTTATTGTCTGGGTAGGGGACTTTAACTGTACACTGGGTAAGCACAGTAATCAACGTGTGTGTGGATTGGAAGATACGGCGGGACAGCCTCTACCCCATTTTATACATTCAAAACAGGGAGAAGCTCTAAATTCAGTCCCGATAGGGAACGACACAGGCCTTATTAATGGTTGGGCCAAGGACTTCTCACTGCAGTGCCCCACTTATGTTGGAGGTGGCAGGGCTAGCTATATTGATTTCATGTTTATATATAGACATTTTAAAATGTATCTTGGACTTTGTGGTGGAACCCCATTGCCTAAGCGACCACAACCCACTTATTGTCTCCCTTGAATTAAAGACCCAAGTAGGAGAGGGCGTTCAACGCCCGATCAATTTCCATTGTAACAAGAATGTTCGGTTGAAAAAGTGGTGCGGATATCCTTTCTGTGTCCAATGCAGGTCTTGATTTCCTTTCACTATTATTTTGCTATATTGATATGCCGTCCGACCTCAGGGTTGTGGACTGAATGGCTGTGTACTACAATCTAATTTGATTATTGCTCCTCGTCTTATACCTGCAGGTACGCAGATGTGACTGCAGCATTTGTTTTCTTGACAAACCACCACAATAAAACATTTTTAAAAAAAGAGTTTTCGGTTGAACTGGGGTAAGATTGGTCCCCTAGATTTGAGAGAAATATTGTTAAAAGCCATCCCTATTTCATTTTGGGATGTCTAAATTCAGACTCACCCCCTGAGGATGTTGTCAAGAAGTTTGGCTCATTATGCGTTGAGGTAGCAACGAGGCTGACAAGGAGCCCCAAGCCCAGGGTTCCCCGGGAGTCACAGTGGTTTAACCCAGATTGTTCTAGGGCCCCTTAAGAACGAAAAAGGGCGCTCCAAACCTGCCCCGTAACAGAGAGCAAATCAGAGTGGCAAGGCAAAACTATAAAATAATAACTGAAGGGAGAAAAGCTAAATTAAGAAGCTTCCCATGGGAAGAAGTCAAGAGAGCAGGAGATTTCAGCGATACAAAAAAATTCTGGGAAATCATTAATCGCCTGTTATTTGTGGAAGAAGCCAGGCAGATGGATTTTGTGATATTGGGAGCTGATTAGGTCGTCCATTGTAATGGTATCGTTAATCCTAAAAATCAAAAGGGTGGAGGAACACTCAAGGGATCTGCCTGAAGAGCTAGTGGCAGCTACAAAATTAAGTAGGTCCATCACAGTAACTGAGGTGGTGGAGGCGCTAGCCCTGGGGTCCCGCCTGAAAGCCCCAGGTCCTGATGGGGTCTCCCTTGACCTTCTTAAAAATAATCCAAACTGGTGGGCACCCTTACTGACAAACGTACTTAGGGCAGTAATTATTGGCCCAATGCTCGTGACCTGGAAGGAGGCAATAGTGGTCCCCATTTTCAAAAAGGGACATAGAAGTGACCCGGCCTGTTATAGGACAATATTGATGTAGGAGAGTAGGGTCTGCTTCCTATGATCACCCCCACTTTTTGCTGTAATTTTCTGGTTTTTCGACTTTAGTGTGGCTGTGGGCCTGCTAATCAGACCCACAGCCCAGCTGTTCTCTCTCTAAATTGATATCATGTACTTTAGGTACATACCAGATTGGGTAGTGGGTCACCTTTGTGAGCCCCTGTATAGTGTACCATAGGTACCCGGGGCATAGGTGCATCCAAGGTCTACCAGAGACTGCAGCATGTATTATGCCACCCCTGGCTGGCCATCCAAACTGACACCACAGGCTGATCACTCAGCTTGGGTAAGGTGGTGTAACCACCCCTTACATAGATGTAGTATACCTACATCTACCTTATATATAGACACATATGCATGTGAGAGGGTGCTCTAGCTCTAGCATGAGCTGAGCCCCTCTGCAGCTTTCGGAACCATCTCCTTATAACTGTTCTATGATATAGCCATACCATATACTCTTAAGTGCATTATAATCCTTGAAGTTAATGCTAACTTTGGTTTGGCTTGGCTTTATCAAAACATGTTGTGTAAGGTGTCAAACACTTTGGAATACTACCCGCCCCCCCCCCACCAATTATGGCGGCTGGGGTAGCATTTCCACCCTTCTAGAGGGAAAATACATGTATGTTACTGCTTTACCCGATTAAAATTAAACAGAGCCCCAGCATCACAAAATGGATGCTGCTGCCACAGACATGAGTCTGACCTCCTGCTGCGGGACGAAACTCCGGCAGGGGAGGCCTGGACAATAGGTTTCCTGTCCAGGGAGGTGCCAGCACCTCCCCAGAAAGGCAGATGTGTATTGGGACAGGGAGGGCTGCATCAGCAGATGCTTTTCCAGACACTGCCTGGGGCACACCAGGTGCTCCATGCATAGCCCAGTTCAAACCAGATGCTGGGGCACTCCAGCCCCAGCTCTGGCGCGAAACTGGACAAAGGGAAATGGGTGTAACCACCCCCTTCCCAGGTCCACCCATAGGAGGGACCTAGGCAGGTAATCCAGCCCCTTAGCTTAGTATAAGTATAGGAGCTGTGTCCCCAGGACTTTAGATTATCCGGGAAAGAAACTTTGATACAGAACTCTTGGACCTTCGACATTCTATTCTGGCTAGAAGACGGAAGACATCTCCCTTGTGGTCAAGGAGTGACCACCCTGTGCAAACAGGCACCACCAGTAACTTGCCGGTCTGCTTTGTCGACGCTCCCGCCGGAACCCAAAGACTCAGCGACACAGGAACTGGACTCTCAGACTTCTCTGACTCCAACCCACATCCACAGCAAAGCTGAGACCCGTGGCGGACACGAGAGACGTGGGACCAGACACCCTGGATATCCTGCATTTTGCCAACAGCTCGACTACTGAGGTACCTTCACAGTTGTGCATTGGGGTATGAGAAGACCCAGACCCGAGCGCCATTTGCACCGAAGCTCAGTCCTCCACACTCCACGAGTGCCACGTGGGGCCTGCTTTTGCATTTCAGCTCGAAGCGTCTTCCTGGTTCCTTGCCTGTTGGCTAGTGAGCCCCTGAAGACTTTTCTTTTGCACTAAACTGCTTTCCTGGTTGCTCCATGCTTGCTCCAGCTTCCCTTCAAAGGAGAAGCGCCACAGACCTTGCTGGTCAGCAACAGAGCCAATCTCGACATCCTGCGTGGGTTTCGGTTGCCAAGGCTTGTTGGTTCCAATCCGGATACCGATACCGCAGTCAACTAGATACTTCGTGGGACAGCTCGAATCCAGCGCCTGGTCATCGTCGATGCCTCCTGGATCTCGTGGCTGAAGAGACAAACTCACCGTCTTCACCTTCAAGCACGCGACATCGCCTGGTTCCTTCCTGGTCACTGGCTAGTGACCCAGACTCTATCCCCTCTGCTTTCAGGTTCTTCACATCGTCGATCCACCCTTGGATCCACCCGGACACTTTTCCTCTGGTCACCTGCAGCACTGCTTTGCAGCTCTCCATAGAAAACGATGACGAAACCCGACCCCAAAAGGCACCTATGCATCCGGCTTCCCTGGGTGAGGTAACACGAGTACTCTAGTGCTCCTGTGGGTCTTGACTCTCGAAGTGTCGTAGTCTAAAGGGGTTTTATCGTAGTCCATCCGGAAGTGTCCTACAACAGTAACTTTGTAACTTCTTCGTTTCCCATTATAAGTCAATGGTAACTCGCGACTGTGTTCAGACACTGCATGCGTCTCCCGTGGGCCTCCTACTTCCTAACCTTTGGTTGTGTAGTGTAGTCCCAGCAATTCTACAGGCCCTAGGCCTGCTGTCCAACTCTCACGTGGTTCTTATACCACTTCCTTAGTATATGGTTTGTGAGGCCCCTAGGGCATAACTGTATTTGTGCAACTTATCGTATGCTAATTGAGTAACTTGTGATGTACTTTTACCTCTGACCTCATAAAGAGTGCAGAGGGGTTGTGTTTAGAATAAATACATATACATTTGATATATACCTTGTGTGGTGTCCTTTCATTTGGTATTCAAGGGATTATAATTGGTAATACAGCTTGCTTCACATTCTCTCTGAAGTCTTAGCCTGAGACTGCTGGTCCATGCTACCACTAGGATAGCTTGTCTATAAGGTTGACTTTACAACCACCATCAATAAGGATCGATTAGACTGGTGCAAGGTGCCCACTAGAATAGTGGACATCATATGCCAGGCTAACCTCTCACAATCACTCATTGATGCCATAGCTAAGATACTGGGTAGAGTTCTCTACACCCAGATGGAGACATGGGCAACGACGACAGGAGCACTATCCAATACGCGATATGGTTTCAGAAAGTGGCTTGGTACAACTGACCAATGCCTAAACCTGTCCCTAATTATTAACAAATACGTGAAGGCCAGGAAGGGTTCAATCCACCTGGCCTTCATGGACTGGTCTAGTGCCTTTGACACTGTTAATAGAGAGAAACTGTGGAATATGCTGGAAAGCTTGGGTGTGGAACAAGTCCTGGTGTCGCTTATTCGTAGGTTACACCTTAATACCATAGTCTCCATAAGTTCTGGCACTCAAGGGGGAAAAAAACGGAACAGATAGCTTCAACAGAGGGTGTCCAGGAAGGGTGTATTTTAGCTCCCTTTCTGTTTTTAATTTACACTAATGGACTGGAGGTCGCCCCATTAAACAAAAGGCCGGATTTCCCCAAGAATGGTAGCAAATCTGTCCCCTTGTTATCATATAATGACGATACGGTGCTAATAGCCACGACAGCAAATGGCCTTCAGAAGTCCCTGGATACTTTTACTGATTTTATGTCGTCTCTTGATCTTAAAGTCAATTTTATTAAATCATATATCATGGTCTGCGGCCCAAAGAGCACAAAGACCAAGTTCTTTGTAGCACGGGACAAGACAATAGAAAAGGTCGAGAATTTTATGTACTTGGGCAAATAATTTAACAATAAATTAAGCTGGGACCGACTTGTGGCAGCGAGAGCCCATCACACAACTAGGGCGGTGGAGGGGCTCTTCCAGTTCGCCTGTAAATTAGGTCACAAGCCTGTGAGGGAAATTCTCACTCTCTATAAAAGCCAAATGTCTCGAAATTGCAACTTATGGCGCAGGGGTGTGGGCACCACAATACACGTCAGTTACAAGAAGTGGAAAATGACTTCACTAAAAGGCTACTGATGACACCCAATAGTGCCCCTAACCGCCTATGTCATGATGAATTAGGCCTAGAACTGTTGGCAGACCGAATAGCTGCTGCCCCTCTTCTATTATGGGTGAAAATATGGCTTTCTGAATAACTAATGTTCTCACAAAAAATTATAAAAGTGTAAAAATCTGGCCAACTCTCTTAAAATACCATGGTTTCGGTTCTTGAAAGACAAATATCATGAAATAGGCTTGGGCCACTTTTATGATAACCCTGAAAGTCTCCCACTGAACGCCACAGTTACCATCAAAGAGGCTTTGCTTTGAAGGGGAAATACGCACTATTTTCAGCAAGACGAAATCGGCCTGATGCATTTGCCCTCTGCTCCACTGCAATATTATTTAACATTTACTATTAATTTGGAGACTAGATTTCATTTAACTAGATTTTGGTTATATACTGTTCACTTTTAGCTGGCGTCCCCACAACAGTGTGGTTGGGCGAATGACCACTCTCTTTGTCCATGTGACAACCTCACAAGCCAAAGCACTCTTCACTTTATTTTATTTTGCACTTTATACAAAGGAGTAGATTTATAATTCCTTTGTTTAAGAAAATTCACCCTTGTACATATCTTGATGGTTTTAAATATTTGCAATCATTGGCCACCCCCGACATATGTAGTGCAATAGCCAGTTACATAACATTATATTTGGCTATTAGGAAAATATATGAATTAGAACACATTGAGTTGTCCCAGTGATACTATTTTAACTAAATTGCCACATGATCTTGGTCTTTTAGGATTTTTATTTTTTTTTTAATAATGTCAAGTTTGCCAATATATGTACTCTGATAATTTTTTCTGTAAATTTGAATTGGTGTTATGAAGCGCTCCTAGATGCTGAATTATAGCAAGTGTGTTTATTTGAAGGCTATCAATCAATCAGAGAAATGTAAGCGCGCTACTCACCCATGAGGGTCTCAAGGCGCTGAGGGAGGGTCTGCAGATCTGTTTAGCCGAAGAGCCAGGTCTTGAGGGTCTTCCTGAAGGTGTTCAGAAAGGGGGCGCGCCTGATGTCTGCCGGTAGCTTGTTTGAGGTCTTGGCTGTAATGTGAGAGAAGGATCTTACGCCTGCTCTGGCTCTGTGGATGCGCGGGGTTTCGGCTAGTGTGAGGTTCGAAGATCGGAGGTTTTTACGTGGAAGTTGATTCTGTCGTAGAGGTATTTGAGTCTGTTTTTGCGTACGCATTTTTAGGCGTTATTGAGGATTTTGAAAGTGACTCTTTTCTCCACCGGAGCCAGTGGAGAATTCGTAGGTGTTGGTTGATGAGTTCATGTCGGGGGATGCCGAGGACGAGTCTGGGGGCAGTGTTCTGTATTGTCTGGAGTTTGCAGAGTGGGGACTTGTTGATGCTGGCGTAGAGTGCGTTTCCATAGTCCAGTCTGCTGGTGATGAGTGCGTGGGTGACTCTGAGTTTGAGTTTAAAAGTATTTGTTGAGCGCGCTTTCACCAGCGGTTTCATGGCGCTGTGACATGCAGTTCTCCAGAGTGGAAATGGCAGGGGAGGAACAACGTAACAAATAATCTAACTAAAGGATTTGGTGATTAGGTAAGACTCTCTTCCTTGACTCAGGGGAGATCCACTTGAAGGTCTTGCGGAGGATGCGGCGGGTGTTGATGCAGCTGGATGTGACGGCGTTGACCTGTCGGTTCATGGTGAGTGAGGAGTCGAGTACGATGCCGAGGTTCGAGGGGGTAGGTGGGCTTCCGAGGGCAATCGGCCAACAGGTGCTGTCCTATGCAGAAGAGGTGGTACAGAGGACGAGGACTTCTGTCTTCTCGGCGTTGAGCTTCAGTCAACTGTTGGTCATCCAGACTGCCACGTATTGCATTCCTTTCTGGAAGCTGAGTTTGGCAGTGGTGGGGTCTTTGGTGAGGGAGAGGACGAGCTGGGTGTCGTCGGCATAGGATATGATGTTGAGGCCTAGTTGTCGGACGATGGCTGTGAGGGGGGGCCATGTAGATGTTGAAGAGGTTGGGGCTCAGTGATGAACCCTGTGGGACTCCGCAGGTGTTTTTCGTGGGGTCGGAGAGTAAGGGGGAGGGAGTCTGATCCTTTGACTTCTTCCGATGAGGAATTATCCGATCCAGTCCAGTGCTGTTCCTTGTATGCCTGCGTCATATAGTCTGGCTAATAGTGTGCGGTGGGAGGATGTCGAAGGCTGCTGATAGGTCGAGTAGGATGAGGGCTGCGGAATGGCCTTGGTCCAGGAGGGTGTGGATCTAGTCTGTGGCGTCGAGTAGGGCGGTCTCTGTGCGGTGGTTGCTTCGGAATCCGGATTGGGACAAGTCGAGGACGGCGTTCTCTTCAATGAATCGTGTCAGTTTCCTGTTGACTCTTTTCTCTGCAACTTTGACTGCGAAGGGGAGGAGCGAGATGGGCCGATAGTTCTTGCGGTCGGTGGGTCAGCTGTGGGCTTCTTGAGCAGGGGTCTGACTTCTGCACGCTTCCAGTCGTCTGGGAAGGTGCCTGTTTTGAAGGTAGTGTTGATGGTGCGTTTTAGTTCGGGTGCGATGGCGGCCGTGGCTCTGTGGAAGATGAGGGCGGCAGGGGTCGGTGGGGGCCCCGCCCTGAGTGGATGCATTTAATGGTCGAGGTGGTATCTTCGGCCGTGATCGGTGGGCTAGCTGGTGTTTCTGGGGGGCAGGGGGCTGTCTTTGGAGCCTGGTGGATGGTCAATTAAGTTGTCATAGAGGTTTTTGATTTTGAGGTGGAAATTGGTTCCAAGTTTGTCGCAGAGGTCTTGGGATGGGATGATGTCTGTGGCTTCGCTGCGTGGGTTGGTGAATTCTTTAATGACACTGAAAAGTTCCTTGGAGTTGGTGGAGTTGGGCAGGATTTTGTTGTGGATGAAGTTCCTCTTGGTGGCTCTGATCTGGTTGTGGTAGTCAGTTATGGCATCCTTCTAGGTGGTGTGGTTTACGGTTGTCTTGGTGTTTCTCCAGGCGTCTGCAAGTGCGTCTAGCTTCTTGGAGAGCAGGGTGAACCAGGCGGTTTTCCTGGGGCATTGTCTGTCGGGTTTGCGTAGCGGGGCATGCTTGTCTGCGCAGGTGGAGATCCAGGTGTGGAGTTCTCTGGCTGCGTCGTTTACCTCGGTTGCTCAGGTGTGGTTGTCTCGGGTGAGGGTGGAGTTAAGTTGCTAGTCTGTAACCTTGCTTCACTTCCTTCGTGGTGGGCATGGGGTTGGTTTGGGTGCCTTGGGTTTGTTGATGGCGAAGTGTACGCAGTGTTGGTCGGTCCATGCCGGCTGCGCTGTGTGGCTGAATTGGACGCTGTTTCCTGCCGCAAAGATGGGGTCAAGGGTGTGTCTTGCTCTGTGGATCGGTGTGTTGACGAGGTGTTTAAGCCCGATGCAGGCGAGGTGGTCACATAGGATAGTGGAGTTGGGGTTGTCAAGGTGGAAGTTCAGGTCTCCAATGAGTATGTAGTAGTTTGTTGAGGCGATGGCGTGGGGTGCGATGAAGTAGGTGATGGTGGCGAAGGGTGTTTGGGCCAGGGGGTCTGTAGACGAGGGTTCCTCGGAGTGAGGCTTTAGGGGTGGCCTGGATCTGGAAGTGCAGGTGTTTGGGGGAGGGGAAGGTTTCACTGGAGGTGGTAGGGCGGAGGGTGCTCTTGTGGGTGATATCAAGGTCCCCTCCTGGGTGGTTGGGAGGGTCTTTCCTCTGGATCTTGTATTCGTCTGGGATGGCAGAGCTGATGTCGGGGTGGGGGATACGTTGGCCAGGTCTCTGTGAAGGAGATGTCGGGCAAGAGAGAGTCGAGTAGGTTCTAGATTTCCATGGCGTGTTTGTGTATGGAGTGTACGTTCAGGAAGATGCATTTTAGTGTGTTGCCGGTGCTGCGTCTGCGGTGTTGGAGGCCGGGGTGGCGGTGAGGGTCTGGCGGCAGTGGAGGCAGTAGAACTGGCCGTGGGTCGTGTTCGGCTATGCCTGTTGGCATTCTCTAAGACTTCCAGGGTTGAGTGCGAGGAAGGTGGTGGTGTCGTAGCGATGTGTAGTGGGAGGTCCAGGGTTTCTGGCGCTGGCCGTGGTCGGGTGCAGACGGGCTTGCCTTTGGCGCACGCCCACTGTGCGCGTCCACTGCGTGACTGCGCAGCGGCCGCCATTAAGTAGGGGACGTGGGAGGGAGGAGATGCTGGGAGGCGGGAGCGGGGGAATTCCAGGGGAGGGGTCTCAGGGGTGCAGCGGCGAAAGGAACAGGCAGGCACGAGAAAATAAAAACCAGTGGTGGAATTAGAGAAAGACACAGATGGGAACAATAAAAGTGGCACAGCAAGGAAAAAAATTAAGAAAGAAAACGGCTGAGAAAGGTTACGGTGGTTGCAGGCAGTCTGGTCCCAGTTGGAGCGGGCAGCAGGCGGACAAGCGGGCAGCAGCCTCGAACCTCCCAAGGTGGAGGTTGGGGTCTGGAGGCAGGAGAACTGGCCTTGGGTCATGTTCGGCTATGCCTGTTGGCATTCTCTAAGACTTCCAGGGTTGAGTGCGAGGAAAGTGGTGGTGTCGTAGCAATGGGTAGTGGGAGGTCCAGGGCTCCTGGCGCTGGCCGTGTACAGACGGGCTGGCCTTTGGCGCGCGCCCACTGTGCGCGTCCGCTGCGGCCTCCATTAAGTAGGGGACGTGGGAGGGAGGAGAGGCTGGGAGGCGGGAGCAGGGGAATTCCAGGGGGAGGGGCCGCAGGGGATGCAGCGGCGAAACGAACAGGCAGGCACGAGAAAATAAAAAACAGTGGTGGAATTAGAGCAAGACACAGATGGGAACAATAAAAGTAGCACAGCAAGGAAACAAATTAAGAAAGAAAACGGCTGAGAAAGGTTACGGTGGTTCCAGGCAGTCTGGACCCAGTTGGAGCGGGCAGCAGGTGCACGAGCGGGCAGTAGCCTCGAACCTCCCAAGGAGGAGGTTGGGGTCTGGAGGCAAGAGACGGCACAGAGGAGCTGCGGGGAGAGAGTGGACCTTGACCGAGGGTTGGAGGTCTTACTCTATGGCTATGGCTTTTAATTTCTAGAAATTACGGGGGTTTACTTAGTTGTTGTTAAACCTACTAGAAATGCACTTTACCCCATGTATTATGTTTTTAATGTGCTGAATGTTTTTTATCTGTATTCTTTTATGGCTGCTTAAGCCAAATAAAGATTTATTGACTACCTGTGACAGTATTAGTCCCTGCAGGACATTCTCTGGTGCCAAGAAAGCTTAGAAATCGCTAATATGTTCACTGCAGACCCAAAAGTGCTTTGAAGGCAGTTTGCAACAACGAGCAGAGGCAATCTCTTAGTTTTTGGTGAAGTTCCACTAGAACGCCTTTTCGTGACGCACACATTTACAACCTCTATCTTGGCAGGCCATGAATGGACTCTCCTAGGTGGATGCTGATTCTAAATGCATCAGAAATTTTCCAAAACAAAAGATGGTCTATGGGAGTCTTGTACTATACCTATCACCCCACCAAAAGACTACATGCTTAAGACAGCATTTAGCAGGTTTTCATACTGTGACAGTTGTGTTGTACAGCTGCAGGTTGACTGAATTTAAAACCAAACATGCTGCTGTTCCAGGGAATGGCCTTAAAAATGAGGAATGGCATTTAATTAAATGTGTAATCAACCTAAACATTCACAAACTCAAAGTACGGGCTTCCCACATTTTATGGAATTACGAGCAAACCCTATATGCCTACACTTTTAAAAACAAGTATTTAAAAGCCAGTTACCAAAGCTTGGTGAAGATCAGATGAGAAATCAACTAGGAATGAATGATGTCATGATGCTCAAATCCCACTCTGAGTACATCACTTATATCCTCAGAACTGATTAAACTTATCTATGAGGCCAACAAAATGCTCAATTTGAATTTTTCATTCAATAAGATTTAACTAAAATTGAGATTTTGATTGTTTTCTGCACCAATTAAAAGCAATATCCTAATTAATAAATGATGTAATTGAATGTCAAAGTTAAACAAAACAAAGATAATGTTATAGAACTCCATCACCTGAAAAATTCATTGGACAGTAAATTCGACAAAGGTGGTCGACATGCTGGATCTGGATTCAGGAGAGTGCTCTTCAATGTGCACCGAAACCTTGACACGAGATCTGTTGTGGCTTCAAAAAGAAAATAAATTGACAGCCTTAATAGACATTCAATCCCATCACTGGAAAAAAATCCATGGATGCCTGCGATTGCATTCATATGTCATCCAAAAATGATTACCGTTTAAGTAACAAGCACAGCTCTCACAATACTGTACATTCCTACTGAGAAAGGCTGGGACATGTGGATACCGTACAAGTTGCTATTAATCTGTGGCTTTTTTCTTATATTCTAATGCAGCATTACCTTATTCCTGCTTCCAATTTGGTACTTTTCACTACTCTCACCCTAGTGCATTTTAGTTCAATTTACAGATGACTGAAGCTACCAATGAGAAGAGTTGAGAAGCACATTTTGTGGGAAGATTAGAGTTCTTCACTAAGACAGGTTAGTGACCAGGTGTCCCCAAGATCAAAATATTTGAGAAAGGTATACCTATTCTCTACATAATTTTTTATATAAGTGTAGCCACCGCTCCGAGGGAGATGGCCTCGTGAAGCATCTGGACGATATCACAAGAGGACCACAAAATTGAACTGATTGGGCCTTTTGACACTAACAGATGTTAAACATTACTTGCATTATCACTACTGACATGGGTTCAGAGCAATCAAACACACTATTGTAAAATCAGCCTAATCGAGAAGTAAACAATTTGGCCTTGAACAATTATTACGGTATTATATGTATAGCATGGTTTTCCCAAAGGTGGGAAACATTTTGCTGCACACATGTCACAAAGGTTTCTAACATACAATTCTATTCCAAATGCTTTAAATGAATAACATATGCATTAAAATGTAGGTCATAAGTTACCAAAGACGGAGGTAAAATTACTTAATAATATAGGTGATAAGAGCATTTTGAGTGATTCTGGTCTTTGCTGGCAATCGAAGAGCTTTAAATATCTCGGCAATGAATTTGAGAAAGACGTAATCAGCACTCTTAAAATTAATGAACTTTCCCTATATAAAAAGATATCCTCACTGTTGGATGGCTGGTCCCCAAAATTTTTGTCCTGGCGGGGCAGAGCAGAAACCCTAAAAATGATTATCACGCCCCTTGTCAATTATTTAATAAGCATGTTGCCCATGCTCCTCTCCGAGGACTTCCTCACCAAAATACATAAGATTTTTAATACATTTTTGTGGCAGGGAAAAAGCCAAGAATCTCTTGCGAAAACTCCAACTACCAAAAGATAAAGGGGGAATAGGCTTACCAAACTTTAGATGCTACCAGACGGCCTATTTAATCAAACAGGGGGCAAATTGGTTCCATGCTCAACAGGGTTATACTCCTATATGGGTCCAAGTTGAAAAGTCTATCATCAAAAACTTACCACTCTCAGCCATAATGACTATGGATGTCGCAGCCTTTCCCCAATCCAAGTATATCTTTCTTAACACTAAAAGGGCTCTCCTTAACCTAGAGAGGCACTGTAAAGCTAAAGTAAAACTCTCTAAATCCAACTTAACTTCGTTTTGGTTCAATCCCGCCTTTAAAGATGAAGGCAAATACCTCTTTTGGGAACACTGGTCTAAGAAGGGTCTGAACTCACTACAAGATCCATATGAAGGGTCCACACCTTTAGCTTTTGCCACCTTACAATCACAATATGACCTCCAACTGCTTGATTTTTATAGGTTCCTACGCCTTAAAGCCCTTATCTCTGCCAGAGCCATCTCACCATGCGTACCCACACTTTGCAATAAATTATTCTAACTCATGTCAATGGGTCATATGGTGTCGAAAGTTTACAAAATCCTCTCTCCCATGCCTCAGAAAGCCCACAGAAAGTGCCAACGGGACTGGGAAACGGAGCCTAACTCCTCCAACTTGATATTTGACTGGGATAAGATCCATCTCACTCCTTTCTATAATAAAATATCACCGATACTTTCAGAGACCAAGTTTATGTTAATAAACAGATAGTACTGGACGGCAACAAAACTCTTTAAGCTCAAGCTCCTTGATAATCCCCTCTGCTGGAGCTGTAAATCCCACGTAGGCAACCTGGCACATATGCTCTTTCACAGCCCACTACTCCAAAAATACTGGGATAAAATGTATAACTACATCCAAAGAACCTTCCACTTCCAGCCGCCCAGAGACTTCGCGTATGTCCTACTGGGAGCGATTGACCCGAGAATAACAAAAGAGCACGACAGATATCTATTGGACCTCATGCTCACACTTGCATGTAAGGTCGTTTTGAGCAAATGGAAGAGGCCTTCCGACGTTTCCTTCAAACTTTGGCAGGAATGGTTGTCTTCACTGAGGGGAGCAGATAATGATATCCTTCACTCATCTCCCTGGCGAAAAACTCATACCAAACTCTGGAGCTTACTTGATTCGCTAGAGCTCTGTTACGACCCACCTTAGGCTAACCCGGATGTTGTACATCTTGTCTCACGCCCCGTAACTGGTGTCACAATGTTCATTTTTCCGGAATTGCAACCTTACTGTCCTGACCTAAGACAATTGGCTTATGTCATGTTGCTGCTGTCTCACTTACTCACTTTCTATCTTCTCTCCCCTCTGCTCCCTTCCCTAGGCTCCTCCCCTCTCTTTGCCTATCTCCCTTCTTCTCCTCTCTCTCCTTTCTCCCCCTTTATTTCATTGCACCTGTTACACAGGACCAATATTTTATGCATGGATGTTATGTATAATGCCTTTCAATTGGAATTGTCCGTGTATGATGTGCTACATCTTTCTCTTACGTGTTATGTATCCTGGCTATATTACTTTCCTGATAGTACCTCTGATATTCAACCATGCATTATTCTCGGACTCCTTCTTCTTTGGTATTACTTGTATTTTCTGTATTATTTGCATTCTCCAATAAAAAGGATTTGAAATAAGTTACCAAATCAAATTTTGCAAGGATCTTCTTGGAAAAGAAGAGCTAAAATTGAAATTGCATAAAGCGGGACAGGTTGGTAGTTGCTGCCATTTGAGCTTTCTCATTCTCAAACATAATATCTCATAGCAGGTATCCCTAATAAAAATGACATATGCCTGTGAATGTATGCCACGCCTCAGAAAAGCACCTCTTTGGTGTTAAACTACTATATAAAATTAACAGCTTTACCGGTATTGTAATTGGGGATGAACAAATATGTTAATTCCTCTGTTTAAAAAAAAAACATGAATTCTGCTCATAACCTCATTTTTAGATGGAACATCTCAGTTGAAGGTTGCATACGCTGAGGGGTGGGGTGGTGGCATTTGGGGGAGGTGCTGCAACCTTGATCTTACTCGTTTGGAAAACAAACCCATTGCTCTTGCTCAAAAGGGTGCAAGACAAAGCAGATTACACAAAGGTGTTTAATTTTGCCTTTCTAGTATATACTACACAAAAGAGAACCGTAATCCAACTTGTAACTACTCAAGAAGGGACTCATTTATTCTTGAATGGTAGTAACCATAAAAAAAGTGTCTTCCTATTAAAGGTCTACTTATCTGCACAACTGCATTTCCTAGAAAGAAAACTTACTTTTTGTCTCTGAATACAATATCCCCTCTATTTAGTAACCCTACATTGTGGGAGTGTAAGTCTAACTTGTCTTTAACTGAGCCTAAAGATTCCACATTGCTGTGTGCTGTGAGCTGTACGCTAAAAACCCAGTCTGGAACATGGACTTGGACGGAGAGGCCACCAGACTTAAATTGCCGCTTATGCAGTTACAAACTGCATTCAATAACTGCATTCAATATGTCACCTTTTGTGCACATGTCCAACAGTTATGGTTCAAAGGAAGATGCTTTTTAAACAATTTTTTCTAACTGAATATCCCCACCTGCAGGGAAGAAATCGTCAGTTGATTTGGTGGTGTCTCCTTTCCTCTGGCATGGCGTGGAGAACATTTGTATATCTGGTGAACGAACAACTCCACAGTGTCAAAATCTAAATCGGTTAGGGATTAACAGGAACCTTCCCCTCAATAATCTATTTTAAGAAATCTGACTGTACGTAATGTACACATTATTTTAAAATAGGGGCAGATCAAGCCTTGGCAATGAAGAAGCAATATGAAAACTGATTTTATACATTTATATTGGGTTTTAATTAATTATTGTACGCAAGTCATGCACTTTATGGTTAGAAATAACCAAATAAAGTTACTTTCACTCTATTTCTCAATCAGGAAATACTGTGTAAGCAGTGCCAAGGAGTCATCTGGTCACTCCAGAGATAAAGGAAAAATAGGTGAGATTGAGACTAGGTACATGTTTCAATCAATCAGGGGTTTTATAGAGTGCACTACTCCCCCGCGAGGGTCTTAAGACACTGGGGAGGGGCTGCCACATTAGGGTCAATCGAAGAGCCAGGTCTTGAGGTCCATTCTGAATTGGTGCAGTGTGAGGCTCCGTCGGAGGTGAAGGGGGAGTTTGTTCCAGGTCTTGGCTGTGAGGTAGCTTTGGTCCTGTAGAAGCGAGGGACAGTGGCTAGGGCAAGGTTGACTGAGCAGAGGTTTCTCTTGGGGGCGTGGAAGGAGTTTCTGTTGTTGAGTTATTGCGGTCAGGTGTTGTGGAGGGCTTTGTAGGCGTGTGTGAGCAGCTTAAAGGTTATTCTTTTTTCGACAGTGAGCCAGTGGAGGTCGCTGAGGTGTTGGGTGATGTGGTTGTGTTGTGGGATATCGAGGATAAGTCTAGCTGCAGCATTCTGTATAGTCTGGATTTTGAGGAGGAGGTTTTTTTTAAATTCCGGCATAGAGGGCCTTGCCGTAGTCTAGTCGGCTGGTGATGAGTAAGTGGGTGATGATTTTCCTGGAGTCTGGGCAATCCACTTGAACGTCTTGCGAACTTGCAGAGGGTGTTGAAACATGTTAAGGAAACGGCATAGATCTGGCGTTTCATGGGGTTAGCGAGCAATGCTGCAGGGGCATCTATCATGGCATAAAGCATTCAGTGGTCAGGTGTTTTGGTACAGGTACTGCATTAGTCACAAGTAGTTTGTCAGGTAGAGATAACAGTGCTGTCCTCCTGTCTATTTATAAGGGACTTTAGAATACATTCTCCTAAACTGATGTAGGACTAGAATGCTAGCTTGCAGGAGTCATTTCAAGGTTGAGCCTACCACATAGCTCAAGCTGTCTGGTTGCAAAATACATACTTGTGGGCTTACCAAGAACTCACAGAGGCTTACATTTCACTCACTGGTCACCAATGTTGGCTTTATTTTCACTCTCATTTGCTTTCTTCTTCTTTAATGGTTTTCCTTTTCCAAGCATGAACATCTTGCATTTGTTCCTCACTTGCAGCATAATCGCCACTATCTTTCTAGTTAGCAGGTTTCTATCCTTCCACTACTCAATTTTAGGAAACAACTCTTTTCTTTATGGTAAAAACTCCATGTGAGTACATCTGTTTCCCAGCTCTCTCCCTCATGTGCCGCTCACACCCACTTCGTGTTTCTGTCTCTCTCATGTTGCAAGGTCTCTCTTATGTGCTTTCCCCCAACCTAGCTCCCTGCCTCTTTACCACACAGTGTTGCTTTCTCACTTGGGAGCTCCTCCCATCACCCTGTGTTGCAGTCCCTCATGTGTTGCTTAGTCTCGCTCTCATCCCCTTCCACTGCTTTCCCCCAATGAGTCCATTGTCTCTCACATCCACAACTTATTTTTTGGAGGGGGTAGGACTAGAAATCAAGTTGCGACTGGCCTACAGCAATATAAAAAAATATATAGATTTCGCTCTAGTTTTTTTAAATTACTGTTCCTACTCAGAACTGTGAACTTAAAAAAATATAGCCGGAGTCCTTTAGTAAGAATGAATGCGTAATCACACACACACATCCCGCAGGGGCATACCTACAAAATGGGGCAGCCCTGTCATGAAGTTTATTCTTTTATACACTTTTGGCCATGCTGCATAGTTTCTTCCCGACACTGCACAGCATTTCCAAAAGAAATTGGCAAAGGCAACAGGATTCTGTTTTATTTACTTTTTAAATGTATTTAAAATGCATTTCTGGTCGTCCAGTTCAGGACAAATCTACTGGTACCTTTCACTTTTTAAAGTAATTCAGTAGAAAAAATGCCCTTTTGTCACCCACACTTTGCGGGGAATCAAAACCAGATTTTACTGCTTCAAAGATTACTTTAAAGTGGAAACGTATTCAAGTGCTCTCTCCATTACACAGATAACAAAACGGTTACTTACCAGTAGGAGTAGATTAGCAGCTTGAAAAAGTTTCTGGATTCACATGCTGTGTATTATTCCGCCATCTAGGGGTCGGGTCCGGAGTTGTGTTTTTTTTGTGTGTTTTGGTCGCTGTTTTTGTTTTGGTGCTAGGTACGTCCCCCTGTGTGATGTCAGATGGTATCCTGGAGGCCACATGCATGGTAGCCATCTTCCTATTCTTTTTTCTGTTCTTATTTTAAATCTGTAGTCCTTGAGATGCTTATTAAATAACGGATGTAATCATTTGCTTCTCCACGTGTTGCTTTTCCTTGTAGGGGAGGCCAGGTGGGTCGCATGTGAATCCAGAAAATTCTTTAAGTTGCAAAACTACTCCTACTGGTAAGTAACCATTTAGTTTTGCAGTGTGAATCTGTTGGAAAGTGAATTATTGGTAGGGGCAAATGTAGATCTGCCACTGGCAATAAGGCCACTAATACAGTATAGGGCTCAGAATAGGTCTTAGAAAATTATTCCTATGCTCAACCCTTGGTAACGTGGCTGCGAGCAGGCAGGCTTAACTTCAAAGACAGGTATGTAAAGCATTTAAAAACACCACTTCAGTAGGGGGATGTGTGCTAAGTAAGCTCCGTCCAGCCCGCTGCATTATCCTGCATTAATCCTGCTCCTCCGGCTACAACATCTGCCGCACGGCTACTAACTGCGGTGTAGAGACTTGGTGCCGCTTCTCTGGGCGATTTCAGATCTCCGCCATATCCTGCTGTGGCGAGGTGGTGAAGCTAGAGTGCGGCTCTGCCGGAGATCTCAGGTGAGGGAGGAGCTGCGGTGGCTGATCTGCCCCGCCCGGTGGCGCTGAGTGGGACTTCCACCTCCCCTACTCTAAGCCTGTCCTCAGCTGTGCTCTTGTCCCCCCACTGCGCTCGGCGGTCGGATCGGTTGGCGGGGGTAGAGTGGGCGTGATCCGGGGATGCCTGGTGCAGACGCCGCCATTTTGCGCCGCACAGGCCGCGGAGTGCTTGTCCTCCCGGTGGTGCTGTGGATCCATCTTTTGTGGCTCGGTGCCCTGCATTTGGAGCCTTCAGGAGTTGGCAGCGTAGTAAGCACCGGCGCCTGCCCGGCGTGAAGTACTGGGGCGGCGTTGCGGAGGCGATCGCTGCTGCTGGAACCTGCATGTGGCGTGGGGCCCGCGGCCTAGCACGAGGCTTCCCTGGTGAGCTTGGAGTCGCGGCGGCTGAGCGGCCCTTTCTGGGTGTGCTGCGAGGGCCCCACATACCAGCCGGATTCTATCCTTCGCCCCAGCCTGTCACAGGATTGATCCTCCCCGCTCGGAGGCCGGTTCGGACCGCAGCGGGGTGCCTTGGCTTGCAGGACACCGAGTGAGTAGACTATCCTGAGTTTGCTGCCTCTCCATGGATGGCCGTGGGGGGCTTGTGACTGTATGTGAACCAGTGCCTGGTGCAGGTTCCCCCCCGGTCAGTGTGGGGGTTCGGCAGCATTTTCAGGCCGCCTGGGGCTGTTGGCTGGAGACCACCGTCAAATATACATCCTGCCCCTCCTGGGGGCACCTCATGGCGGGCATGCAGATATTTGAGGGGTTCCCCACGTTTCATAGTCGGGCCTGCAGTCGGCGGCCATTGTGAGGAGAGCCCTGCTATTCTGGTGTAACATCATGTCTCTGGACATTCTGGGGTCCTCCCTGCCCCCCCCCCCACACGCTACTGGTCGCTGGGATTTGTCGGCCTTGAGAACACTGCTTGGGGGCGCAGAGTTCAGACACTTGGTGTATTGGGGTCCGGGCAGATTGGCGGGCCTGCCTGCATGTCTCGCCTCTGGTGCCTGGGCCTGCAGGGGTCTCCTATGTCCCCCCCGCTTGAGGCCTGCCGGACTACGGGGATTCATGCTCTGGTGTGGGCTGGGCAGCTTGCCTGTCTAATGGTGGTCCTGTGTAGGTCTCTTGGGCCCTATCTTTATGGTGGTCGATCTGGCGACTGGATAGAGCCGCGTGGGCTGCTGTCAGGCGCCGCCGCCACCCTTAAGTCACCCGTGTTGATCCGTTGGTGAGAGACAGGCGTGCCGGTGGCGGACCACCTGGTGTTGGCGGTGTGAGGGAACGCTTGGTCCACCATGACGAGGGACAGACCCGGAGGGAGCTCGTCCAAGCAGAGCACACTGGATACATTTGCTGGCCCTAGGGCCCCTGCGGCGGCATCGGGTTGGACCCAGGGAGACGTACCGGACAATGCCGCCCTCCTGGCGGCCAGTACACAGTCCTGGGGCGGGCTTGATGCCAAAATAGGGGCAGTGGGTTATGACGTTATGCTATTGCGTCAGGACCTGCGGAATGCGGTGACACGAATCACAGAGACTGAGACGAGAATCTCCTGGGTGGAGGATGTGATTACCACCCTGCAACAGCGAGTGTCATCCTTGGAGAGCACCCAGCGGGGCCTTGCGTCAAGGGTGGAGGATGCCGAGGGCCGGGCGTGCCGCAACAATGTCCGCTTTGCTGGCTTTCCGAAGGGGTGCGAGTTCAGAGAAATGGAGTGGTTTCTTACCCAGTGGTTGGAGAGTTGGCTACCTTCGGATTCCCTATCCAAATGCTTTGTGTTTGAGCGTGTCCCCAGGGCCCTGATGCAGAAGCCCCCGCCGGAAGCTCGCCCGCGACCAGTGATTGCGAAATTGCGTAATTATCACGATAGGGACTGTTAGACCTGGCACGATTGGCGTGGGTCTCCCTTCCATTTTTGTTGTTGCCTCATGTATTTTTGCTGGTGTTAGATGATTTGGGCACTGTGCCACTGCTGTCCAGTGCCACAGTGCAAGTACTTCCTATTGTAAATTGATGTATTAATCAGTGGTTTCATGTTTGGCTATTTGGTTTACTTGTCAGACCCTAGTACAGTGGACTGAGTGTGCCCAGGGCGTGTAAATCCTAATGCTGCTGGTGGGCTTGCAGCACTGGTTGTGCCACCCACAGAAGCAGCCTTGTAAAATGTGTCTAAGGTCTGCCATTGCAGAGCCTGCTTGCTGTCTGGTACTGTCATGCTGACTGGGCAAGTGCAACCACTTGCCAGTCCCTAAACCTTCCCTTTTCTTCATATCAGTCACCCCTATGGTAGGCCCAAGGGCAGGGTGCACTGTAAGTATAAGGTAGGACAAGCCCTGATGTGTGTGGCATGTCCTAATAGTGAATTACAGCCATTTTTGTTTTTCACTATTGCAAGGCTACCTGTTCTGCATAGGCCAGAATGGGCTGTTAGAATTATTACATTTTATAATCCAAACAAACTCGGAGAACATGGTAGAAATTCAAGTTTAGTATGCCTGAACTCAGAATAATAAAATAAAAATTTTAGTAAAGTTTATTTTAATATTCTGTGTTTGCAAATACCACTTTTAGAAAGTAGGTATTTGCTTGTCTAACCATTCACACCTGCCTCTGCTAGGTTGTGTATTCCTTTGTCTGGTTTTGTGAGTGACAGGGCTGGGGGATTCCAAGAGACAGGAGTGGCACCTGAACCTTGAATAGGGCTGTGCCTGCCTTCCACAATGCTGGCTCCACCTCCTGGGGAGCGGCGGATGTCTCTGCCCTGTACACTGAAAGAAGAGAAGGAGTCCTGTAAACAAAGTGCTCCAGGACTGTACTTGCCTTCCACAATCATGGCTCCACCTCCTGTGGGGAGTCTGATGTTTATGCCCTGCACTGTGAAAGGAAAGGAGAAGTCCAGTAAACAGAGTGCCTCAGAACTGGTTTGGACTGGGCAAAGGCCCCTCTCCCCTCAGAGAACAAAGGATTTTGGGGTATAAATATTGGGACCCTGATCCCATGAAATTAGATCACTTTGGGACTACAGGAAGAAACCTTTACTGAGGAGAGGAACCTGAAGAAACTGAGGAGAGACTATTCCCAAGCTGAAGTACTGCTTGGGGGATTGGCCTGCAGTGGTTGCCTTACTGCCAAAGGAAGGAGAAAGGAACTTTGTGTACTTTGCTTTCAACTTGTGAAGGATCTCCAAGGGCTTGGAAAAGAGTTTGCCTTCTGCTGAAGTCGCAGGGACAACAGACTTCAACCCCTAGCTCCCCAGAGTTCTTTTGGAAGTGTCTGCTGCTGTTTTTAGGCCTTCTGAGGAACTGCGTGCCGCAAGGAGCTGGAAGCGCGCCTCAACGAGAAGAAGCGTGTCGCCGTCACTGTGCCTGCCGTCGCAACTCCGAAGGAATGTGTCGCCGCTGGAACTGTCGCACTGCACCGCATCAGAGAGAAGCGTGCCGCAACGAAGAGGAAGCGTGTCGCCGCCGCAACGAAGAGGAAGCGTGTCGCCATCGCAACTCCGAAGGAGGGTGTTGCCGCTGTAGTTGTCGCAATGCACCACATCAGGAGAAGAATCTCGCAATGAGGTCGGAGCGTGTCGCCGTGCCTGCCGTCGCAACTCCGAAGGAGGGTGTCGCTGCTGGAACTGTCGCATTGCACCTCATCGACCAAGAACACCTCACATCCCTGAGAAGCGAGCCGCCGTCGGAGCTGCTGCCATCGCATCTTGGATGTCGCCGCTGCCATCGCATCTTGGATGTCGCCGCTGCAGTTGTCGCATCGTGCGGAAGCTTCACGAATCTTGGGACAAGAGTGTCGCTGCTGAAGCTGCTGCCGTCGCATCTTGGATGTCGCCGCTGTAGTCCACGCATCGAACCGAGAACTTCTCGCATCCCCCGAGAAGCGTGCCGCATCTGGAAGATCTTCACGTCTTTATTTCTTTGTATCTGAACTTTGCCGCATTTCCCATCGCTGCGCCATTGCTTGCTGTAGAAGCGCAACGCAACTTAAGGTACATTGACGCAGAGTGTCGCATCTAAGAACTGAACTAATCTTAAATCTACCATCATAAAGTAATCATAGTGTGTATTTGTGTCCTTTATGGTCTTGTGGTAACTCTATATAAAGTCTACCTATTTTTGATATAAAACCTGTGTGGTGTCCATTTGTAGTGTTGTCACTGGGTTACTGTGTGTGGTCACACATGCTTAACTTACAACACCTCTGAAGTAAAGCCCTTCTGCTCGTGCCAAGCTACCAAGGGGGTGAGCAGGGGTTATTTTAGGAGTGTAATCCCCTTATCCTGACTAGAGGAGGAGGTCCCTATTTCTCACAAGTACCTACCTGTGCCAACCAGAGACCCCCAAATCTAACAGGGACGCTATCCTAAAACAGGCCAGGGCCAAAGAACCCTTGCTGTACGACAATGCCCCCATCCTGATATTCCCTAACTATACTAAACTGGTCCAGCAGCAGCGGCAATCATACCTAGCGGTCAAGGCCCGTTTGCAAAAGCTCAAGCTCCCGTATGCATTGCTCTATCTGGCCCGGTTGCGGGTCGTTTATCGTTCTCGCACTCACTTTTTCGATTCCCCAGAGGAGGTGTTCCAGTGGACGGATGAGACAGTTCGGCTGCCCCCTCATTCGCCGCCTGGGAGGGACTGTTATTCGTCCTCGAGCACGGCGGCTCAAATTTTGCCTAATGTCAAGGGGAAGGGGTCTAGGCAAACCAGGTCTAGAAGGAGGTCCAGGTCAGGTGATGCCTCGGCACGAAGGGGTTCTGACTCGAGACAAGCGGCACAAGCTGATTGACTTTTGTTTGTGTTTAAACATTTAAAGCCCGCAGGTGCTTGGAGCTGGCCGCAGGAGACCAAAGATGGCCTGTAACTCTGCTGGACATTTACAGTCAGGGACAGGGGCCAGAGGACGATGGGCTGTAAGTTGGGGAGCCACTGACGGGTGAGGGGGATAGCTCCTGTTGGAGTCAGCCTGCTCTGCACGCCGCAACAGATACTTCACGGTTATTGAGGTATAGGGTGGGGGGAAGGGGGTTGGTTGGGTTGTTCAGGGGAGTTGATGTTTTTAATCGCACTAATCAATTACATGTCGGGGCCTTGCTGAGCTACTTATCTCAAGACACCAGTGTTCTCCATACTCCTGAAGCCCTCACATGGCAGCTATATTGGGTAGACCGTTGGATTCTATGGGGTCCTTACCTATACTGAGTTGAAATGTCAGGGGGGCGCTGGACAAGATTAAGCGCGGAGCAATCCTTAAACAAGCGAAGCGCGCCAGTGCTGATATTTTAATGCTGCAGGAGACACACCTCATGGGGACAAAGGCATTGTGTTTCCAACGCGTTGGAAACATACAAGTGTTATATTCAGGCTTTGTGTGGGGGTCCCGGGGAGTCGCAGTCCTTATTCACGACAAGTCCCTTACATTCATACTAAGACATGGGGTGACACGCAGGGTCGGTACCTTCTCCTCCAGGGCGCAGTGGGAGGCGAGTCTGTGATATTCACAGCCACAGACATGCCGTGGAACTCTGGAACCTCCTCGATAGAACATCACCAGACGTCGCCTTCCTCACGGAAACCTGGATGAACGCCTCCTCGGCCCCCGACATCGCCATCCCGGACGGGTACAAGATCATCAGGAGGGACCGCGCCAACCAGATAGGAGGAGGCATCGCCATCGTACACAAGAACACCATCCGCATCACGACCAACTCCGACGACACCCTCACCGCCGCTTAACACCTCCACTTCCAGATACACACCGACCCCAAGACGACCCTCAGAGGAACCCTCATCTACAGACCCCCAGGACCACGCACACGATTCAGCGAAGGCATCGCAGACTTCATCAGCCCGCACGCCCTCCCCTCCGCTGACTACATCCTCCTAGGGGACTTCAATTTCCACTTGGAGAACAACAACGACACCAACACCACCACCCTGCTGGACAACCTCAACAACCTCGGACGCAAGCAACTGGTGGACACCCCCACCCACTGCGCCGGCCACACGCTTGATCCCGTCTTCTCCTCCAGCAAGCACATCTCCTTCAGCCACTCCACCGGACTCCACTGGACTGACCACAGCTGCATCCACTTGAGCTTCAGAAGAACCACGACCCACCACCACCCGCAACAGGCTCCTCGCAGGAGCTGGAACAAGATCACCGACGACCAGCTCACCACCTGCCTCAGCCAGAACCCTCCCGCCAGCACAACGGACCCCAACGAAGCAGCCCGCAACCTCACACAGTGGATCACCAACTGCGCAGACGACCTCGCACCACTGAAGACCCCTCCCAGCAGACCCGGCAGCAAGAAAGCCTTCTGGTTCACCGAGGAACTCAAGAACTCCAAGAAGAACTGCCGCACCCTCGAGAAAGCCTGGAGCAACAACCAGACCACAGACAACATGACTGCCCTCAAGCACACCACCCGCAAACACCACCACCTGATCCGCACCACCAAGAAGACAGCATTCAAGGACCGACTGGACAACAACGCCCACAACAGCAAGGAACTCTTCAACATCGTCAAAGAGCTCTCCAACCCCAGCGCCGGAAACAACGACATCACTCCCTCGCCTCGTTCCTACACAGCAAGATCACCGACATACACAACAGCTTCGACGCACAGACCACGCTCCCTAACACCGAGCCAACACCCCCACCACCACCCTCCGCGCCTGGACTATGGTCAGCACCGAGGACACCACCCTCGTGATGAACACCATCCACTCCGGATCGCCAACCGACCCCTGCCCCCACCAAGTCTTCAACAAAGCTGACTCCATCGCACCCCAACTCCGGGACATCATCAACACCTCCTTCAACACCGCCACCTTCCCGGAGAGCTGGAAACACGCCGAACTCAGCGCCCTCCTTAAGAAACCAGCGGTGGACCCCACCGACCTGAAGAACTACCGTCCCATCTCGCTCCTTCCTTTCCCGGCCAAGGTCATCGAGAAGACCATCAACAGTCAACTGGCCGCCTGCCTCGAGACGAACGGATCACTCGACCACTCGCAGTCCGGTTTCCGTGCCAACCACAGCACCGAGACCGCCCTCATCGCAGCCACAGATGACATCAGATCCCTGCTCAACAACGGGGAAACAGCGGCCCTCATCCTCCTGGACCTCTCCGCAGCCTTCGACACGGTCTGCCACCGCACCCTGGTGCAGCGTCTCAACAACATCGGAATCCAAGAGAAGGCACTGGAATGGATCATCTCGTTCCTCACTGGAAGAACCCAGAGGGTCCACCTGCCCCTGTTCAGATCCGAGGCCACCAAAGTCATCTGCGGCGTACCACAAGGATCATCACTCAGCCCCACCCTCTTCAATGTCTACATGAGCCCCCTCGCAGCCATCGCACGCCAACACAACCTCAACATCATCATCATCTCCTACGCCGACGACACCCAGCTGATCCTCTCCCTCACAAACGACCCAGCCACCGCCAGAACCAACCTACACGAAGGGATGAAAGACGTCGCCGAATAGATGAAGAACAGCCGCCTGAAACTGAACTCAGACAAGACAGAAGTCCTCATCCTGGGATCATCACCCTCCGCCTGGGACGACTCCTGGTGACCCCCTGCCCTGGGCACCGCTCCCAAGCCAACGGACCACGCACGCAACCTGGGCTTCATCTTGGACTCCTCCCTCTCGATTACCAGACAAGTCAACGACGTCTCGTCATCTAGTTTCAACACCCTGCGTATGCTTCGAAAGATCTTCCGGTGGATCCCCACCGAAACCAGGAAGACGGTCACCCAGGCACTCGTCACCAGCCGTCTGGACTACGGGAACACCCTCTACGCCGGAACCACAGCCAAACTTCAGAAAAGGCTCCAACGAATCCAGAATGCCTCCGCACGACTCATCCTGGACATCCCCCGACACAGCCACATCTCCGGACACCTAAGAGACCTGCACTGGCTTCCCGTCAGTAAGAGTATCACGTTCAGACTCCTCACCCACGCGCACAAGGCTCTCCACGACCTGGGCCCCAGGTACCTCAACAACCACCTGACCTTCTACACTCCCACCCGCCAGCTACGCTCCACCAGCCTCGCCCTCGCTGCCGTCCCACGCATCCGCAGAGCCACCTTCGGAGGAAGATCCTTCTCCTACCTGGCAGCCAAGACTTGGAACTCCCTCCCCACCTACCTCCGACTGACCCAGGACCACCTTTCCTTCAGGAAGCAACTCAAGACCTGGCTCTTCAAGCAGTAGCAGACCCCCCCCCCCCCCCCCCCCCCCCCCCCCAAGCACCTTGAGACCCCTCCTGGTGAGTAGCGCGCTATATAAATGCTTTGATTGATTGATTGATAGATATTGAGCAGAGTCTATGCCCCACTGCCACTAACTTGTGACTGTGTGGGCGGACATTCCAGAGGGCCTGGCAGTTGCTGGTGGGGACTGGAATGATGTGGTGGATGTTGTCCTCGACTGGTGGAGGCCAGCGTGGGGCCCCAGTGGCTCACCTCCCCACCAAGCTTTACTCACTGGTGGTAGGCCATGATTGGGTAGATCCATGGTGCAGGTTACACAGCAGAACCCAGGGCCACATTTACCTTTCAGAGGTCCATGACGCCTTTTCCCGCACTGATTGCATTTTTGTCTCCTGGGACATTGCTGACAAGGTGGTTGAGGCGGATATTCTCCCCTGTGGGCTCTCGGATCATTCACCGGTGGCCATTACTCTGCAAACTGGACTGGCACATGGGCCTTTCCGGTGGCACCTCTCCACATGGAATCTTCAGAATGAAGAATACAGGGACCGTATGGAAGAAGCCATTGATCAATATCTATCCCATAAAGTAGGGTCGGTGCCTGTGGCAGAATCTCTTTGGGAGGCAATGAAGCCCACTCTTCACAGGGTGGACATCTCCTTCTGTGCAGCGGCCCGTAGGGTCAGTAGAGAGTCTCTTATTAGGGCTGAAGCTACACTTCTGAATCTGGAGGGGCGTAGCAGGTAATGGGCTGGTTGAGAGATTCAACCGGACCCTTAAAGGCATGCTTATGGGTCTTGAGGAACCTATGAGGCTTAAGTGGGACGTCCTCTTGCCATGCCTTCTTTATGCTTACCGTGAGGTGCTACAGAAGTCCCTAGGGTTCCGCCCTTTGAACTGCTGAATGGACACCCTGTAAGAGCACCTTGGAGTCTGGTCAAGGAAGGCTGGGAGCAATCTCCCAGGAAACCTCCCAGGATGTATATAGTTTCATGCTGGCCTTCAGGAACCAGACTTGGCGATTCAGACAACTCGCCCAGGCGAATCTGGAAGCCAGTCGGGTGGAAATGAAGTGGTGGTATGATCAGAATGCCACTCTGATTGAGCTTCAACCTGGACAGAAAGTTTGGGTCATGGCCCCTATACAGCCTTGTGCGCTCCAGGACAGGTGGACCGGACCATTTGAGGTGGTGGAGCGCAAGAGTGATGTCACCTATTTGGTGAGCTTGCGGTCTCCTAGGAACCCTTTGTGGGCCCTGCATGTTAACCGCCTGAAGCCCCACTTAGAAAGGTCCGAAGTGGGTATGCTCCTAGCTACAGATGATGGAATGGAAGAGGACACAGAGCCTCTTCCAGACCTCCTGTCTGCAACAGAGCAAGATGGGTCAGTGGATGGTGTCAGCCTCTCTGCCACACTGACCCCTGAACAGCAGCAAGATTGTCGCCAACTGTTGGGGCAATACTCAGATTTGTTTTCCCTGGTTCCTGGTGTCACTGAGTGGAGCGTCCATGATGTGGACACTGGGGACAGTCCTCCTGTGAAGCACAAGGCTTACAGAGTGACTGACTGGGTCAGAGCTTACATGAAGGAGGAGGTCTCCAAGAGGTTTGCCTTACGGGTGCTTGTGTCTGCTAACAGTCCTTGGGCCAGCCCAGTGGTCTTGGTCCCAAAGGCTGCCACACCTGGTGCCACACCTGAACTCCGGTTCTGTGTGGACTACCAAGGACTCAATTCAGTCACCAGGAATGACGCTCACCCAATCACCAGAGCTGATGAGCTCATTGATCGGTTAGGGGCTGCACGGTACCTCAGCATGTTTGATTTGACATCTGGGTACTGGCAGATCACCTGGACTGATGGGGCCAAAGAGAGGTCAGCATTCTACACACCAGATGGGCACTACCAATTCCGGGTTATGCCCTTTGGGATGAAGAATGCCCCTGCCACCTTTCAGAGGTTGGTCAACCAGGTCTTGGCTGGACTGGAGGATTTCAGTGCTGCCTACCTGGATGACATTGCAGTGTTCAGCACCAGTTGGGAAGAACATCTACGCCACCTCTGGGAAGTGTTGATGGCACAGCGAAAGGCAGGACTCACGATCAAGGCGAGTAAATGCCAGATCCGGCAGGGTTCCGTGGTGTACTTGGGGTACCAGGTAGTGAGCGGCCTGGTGGCACCCCTACAGCCCAAGATCGATAGCATCCTGGAATGGGAACCCCCAACGGCCCAGACGAAGGTGAGAGCCTTTTAGGACTCACGGGGTACTACAGCAGGTTTGTCAAGGGGGGTGGCAAGATTGTTGCACCCTTGACTGAGCTGACTTCAAGGAAGCAGCCCAAGAAAGTGAACTGGACTGACACCTGTTAGAAGGCTTTTGACGCCCTGAAGACTAGTAGTTCTAGAAGAGTAGTTTTCCCAAAATTTCAGCTGGAGGGGAAACGTGCTAGACCTGGTATCATTGGCGTGAGTCTCCCTTCCATTTTTTACTGATTGCCTCCTCTGTTTTTGATCTGGTTTGCTGGTTAGATGCTTTGGGCACTGTGCCACTGCTATTCAGTGACACAGTGCAAGTGCTCCCTATGTTAAATTGATGTATTGATTAGTGACTCCATGATTGGGTTATTTGATTTAATTTTTAGACCCTAGTACAGTGCACCATGTGTCCCCAGGCCTTGTAAGTCAAATGCTGCTGGTGGGCTTGCAGCACTGGTTGTGCCACCCACAGAAGCAGCTTGTAAAGTGTGTCTCAGGCCAACCATTGCAGTGCCTGTGTGCAGTCTAGTACTGCCATGTTGACTTGGCAAGTGCACCCACTTGCCAGTCCCTAAACCTTCCATTTTCTTCATATCAGACACCCCTAATGAAGGCCCAAGGGCAGGGTGCACTGTAAGAATAAGGTAGGACATGCACTGATGTGTGTGGCATGTCCTAATAGTGAAT